>NW_028123642.1:0-514100 GCF_965194805.1 Balaenoptera borealis
TTCCTGAATATATTCAGGAAAAAACGCATACGCCCTTTTTGGCCAACCAAGCAACCTGGAAAGGCAAATCAGCGCTACAAAGAAGACTCGCTACCCATCGGTCAAAAGGGCCATGCTGAAAAAAGTCTCAAAACCAGAAATGCGGGACAGGCCATGGAGAAATGGGAGCCTTGCTACACTGATGGGCAGGATGTAAATTGCCAACAGTCACTCTGGAGAAGTGTACGGTGTGTCTTGAAACATCTAAAAAACACAGCTTAGAGAGCATAGGGCACTTCCACTCATGGGGGTATAAATTGGGAAAATGAAAAATCAGCAAGATACAAGCACCCCAAAGTTTAGGGCTGCTCTGCTGACAAGGACCTCCACTTCATTCCACCTTGAATATCCCAGGAAAGAGAAAAATGGATAAAGAAGTTGTGGTCCTTATGTACAATGGAATATCACTCAGCCATGAAATCGATGTCATAAGGCTAGTAGCAGCATGATGAGTGGATTTAGGTACGACGATTCTAAGTGAAATAAGTCACACAGAAAAGGACACTTCTCATAAGGTATCACTTATAGAGGGAATGTAAAAACTGTTACACTTGAACTGAATTACAAAACAGAACAGAGTCACACATGCAGAAAACACACTATGGCTGCTTATCGGGAAAGGTGAGGTGGGGTGATACATAAAACAAGGGTTTCAAATTAGCTCAGATACCGTTCCATAAACCCAATATGTAATAGACAAGACCTACTCCTTGCTCAGAGAACTGGACTCAACACGCCCTATTCACCGCACAAGAATATATCTGACTAGTAATAATCTTCAAACCTATGTATTGATATCTCACTGTTAGTGTGTCAAGTGGGTGTAAAGCGGCATAAACACAGCAGTGAAAAGCAGCTAAACCCCATTGTAAAAATAAATTACTTTGAAAAACCAATGAAACAAAGACAGTGAAAGAGAGAGAAATACTTACACAATGCGTTCAGGGGCTGTGATGCAACCTGGATTGACCATATCTAGACCCACAGCTGGATGAGACATAAGGGTGGACACTCTTGGGGCTGAGAGGTTTGTTGAGGTTTGGTGAGCAAACGCAGACCCTTTAAAGTAATACTGCGTGGTACCCATCGCATGGGTCCCAAATCTGAGGTTCAAGGACATCTTCCTACATCGAAAACATGCATGAGAAAACAAAATGATGGTACACCATGTGATGGGGAAAGGTTTCTAAAACGCACCTCATTTCTCTTCTCCTTGTGCCCGGGTTGGCCATTCCAGCCGCTTTACTAACAATCTCCCTACTTGGAGCATCAGCACCTTTAACCTCCTGTTCCGTACAGGTTGCAATTTGCCCTGAGGATGAACGGGTAGACGGGGAACCAGTGAGAGACTAGCTCTTGGTGTTGGGACAGGCAGAGGTCACTCTATCTTCCCATCAGGAAGAAGAATTAACCACAGGCTCATCCTCCCCCCCCACCGGAACCAGAACATGGCCTGAAGCCATCCTGCGCTTTTGCGGCCAGCTCCCAAAAAAGCGAGTTGTAAAATGGAGCTTCAGGGCACTGCAATTCACAAACCTGCAGAGTTATAAATGATAACTCTCGTCCACAAATATATTGAGGGAAGGCAAAGAAGAGGATTTGAAATCAAGGCAGAATTGCAGGAAACAGATTTCAGGAGGTAGATTCGAATCGCCTTTAAAGCACATGAAAAGCGGCAAAACGTTGACAATGATGCCCTTGGCCAAAAAGGGCGTATGCGTTTTTTCCTGAATATATTCAGGAAAAAACGCATACGCCCTTTTTGGCCAACCAAGCAACCTGGAAAGGCAAATCAGGGCAACAAAGAAGACACGCTACCCATCGGTCAAAAGGGCCATGCTGAAAAAAGTCTCAAAACCAGAAATGCAGGACAGGCCATGGAGAAATGGGAGCCTTGCTACACTGATGGGCGGGATGTAAATTGCCAACAGCCACTTTGGAGGAGTGTACGGTGTGTCCTGAAACATCTAAAAAACACAGCTTAGAGAGCATAGGGCACTTCCACTCATGGGGGTATAAATTGGGAAAATGAAAAATCAGCAAGACACAAACACCCCAAAGTTTAGGGCTGCTCTGTTGACAAGGACCTCCACTTCATTCCACCTTCAATATCCCAGGAAAGAGAAAAATGGATACAGAAGTTGTGGTCCTTATGTACAATGGAATATCACTCAGCCATGAAATCAATCTCATAAGGCTAGTAGCAGCATGATGAGTGGATTTAGGTACGACGATTCTAAGTGAAATAAGTCACACAGAAAAGGACACTTCTCATAAGGTATCACTTATAGAGGGAATGTAAAAACCGTTACACTTGAACTGAATTACAAAACAGAACAGAGTCACACATGCAGAAAACACACTATGGCTGCTTAACGGGAAAGGTGAGGTGGGGTGATACATAAAACAAGCGTTTCAAATTAGCTCAGATACCGTTCCATAAACCCAATATGTAATAGACAAGACCTACTCCTTGCTCAGAGAACTGGACTCAACACGCCCTATTCACCGCACAAGAATATATCTGACTAGTAATAATCTTAAAACCTATGTATTGATATCTCTCTGTTAGTGTGTCAAGTGGATGTAAAGCGGGATAAACACAGCAGTGAAAAGCAGCTAAACCCCAGTATAAAAATAAATTACTTCAAAAAACCCATGAAACAAAGACAGTGAAAGAGAGAGAAATTCTTACACAATGCGTTCAGGGGCTGTGATGCAACCTGGATTGACCATATCTAGACCCACAGCTGGATGAGACATAAGGGTGGACACTCTTGGGGCTGAGAGGTTTGGTGAGGTTGGGTGAGCAAACGCAGACCCTTTAAAGTAATACTGCGTGGTACCCATCGCATGGGTCCCAAATCTCCAGGTTCAAGGACATCTTCCTACATCGAAAACATGCATGAGAAAACAAAAAGATGGTACACCATGTGATGGGGAAAGGTTTCTAAAACGCACCTCATTTCTCTTCTCCTTGTGCCCGGGGTCGCCATTCCAGCCGCTTTACTAACAATCTCCCTACTTGGAGCATCAGCACCTTTAACCTCCTGTTCCGTACAGGTTGCAATTTGTCCTGAGGCTGAACGGGAAGACGGGGAACCAGTGAGAGACTAGCTCTTGTTGTTGGGACAGGAACAGGTCACTCTATTTTCCCATCAGGAAGAAGAATTAACCACAGGCTCATCATCCCACCCGGAACCAGAACAGGGCCTGAAGCCATCCAGCGCTTTTGCTGCCAGCTCCCAAAAAAGCGAGTTGTAAAATGGAGCTTCAGGGCACTGCAATTCACAAACCTGCAGAGTTATAAATGATAACTCTCGTCCACAAATATATTGAGGGAAGGCAAAGAAGAGGATTTGAAATCAAGGCAGAATTGCAGGAAACAGATTTCAGGAGGTAGATTCGAATCGCCTTTAAAGCACATGAAAAGCGGCAAAACGTTGACAATGATGCCCTTGGCCAAAAAGGGCGTATGCGTTTTTTCCTGAATATATTCAGGAAAAAACGCATACGCCCTTTTTGGCCCACCAAGCAACCTGGAAAGGCAAATCAGCACTACAAAGAAGACTCGCTACCCATCGGTCAAAAGGGCCATGCTGAAAAAAATCTCAAAACCAGAAATGCAGGACAGGCCATGGAGAAATGGGAGCCTTGCTACACTGATGGGCGGGATGTAAATTGCCAACAGACACTCTGGAGAAGTGTACGGTGTGTCCTGAAACATCTAAAAAACACAGCTTAGAGAGCATAGGGCACTTCCACTCATGGGGGTATAAATTGGGAAAATGAAAAATCAGCAAGACACAAGCACCCCAAAGTTTAGGGCTGCTCTGTTGACAAGGACCTCCACTTCATTCCACCTTCAATATCCCAGGAAAGAGAAAAATGGATACAGAAGTTGTGGTCCTTATGTACAATGGAATATCACTCAGCCATGAAATCAATGTCATAAGGCTAGTAGGAGCATGATGAGTGGATTTAGGTACGACGATTCTAAGTGAAATAAGTCACACAGAAAAGGACACTTCTCATAAGGTATCACTTATAGAGGGAATGTAAAAACCGTTACACTTGAACTGAATTACAAAACAGAACAGAGTCACACATGCAGAAAACACACTATGGCTGCTTAACGGGAAAGGTGAGGTGGCGTGATACATAAAACAAGGGTTTCAAATTCGCTCAGATACCGTTCCATAAACCCAATATGTAATAGACAAGACCTACTCCTTGCTCAGAGAACTGGACTCAACACGCCCTATTCACCACACAAGAATATATCTGACTAGTAATAATCTTAAAACCTATGTATTGATATCTCTCTGTTAGTGTGTCAAGTGGGTGTAAAGCAGCATAAACACCGCAGTGAAAAGCAGCTAAACCCCATTATAAAAATAAATTACTTCGAAAAACCCATGAAACAAAGACAGTGAAAGAGAGAGAAATTCTTACACAATGCGTTCAGGGGCTGTGATGCAACCTGGATTGACCATATCTAGACCCACAGCTGGATGAGACATAAGGGTGGACACTCTTGGGGCTGAGAGGTTTGGTGAGGTTGGGTGAGCAAATGCAGACCCTTTAAAGTAATACTGCGTGGTACCCATCGCATGGGTCCCAAATCTCCAGATTCAAGGACATCTTCCTACATCGAAAACATGCATGAGAAAACAAAAAGATGGTACACCATGTGATGGGGAAAGGTTTCTAAAACGCACCTCAATTCTCTTCTCCTTGTGCCCGGGGTCGCCATTCCAGCCGCTTTACTAACAATCTCCCTACTTGGAGCATCAGCACCTTTAACCTCCTGTTCCGTACAGGTTGCAATTTGTCCTGAGGCTGAACGGGAAGATGGGGAACCAGTGAGAGACTACCTCTTGTTGTTGGGACAGGAACAGGTCACTCTATTTTCCCATCAGGAAGAAGAATTAACCACAGGCTCATCCTCCCCCCCCCCCGGAACCAGAACAGGGCCTGAAGCCATCCTGTGCTTTTGCGGCCAGCTCCCAAAAAAGCGAGTTGTAAAATGGAGCTTCAGGGCACTGCAATTCACAAACCTGCAGAGTTATAAATGATAACTCTCGTCCACAAATATATTGAGGGAAGGCAAAGAAGAGGATTTGAAATCAAGGCAGAATTGCAGGAAACAGATTTCAGGAGGTAGATTCGAATCGCCTTTAAAGCACATGAAAAGCGGCAAAACGTTGACAATGATGCCCTTGGCCAAAAAGGGCGTATGCGTTTTTTCCTGAATATATTCAGGAAAAAACGCATACGCCCTTTTTGGCCAACCAAGCAACCTGGAAAGGCAAATCAGAGCAACAAAGAAGACACGCTACCCATCGGTCAAAAGGGCCATGCTGAAAAAAGTCTCAAAACCAGAAATGCAAGACAGGCCATGGAGAAATGAGAGCCTTGCTACACTGATGGGCAGGATGTAAATTGCCAACAGCCACTTTGGAGAAGTGTACGGTGTGTCCTGAAACATCTAAAAAACACAGCTTAGAGAGCATAGGGCACTTCCACTCATGGGGGTATAAATTGGGAAAATGAAAAATCAGCAAGACACAAACACCCCAAAGTTTAGGGCTGCTCTGTTGACAAGGACCTCCACTTCATTCCACCTTCAATATCCCAGGAAAGAGAAAAATGGATAAAGAAGTTGTGGTCCTTATGTACAATGGAATATCACTCAGCCATGAAATCAATGTCATAAGGCTAGTAGCAGCATGATGAGTGGATTTAGGTACGACGATTCTAAGTGAAATAAGTCACACAGAAAAGGACACTTCTCATAAGGTATCACTTATAGAGGGAATGTAAAAACTGTTACACTTGAACTGAATTACAAAACAGAACAGAGTCACACATACAGAAAACGCACTATGGCTGCTTAACGGGAAAGGGGAGGTGGGGTGATACATAAAACAAGCGTTTCAAATTAGCTCAGATACCGTTCCATAAACCCAATATGTAATAGACAAGACCTACTCCTTGCTCAGAGAACTGGACTCAACACGCCCTATTCACCACACAAGAATATATCTGACTAGTAATAATCTTAAAACCTATGTATTGATATCTCTCTGTTAGTGTGTCAAGTGGGTGTAAAGCGGCATAAACACAGCAGTGAAAAGCAGCTAAACCCCAGTATAAAAATAAATTACTTCGAAAAACCCATGAAACAAAGACAGTGAAAGAGAGAGAAATACTTACACAATGCGTTCAGGGGCTGTGATGCAACCTGGATTGACCATATCTAGACCCACAGCTGGATGAGACATAAGGGTGGACACTCTTGGGGCTGAGAGGTTTGGTGAGGTTGGGTGAGCAAACGCAGACCCTTTAAAGTAATACTGCGTGGTACCCATCGCATAGGTCCCAAATCTCCAGGTTCAAGGACATCTTCCTACATCGAAAACATGCATGAGAAAACAAAAAGATGGTACACCATGTGATGGGGAAAGGTTTCTAAAACGCACCTCATTTCTCTTCTCCTTGTGCCCGGGGTCGCCATTCCAGCCGCTTTACTAACAATCTCCCTACTTGGAGCATCAGCACCTTTAACCACCTGTTCCGTACAGGTTGCAATTTGTCCTGAGGATGAGCGGGTAGACGGGGAACCAGTGAGAGACTAGCTCTTGTTGTTGGCACAGGCACAGGTCACTCTATTTTCCCATCAGGAAGAAGAATTAACCACAGGCTCATCATCCCCCCCGGAACCAGAACAGGGCCTGAAGCCATCCTGCGCTTTTGCGGCCAGCTCCCAAAAAAGCGAGTTGTAAAATGGAGCTTCAGGGCACTGCAATTCAAAAACCTGCAGAGTTATAAATGATAACTCTCGTCCACAAATATATTGAGGGAAGGCAAAGAAGAGGATTTGAAATCAAGGCAGAATTGCAGGAAACAGATTTCAGGAG
Organism: Balaenoptera borealis; assembly: GCF_965194805.1. Lineage (NCBI taxonomy): Eukaryota > Metazoa > Chordata > Mammalia > Artiodactyla > Balaenopteridae > Balaenoptera > Balaenoptera borealis. The sequence goes on from NW_028123642.1 coordinate 6,963, forward strand.
GTAGATTCGAATCGCCTTTAAAGCACATGAAAAGCGGCAAAACGTTGACAATGATGCCCTTGGCCAAAAAGGGCGTATGCGTTTTTTCCTGAATATATTCAGGAAAAAACCCATACGCCCTTTTTGGCCAACCAAGCAACCTGGAAAGGCAAATCAGGGCTACAAAGAAGACTCGCTACCCATCGGTCAAAAGGGCCATGCTGAAAAAAGTCTCAAAACCAGAAATGCAGGACAGGCCATGGAGAAATGGGAGCCTTGCTACACTGATGGGCGCGATGTAAATTGCCAACAGCCACTCTGGAGAAGTGTACGGTGTGTCTTGAAACATCTAAAAAACACAGCTTAGAGAGCATAGGGCACTTCCACTCATGGGGGTATAAATTGGGAAAATGAAAAATCAGCAAGACACAAGCACCCCAAAGTTTAGGGCTGCTCTGTTGACAAGGACCTCCACTTCATTCCACCTTCAATATCCCAGGAAAGAGAAAAATGGATAAAGAAGTTGTGGTCCTTATGTACAATGGAATATCACTCAGCCATGAAATCAATGTCATAAGGCTAGTAGCAGCATGATGAGTGGATTTAGGTACGACGATTCTAAGTGAAATAAGTCACACAGAAAAGGACACTTCTCATAAGGTATCACTTATAGAGGGAATGTAAAAAGCGTTACACTTGAACTGAATTACAAAACAGAACAGAGTCACACATGCAGAAAACACACTATGGCTGCTTAACGGGAAAGGTGAGGTGGGGTGATACATAAAACAAGGGTTTCAAATTAGCTCAGATACCGTTCCATAAACCCAATATGTAATAGACAAGACCTACTCCTTGCTCAGAGAACTGGACTCAACAGGCCCTATTCCCTGCACAAGAATATATCTGACTAGTAATAATCTTAAAACCTATGTATTGATATCTCTCTGTTAGTGTGTCAAGTGGGTGTAAAGCGGCATAAACACAGCAGTGAAAAGCAGCTAAACCCCAGTATAAAAATAAATTACTTCGAAAAACCCATGAAACAAAGACAGTGAAAGAGAGTGAAATTCTTACACAATGCGTTCAGGGGCTGTGATGCAACCTAGATTGACCATATCTAGACCCACAGCTGGATGAGACATAAGGGTGGACACTCTTGGGGCTGAGAGTTTTGGTGAGGTTGGGTGAGCAAACCCAGACCCTTTAAAGTAATACTGCGTGGTACCCATCCCATGGGTCCCAAATCTCCAGGTTCAAGGGCATCTTCCTACATCGAAAACATGCATGAGAAACCCAGAAGATGGTACACCGTGTGATGGGGAAAAATACCTAAAACGCACCTCAATTCTCATCTCCTTGTGCCCGGGTTCTCCATTCCAGCCGCTTTACTAGCAATCTCCTTATTTGGAGCATCAGCACTTTTAACCTCCTGTTCCATTCAGCTTGCAATTTGTCCTGAGGATGAACGGGAAGACGGGGAACCAGTGAGAGACTAGCTCTTGGTGTTGGGACAGGCACAGGTCACTCTATTTTCCCATCAGGAAGAAGAATTAACCACAGGCTCATCATCCCACCCGGAACCAGAACAGGGCCTGAAGCCATCCAGCTCTTTTGCGGCCAGCTCCCAAAAAAGCGAGTTGTAAAATGGAGCTTCAGGGCACTGCAATTTCCAAACCTGCAGAGTTATAAATGATAACTCTCGTCCACAAATATATTGAGGGAAGGCAAAGAAGAGGATTTGAAATCAAGGCAGAATTGCAGGAAACAGATTTCAGGAGGTAGATTCGAATCGCCTTTAAAGCACATGAAAAGCGGCAAAACGTTGACAATGATGCCCTTGGCCAAAAAGGGCGTATGCGTTTTTTCCTGAATATATTCAGGAAAAAACGCATACGCCCTTTTTGGCCAACCAAGCAACCTGGAAAGGCAAATCAGCGCTACAAAGAAGACTCGCTACCCATCTGTCAAAAGGGCCATGCTGAAAAAAGTCTCAAAACCAGAAATGCAGGACAGGCCATGGAGAAATGGGAGCCTTGCTACACTGATGGGCGGGATGTAAATTGCCAACAGCCACTCTGGAGAAGTGTACGGTGTGTCCTGAAACATCTAAAAAACACAGCTTAGAGAGCATAGGGCACTTCCACTCATGGGGGTATAAATTGGGAAAATGAAAAATCAGCAAGACACAAGCACCCCAAAGTTTAGGGCTGCTCTGTTGACAAGGACCTCCACTTCATTCCACCTTCAATATCCCAGGAAAGAGAAAAATGGATAAAGAAGTTGTGGTCCTTATGTACAATGGAATATCACTCAGCCATGAAATGAATGTCATAAGGCTAGTAGGAGAATGATGACTGGATTTAGGTACGACGATTCTAGGTGAAATAAGTCACACAGAAAAGGACACTTCTCATAAGGTATCACTTATAGAGGGAATGTAAAAACCGTTACACTTGAACTGAATTACAAAACAGAACAGAGTCACACATGCAGAAAACACACTATGGCTGCTTAACGGGAAAGGTGAGGTGGGGTGATACATAAAACAAGCGTTTCAAATTAGCTCAGATACCGTTCCATAAACCCAATATGTAATAGACAAGACCTACTCCTTGCTCAGAGAACTGGACTCAACACGCCCTATTCACCGCACAAGAATATATCTGACTAGTAATAATCTTAAAAGCTATGTATTGATATCTCTCTGTTAGTGTGTCAAGTGGGTGTAAAGCGGCATAAACACAGCAGTGAAAAGCAGCTAAACCCCAGTATAAAAATACATTACTTCGAAAAACCCATGAAACAAAGACAGTGAAAGAGAGAGAAATTCTTACACAATGCGTTCAGGGGCTGTGATGCAACCTGGATTGACCATATCTAGACCCACAGCTGGATGAGACATAAGGGTGGACACTCTTGGGGCTGAGAGGTTTGGTGAGGTTGGGTGAGCAAATGCAGACCCTTTAAAGTAATACTGCGTGGTACCCATCGCATGGGTCCCAAATCTCCAGATTCAAGGACATCTTCCTACATCGAAAACATGCATGAGAAAACAAAAAGATGGTACACCATGTGATGGGGAAAGGTTTCTAAAACGCACCTCAATTCTCTTCTCCTTGTGCCCGGGGTCGCCATTCCAGCCGCTTTACTAACAATCTCCCTACTTGGAGCATCAGCACCTTTAACCTCCTGTTCCGTACAGGTTGCAATTTGTCCTGAGGCTGAACGGGAAGATGGGGAACCAGTGAGAGACTACCTCTTGTTGTTGGGACAGGAACAGGTCACTCTATTTTCCCATCAGGAAGAAGAATTAACCACAGGCTCATCCTCCCCCCCCCCCCGGAACCAGAACAGGGCCTGAAGCCATCCTGTGCTTTTGCGGCCAGCTCCCAAAAAAGCGAGTTGTAAAATGGAGCTTCAGGGCACTGCAATTCACAAACCTGCAGAGTTATAAATGATAACTCTCGTCCACAAATATATTGAGGGAAGGCAAAGAAGAGGATTTGAAATCAAGGCAGAATTGCAGGAAACAGATTTCAGGAGGTAGATTCGAATCGCCTTTAAAGCACATGAAAAGCGGCAAAACGTTGACAATGATGCCCTTGGCCAAAAAGGGCGTATGCGTTTTTTCCTAAATATATTCAGGAAAAAACGCATACGCCCTTTTTGGCCAACCAAGCAACCTGGAAAGGCAAATCAGAGCAACAAAGAAGACACGCTACCCATCGGTCAAAAGGGCCATGCTGAAAAAAGTCTCAAAACCAGAAATGCAAGACAGGCCATGGAGAAATGAGAGCCTTGCTACACTGATGGGCAGGATGTAAATTGCCAACAGCCACTTTGGAGAAGTGTACGGTGTGTCCTGAAACATCTAAAAAACACAGCTTAGAGAGCATAGGGCACTTCCACTCATGGGGGTATAAATTGGGAAAATGAAAAATCAGCAAGACACAAACACCCCAAAGTTTAGGGCTGCTCTGTTGACAAGGACCTCCACTTCATTCCACCTTCAATATCCCAGGAAAGAGAAAAATGGATAAAGAAGTTGTGGTCCTTATGTACAATGGAATATCACTCAGCCATGAAATCAATGTCATAAGGCTAGTAGCAGCATGATGAGTGGATTTAGGTACGACGATTCTAAGTGAAATAAGTCACACAGAAAAGGACACTTCTCATAAGGTATCACTTATAGAGGGAATGTAAAAACTGTTACACTTGAACTGAATTACAAAACAGAACAGAGTCACACATACAGAAAACGCACTATGGCTGCTTAACGGGAAAGGGGAGGTGGGGTGATACATAAAACAAGCGTTTCAAATTAGCTCAGATACCGTTCCATAAACCCAATATGTAATAGACAAGACCTACTCCTTGCTCAGAGAACTGGACTCAACACGCCCTATTCACCACACAAGAATATATCTGACTAGTAATAATCTTACAACCTATGTATTGATATCTCTCTGTTAGTGTGTCAAGTGGGTGTAAAGCGGCATAAACACAGCAGTGAAAAGCAGCTAAACCCCAGTATAAAAATAAATTACTTCGAAAAACCCATGAAACAAAGACAGTGAAAGAGAGAGAAATACTTACACAATGCGTTCAGGGGCTGTGATGCAACCTGGATTGACCATATCTAGACCCACAGCTGGATGAGACATAAGGGTGGACACTCTTGGGGCTGAGAGGTTTGGTGAGGTTGGGTGAGCAAACGCAGACCCTTTAAAGTAATACTGCGTGGTACCCATCGCATAGGTCCCAAATCTCCAGGTTCAAGGACATCTTCCTACATCGAAAACATGCATGAGAAAACAAAAAGATGGTACACCATGTGATGGGGAAAGGTTTCTAAAACGCACCTCATTTCTCTTCTCCTTGTGCCCGGGGTCGCCATTCCAGCCGCTTTACTAACAATCTCCCTACTTGGAGCATCAGCACCTTTAACCACCTGTTCCGTACAGGTTGCAATTTGTCCTGAGGATGAGCGGGTAGACGGGGAACCAGTGAGAGACTAGCTCTTGTTGTTGGCACAGGCACAGGTCACTCTATTTTCCCATCAGGAAGAAGAATTAACCACAGGCTCATCATCCCCCCCGGAACCAGAACAGGGCCTGAAGCCATCCTGCGCTTTTGCGGCCAGCTCCCAAAAAAGCGAGTTGTAAAATGGAGCTTCAGGGCACTGCAATTCAAAAACCTGCAGAGTTATAAATGATAACTCTCGTCCACAAATATATTGAGGGAAGGCAAAGAAGAGGATTTGAAATCAAGGCAGAATTGCAGGAAACAGATTTCAGGAGGTAGATTCGAATCGCCTTTAAAGCACATGAAAAGCGGCAAAACGTTGACAATGATGCCCTTGGCCAAAAAGGGCGTATGCGTTTTTTCCTGAATATATTCAGGAAAAAACCCATACGCCCTTTTTGGCCAACCAAGCAACCTGGAAAGGCAAATCAGGGCTACAAAGAAGACTCGCTACCCATCGGTCAAAAGGGCCATGCTGAAAAAAGTCTCAAAACCAGAAATGCAGGACAGGCCATGGAGAAATGGGAGCCTTGCTACACTGATGGGCGCGATGTAAATTGCCAACAGCCACTCTGGAGAAGTGTACGGTGTGTCTTTAAACATCTAAAAAACACAGCTTAGAGAGCATAGGGCACTTCCACTCATGGGGGTATAAATTGGGAAAATGAAAAATCAGCAAGACACAAGCACCCCAAAGTTTAGGGCTGCTCTGTTGACAAGGACCTCCACTTCATTCCACCTTCAATATCCCAGGAAAGAGAAAAATGGATAAAGAAGTTGTGGTCCTTATGTACAATGGAATATCACTCAGCCATGAAATCAATGTCATAAGGCTAGTAGCAGCATGATGAGTGGATTTAGGTACGACGATTCTAAGTGAAATAAGTCACACAGAAAAGGACACTTCTCATAAGGTATCACTTATAGAGGGAATGTAAAAAGCGTTACACTTGAACTGAATTACAAAACAGAACAGAGTCACACATGCAGAAAACACACTATGGCTGCTTAACGGGAAAGGTGAGGTGGGGTGATACATAAAACAAGGGTTTCAAATTAGCTCAGATACCGTTCCATAAACCCAATATGTAATAGACAAGACCTACTCCTTGCTCAGAGAACTGGACTCAACAGGCCCTATTCCCTGCACAAGAATATATCTGACTAGTAATAATCTTAAAACCTATGTATTGATATCTCTCTGTTAGTGTGTCAAGTGGGTGTAAAGCGGCATAAACACAGCAGTGAAAAGCAGCTAAACCCCAGTATAAAAATAAATTACTTCGAAAAACCCATGAAACAAAGACAGTGAAAGAGAGTGAAATTCTTACACAATGCGTTCAGGGGCTGTGATGCAACCTAGATTGACCATATCTAGACCCACAGCTGGATGAGACATAAGGGTGGACACTCTTGGGGCTGAGAGGTTTGGTGAGGTTGGGTGAGCAAACCCAGACCCTTTAAAGTAATACTGCGTGGTACCCATCCCATGGGTCCCAAATCTCCAGGTTCAAGGGCATCTTCCTACATCGAAAACATGCATGAGAAACCCAGAAGATGGTACACCGTGTGATGGGGAAAAATACCTAAAACGCACCTCAATTCTCATCTCCTTGTGCCCGGGTTCTCCATTCCAGCCGCTTTACTAGCAATCTCCTTATTTGGAGCATCAGCACTTTTAACCTCCTGTTCCATTCAGGTTGCAATTTGTCCTGAGGATGAACGGGAAGACGGGGAACCAGTGAGAGACTAGCTCTTGGTGTTGGGACAGGCACAGGTCACTCTATTTTCCCATCAGGAAGAAGAATTAACCACAGGCTCATCATCCCACCCGGAACCAGAACAGGGCCTGAAGCCATCCAGCTCTTTTGCGGCCAGCTCCCAAAAAAGCGAGTTGTAAAATGGAGCTTCAGGGCACTGCAATTTCCAAACCTGCAGAGTTATAAATGATAACTCTCGTCCACAAATATATTGAGGGAAGGCAAAGAAGAGGATTTGAAATCAAGGCAGAATTGCAGGAAACAGATTTCAGGAGGTAGATTCGAATCGCCTTTAAAGCACATGAAAAGCGGCAAAACGTTGACAATGATGCCCTTGGCCAAAAAGGGCGTATGCGTTTTTTCCTGAATATATTCAGGAAAAAACGCATACGCCCTTTTTGGCCAACCAAGCAACCTGGAAAGGCAAATCAGCGCTACAAAGAAGACTCGCTACCCATCGGTCAAAAGGGCCATGCTGAAAAAAGTCTCAAAACCAGAAATGCAGGACAGGCCATGGAGAAATGGGAGCCTTGCTACACTGATGGGCGGGATGTAAATTGCCAACAGCCACTCTGGAGAAGTGTACGGTGTGTCCTGAAACATCTAAAAAACACAGCTTAGAGAGCATAGGGCACTTCCACTCATGGGGGTATAAATTGGGAAAATGAAAAATCAGCAAGACACAAGCACCCCAAAGTTTAGGGCTGCTCTGTTGACAAGGACCTCCACTTCATTCCACCTTCAATATCCCAGGAAAGAGAAAAATGGATAAAGAAGTTGTGGTCCTTATGTACAATGGAATATCACTCAGCCATGAAATGAATGTCATAAGGCTAGTAGGAGAATGATGACTGGATTTAGGTACGACGATTCTAGGTGAAATAAGTCACACAGAAAAGGACACTTCTCATAAGGTATCACTTATAGAGGGAATGTAAAAACCGTTACACTTGAACTGAATTACAAAACAGAACAGAGTCACACATGCAGAAAACACACTATGGCTGCTTAACGGGAAAGGTGAGGTGGGGTGATACATAAAACAAGCGTTTCAAATTAGCTCAGATACCGTTCCATAAACCCAATATGTAATAGACAAGACCTACTCCTTGCTCAGAGAACTGGACTCAACACGCCCTATTCACCGCACAAGAATATATCTGACTAGTAATAATCTTAAAAGCTATGTATTGATATCTCTCTGTTAGTGTGTCAAGTGGGTGTAAAGCGGCATAAACACAGCAGTGAAAAGCAGCTAAACCCCAGTATAAAAATACATTACTTCGAAAAACCCATGAAACAAAGACAGTGAAAGAGAGAGAAATTCTTACACAATGCGTTCAGGGGCTGTGATGCAACCTGGATTGACCATATCTAGACCCACAGCTGGATGAGACATAAGGGTGGACACTCTTGGGGCTGAGAGGTTTGGTGAGGTTGGGTGAGCAAATGCAGACCCTTTAAAGTAATACTGCGTGGTACCCATCGCATGGGTCCCAAATCTCCAGATTCAAGGACATCTTCCTACATCGAAAACATGCATGAGAAAACAAAAAGATGGTACACCATGTGATGGGGAAAGGTTTCTAAAACGTACCTCAATTCTCTTCTCCTTGTGCCCGGGGTCGCCATTCCAGCCGCTTTACTAACAATCTCCCTACTTGGAGCATCAGCACCTTTAACCTCCTGTTCCGTACAGGTTGCAATTTGTCCTGAGGCTGAACGGGAAGATGGGGAACCAGTGAGAGACTACCTCTTGTTGTTGGCACAGGAACAGGTCACTCTATTTTCCCATCAGGAAGAAGAATTAACCACAGGCTCATCCTCCCCCCCCCCCCGGAACCAGAACAGGGCCTGAAGCCATCCTGTGCTTTTGCGGCCAGCTCCCAAAATAGCGAGTTGTAAAATGGAGCTTCAGGGCACTGCAATTCACAAACCTGCAGAGATATAAATGATAACTCTCGTCCACAAATATATTGAGGGAAGGCAAAGAAGAGGATTTGAAATCAAGGCAGAATTGCAGGAAACAGATTTCAGGAGGTAGATTCGAATCGCCTTTAAAGCACATGAAAAGCGGCAAAACGTTGACAATGATGCCCTTGGCCAAAAAGGGCGTATGCGTTTTTTCCTGAATATATTCAGGAAAAAATGCATACGCCCTTTTTGGCCAACCAAGCAACCTGGAAAGGCAAATCAGGGCTACAAAGAAGACTCGCTACCCATCGGTCAAAAGGGCCATGCTGAAAAAAGTCTCAAAACCAGAAATGCAGGACAGGCCATGGAGAAATGGGAGCCTTGCTACACTGATGGGCGGGATGTAAATTGCCAACAGCCACTCTGGAGGAGTGTACGGGGTGTCCTGAAACATCTAAAAAACACAGCTTAGAGAGCATAGGGCACTTCCACTCATGGGGGTATAAATTGGGAAAATGAAAAATCAGCAAGACACAAACACCCCAAAGTTTAGGGCTGCTCTGTTGACAAGGACCTCCACTTCATTCCACCTTCAATATCCCAGGAAAGAGAAAAATGGATAAAGAAGTTGTGGTCCTTATGTACAATGGAATATCACTCAGCCATGAAATCAATGTCATAAGGCTAGTAGCAGCATGATGAGTGGATTTAGGTACGACGATTCTAAGAGAAATAAGTCACAGAGAAAAGGACATTTCTCATAAGGTATCACTTATAGAGGGAATGTAAAAAGCGTTACACTTGAACTGAATTACAAAACAGAACAGAGTCACACATGCAGAAAACACACTACGGCTGCTTAACGGGAAAGGTGAGGTGGGGTGATACATAAAACAAGGGTTTCAAATTAGCTCAGATACCGTTCCATAAACCCAATATGTAATAGACAAGACCTACTCCTTGCTCAGAGAACTGGACTCAACAGGCCCTATTCACTGCACAAGAATATATCTGACTAGTAATAATCTTAAAACCTATGTATTGATATCTCTCTGTTAGTGTGTCAAGTGGGTGTAAAGCGGCATAAACACAGCAGTGAAAAGCAGCTAAACCCCAGTATAAAAATAAATTACTTTTACAAACCCATGAAACAAAGACAGTGAAAGAGAGAGAAATTCTTACACAATGCGTTCAGGGGCTGTGATGCAACCTGGATTGACCATATCTAGACCCACAGCTGGATGAGACATAAGGGTGGACACTCTTGGGGCTGAGAGGTTTGGTGAGGTTGGGTGAGCAAACGCAGACCCTTTAAAGTAATACTGCGTGGTACCCATCCCATGGGTCCCAAATCTCCAGGTTCAAGGGCATCTTCCTACATCGAAAACATGCACGAGAAACCCAGAAGATGGTACACCGTGTGATGGGGAAAAATATCTAAAACTCACCTCATTTCTCATCTCCTTGTGCCCGGGTTCTCCATTCCAGCCGCTTTACTAGCAATCTCCTTATTTGGAGCATCAGCACCTTTAACCTCCTGTTCCGTGCAGGTTGCAATTTGTCCTGAGGATGAACGGGAAGACGGGGAACCAATGAGAGACTAGCTCTTGGTGTTGGGACAGGCACAGGTCACTCTATTTTCCCATCAGGAAGAAGAATTAACCACAGGCTCATCATAGCCCCCGGAACCAGAACAGGGCCTGAAGCCATCCAGCGCTTTTGCGGCCAGCTCCCAAAAAAGCGAGTTGTAAAATGGAGCTTCAGGGCACTGCAATTCACAAACCTGCAGAGTTATAAATGATAACTCTCGTCCACAAATATATTGAGGGAAGGCAAAGAAGAGGATTTGAAATCAAGGCAGAATTGCAGGAAACAGATTTCAGGAGGTAGATTCGAATCGCCTTTAAAGCACATGAAAAGCGGCAAAACGTTGACAATGATGCCCTTGGCTAAAAATGGCGTATGCGTTTTTTCCTGAATATATTCAGGAAAAAACGCATACGCCCTTTTTGGCCAACCAAGCAACCTAGAAAGGCAAATCAGCGCTACAAAGAAGACTCGCTACCCATCGGTCAAAAGGGCCATGCTGAAAAAAGTCTCAAAACCAGAAATGCGGGACAGGCCATGGAGAAATGGGAGCCTTGCTACACTGATGGGCGGGATGTAAATTGCCAACAGCCACTCTGGAGAAGTGTACGGTGTGTCTTGAAACATCTAAAAAACACAGCTTAGAGAGCATAGGGCACTTCCACTCATGGGGGTATAAATTGGGAAAATGAAAAATCAGCAAGACACAAGCACCCCAAAGTTTAGGGCTGCTCTGTTGACAAGGACCTCCACTTCATTCCACCTTCAATATCCCAGGAAAGAGAAAAATGGATAAAGAAGTTGTGGTCCTTATGTACAATGGAATATCACTCAGCCATGAAATCGATGTCATAAGGCTAGTAGCAGCATGATGAGTGGATTTAGGTACGACGATTCTAAGTGAAATAAGTCACACAGAAAAGGACACTTCTCATAAGGTATCACTTATAGAGGGAATGTAAAAAGCGTTACACTTGAACTGAATTACAAAACAGAACAGAGTCACACATGCAGAAAACACACTATGGCTGCTTAACGGGAAAGGTGAGGTGGGGTGATACATAAAACAAGGGTTTCAAATTAGCTCAGATACCGTTCCATAAACCCAATATGTAATAGACAAGACCTACTCCTTGCTCAGAGAACTGGACTCAACAGGCCCTATTCCCTGCACAAGAATATATCTGACTAGTAATAATCTTAAAACCTATGTATTGATATCTCTCTGTTAGTGTGTCAAGTGGGTGTAAAGCGGCATAAACACAGCAGTGAAAAGCAGCTAAACCCCAGTATAAAAATAAATTACTTCGAAAAACCCATGAAACAAAGACAGTGAAAGAGAGTGAAATTCTTACACAATGCGTTCAGGGGCTGTGATGCAACCTAGATTGACCATATCTAGACCCACAGCTGGATGAGACATAAGGGTGGACACTCTTGGGGCTGAGAGGTTTGGTGAGGTTGGGTGAGCAAACCCAGACCCTTTAAAGTAATACTGCGTGGTACCCATCCCATGGGTCCCAAATCTCCAGGTTCAAGGGCATCTTCCTACATCGAAAACATGCATGAGAAACCCAGAAGATGGTACACCGTGTGATGGGGAAAAATACCTAAAACGCACCTCAATTCTCATCTCCTTGTGCCCGGGTTCTCCATTCCAGCCGCTTTACTAGCAATCTCCTTATTTGGAGCATCAGCACTTTTAACCTCCTGTTCCATTCAGGTTGCAATTTGTCCTGAGGATGAACGGGAAGACGGGGAACCAGTGAGAGACTAGCTCTTGGTGTTGGGACAGGCACAGGTCACTCTATTTTCCCATCAGGAAGAAGAATTAACCACAGGCTCATCATCCCACCCGGAACCAGAACAGGGCCTGAAGCCATCCAGCTCTTTTGCGGCCAGCTCCCAAAAAAGCGAGTTGTAAAATGGAGCTTCAGGGCACTGCAATTCACAAACCTGCAGAGTTATAAATGATAACTCTCGTCCACAAATATATTGAGGGAAGGCAAAGAAGAGGATTTGAAATCAAGGCAGAATTGCAGGAAACAGATTTCAGGAGGTAGATTCGAATCGCCTTTAAAGCACATGAAAAGCGGCAAAACGTTGACAATGATGCCCTTGGCCAAAAAGGGCGTATGCGTTTTTTCCTGAATATATTCAGGAAAAAACCCATACGCCCTTTTTGGCCAACCAAGCAACCTGGAAAGGCAAATCAGGGCTACAAAGAAGACTCGCTACCCATCGGTCAAAAGGGCCATGCTGAAAAAAGTCTCAAAACCAGAAATGCAGGACAGGCCATGGAGAAATGGGAGCCTTGCTACACTGATGGGCGCGATGTAAATTGCCAACAGCCACTCTGGAGAAGTGTACGGTGTGTCTTTAAACATCTAAAAAACACAGCTTAGAGAGCATAGGGCACTTCCACTCATGGGGGTATAAATTGGGAAAATGAAAAATCAGCAAGACACAAGCACCCCAAAGTTTAGGGCTGCTCTGTTGACAAGGACCTCCACTTCATTCCACCTTCAATATCCCAGGAAAGAGAAAAATGGATAAAGAAGTTGTGGTCCTTATGTACAATGGAATATCACTCAGCCATGAAATCAATGTCATAAGGCTAGTAGCAGCATGATGAGTGGATTTAGGTACGACGATTCTAAGTGAAATAAGTCACACAGAAAAGGACACTTCTCATAAGGTATCACTTATAGAGGGACTGTAAAAACCGTTACACTTGAACTGAATTACAAAACAGAACAGAGTCACACATGCAGAAAACACACTATGGCTGCTTAACGGGAAAGGTGAGGTGGGGTGATACATAAAACAAGGGTTTCAAATTAGCTCAGATACCGTTCCATAAACCCAATATGTAATAGACAAGACCTACTCCTTGCTCAGAGAACTGGACTCAACAGGCCCTATTCACTGCACAAGAATATATCTGACTAGTAATAATCTTAAAACCTATGTATTGATATCTCTCTGTTAGTGTGTCAAGTGGGTGTAAAGCAGCATAAACACAGCAGTGAAAAGCAGCTAAACCCCATTATAAAAATAAATTACTTTGAGAAACCCATGAAACAAAGACAGTGAAAGAGAGAGAAATTCTTACACAATGCGTTCAGGGGCTGTGATGGAACCTGGATTGACCATATCTAGACCCACAGCTGGATGAGACATAAGGGTGGACACTCTTGGGGCTGAGAGGTTTGGTGAGGTTGGGTGAGCAAACGCAGACCCTTTAAAGTAATACTGCGTGGTACCCATCGCATGGGTCCCAAATCTCCAGCTTCAAGGGCATCTTCCTACATCGAAAACATGCATGAGAAAACAAAAAGATGGTACACCATGTGATGGGGAAAGGTTTCTAAAACGCACCTCATTTCTCTTCTCCTTGTGCCCGGGTTCGCCATTCCATCCGCTTTACTAACAATCTCCCTACTTGGAGCATCAGCACCTTTAACCTCCTGTTCCGTACAGGTTGCAATTTGTCCTGAGGATGAACGGGTAGACGGGGAACCAGTGAGAGACTAGCTCTTGGTGTTGGGACAGGCACAGGTCACTCTATTTTCCCATCAGGAAGAAGAATTAACCACAGGCTCATCCTCCCCCCCGGAACCAGAACAGGGCCTGAAGCCATCCTGCGCTTTTGCGGCCAGCTCCCAAAAAAGCGAGTTGTAAAATGGAGTTTCAGGGCACTGCAATTCCCAAACCTGCAGAGTTATAAATGATAACTCTCGTCCACAAATATATTGAGGGAAGGCAAAGAAGAGGATTTGAAATCAAGGCAGAAATGCAGGGCACAGATTTCAGGAGGTAGATTCGAATCGCCTTTAAAGCACATGAAAAGCGGCAAAACGTTGACAATGATGCCCTTGGCCAAAAAGGGCGTATGCGTTTTTTCCTGAATATATTCAGGAAAAAACGCATACGCCCTTTTTGGCCAACCAAGCAACCTGGAAAGGCAAATCAGGGCTACAAAGAAGACTCGCTACCCATCGGTCAAAAGGGCCATGCTGAAAAAAGTCTCAAAACCAGAAATGCAGGACAGGCCATGGAGAAATGGGAGCCTTGCTACACTGATGGGCGGGATGTAAATTGCCAACAGCCACTCTGGAGAAGTGTACGGTGTGTCCTGAAACATCTAAAAAACACAGCTTAGAGAGCATAGGGCACTTCCACTCATGGGGGTATAAATTGGGAAAATGAAAAATTAGCAAGACACAAGCACCCCAAAGTTTAGGGCTGCTCTGTTGACAAGGACCTCCACTTCATTCCACCTTCAATATCCCAGGAAAGAGAAAAATGGATAAAGAAGTTGTGGTCCTTATGTACAATGGAATATCACTCAGCCATGAAATCAATGTCATAAGGCTAGTAGCAGCATGATGAGTGGATTTAGGTACGACGATTCTAAGGGAAATAAGTCACACAGAAAAGGACACTTCTCATAAGGTATCACTTATAGAGGGACTGTAAAAACCGTTACACTTGAACTGAATTACAAAACAGAACAGAGTCACACATGCAGAAAACACACTATGGCTGCTTAAAGGGAAAGGTGAGGTGGGGTGATACATAAAACAAGGGTTTCAAATTAGCTCAGATACCGTTCCATAAACCCAATATGTAATAGACAAGACCTACTCCTTGCTCAGAGAACTGGACTCAACAGGCCCTATTCACTGCACAAGAATATATCTGACTAGTAATAATCTTAAAACCTATGTATTGATATCTCTCTGTTAGTGTGTCAAGTGGGTGTAAAGCGGCATAAACACAGCAGTGAAAAGCAGCTAAACCCCAGTATAAAAATAAATTACTTCGAAAAACCCATGAAACAAAGACAGTGAAAGAGAGTGAAATTCTTACACAATGCGTTCAGGGGCTGTGATGCAACCTAGATTGACCATATCTAGACCCACAGCTGGATGAGACATAAGGGTGGACACTCTTGGGGCTGAGAGGTTTGGTGAGGTTGGGTGAGCAAACGCAGACCCTTTAAAGTAATACTGCGTGGTACCCATCGCATGGGTCCCAAATCTCCAGGTTCAAGGACATCTTCCTACATCGAAAACATGCATGAGAAAACAAAAAGATGGTACACCATGTGATGGGGAAAGGTTTCTAAAACGCACCTCATTTCTCTTCTCCTTGTGCCCGGGGTCGCCATTCCAGCCGCTTTACTAACAATCTCCCTACTTGGAGCATCAGCACCTTTAACCTCCTGTTCCGTACAGGTTGCAATTTGTCCTGAGGATGAACGGGTAGACGGGGAACCAGTGAGAGACTAGCTCTTGTTGTTGGCACAGGCGCAGGTCACTCTATTTTCCCATCAGGAAGAAGAATTAACCACAGGCTCATCATCCCCCCCGGAACCAGAACAGGGCCTGAAGCCATCCTGCGCTTTTGCGGCCAGCTCCCAAAAAAGCGAGTTGTAAAATGGAGCTTCAGGGCACTGCAATTCAAAAACCTGCAGAGTTATAAATGATAACTCTCGTCCACAAATATATTGAGGGAAGGCAAAGAAGAGGATTTGAAATCAAGGCAGAATTGCAGGAAACAGATTTCAGGAGGTAGATTCGAATCGCCTTTAAAGCACATGAAAAGCAGCAAAACGTTGACAATGATGCCCTTGGCCAAAAAGGGCGTATGCGTTTTTTCCTGAATATATTCAGGAAAAAACCCATACGCCCTTTTTGGCCAACCAAGCAACCTGGAAAGGCAAATCAGGGCTACAAAGAAGACTCGCTACCCATCGGTCAAAAGGGCCATGCTGAAAAAAGTCTCAAAACCAGAAATGCAGGACAGGCCATGGAGAAATGGGAGCCTTGCTACACTGATGGGCACGATGTAAATTGCCAACAGCCACTCTGGAGAAGTGTACGGTGTGTCTTGAAACATCTAAAAAACACAGCTTAGAGAGCATAGGGCACTTCCACTCATGGGGGTATAAATTGGGAAAATGAAAAATCAGCAAGACACAAGCACCCCAAAGTTTAGGGCTGCTCTGTTGACAAGGACCTCCACTTCATTCAACCTTCAATATCCCAGGAAAGAGAAAAATGGATAAAGAGGTTGTGGTCCTTATGTACAATGGAATATCACTCAGCCATGAAATCAATGTCATAAGGCTAGTAGCAGCATGATGAGTGGATTTAGGTACGACGATTCTAAGTGAAATAAGTCACACAGAAAAGGACACTTCTCATAAGGTATCACTTATAGAGGGACTGTAAAAACCGTTACACTTGAACTGAATTACAAAACAGAACAGAGTCACACATGCAGAAAACACACTATGGCTGCTTAACGGGAAGGGTAAGGTGGGGTGATACATAAAACAAGGGTTTCAAATTAGCTCAGATACCGTTCCATAAACCCAATATGTAATAGACAAGACCTACTCCTTGCTCAGAGAACTGGACTCAACACGCCCTATTCACCGCACAAGAATATATCTGACTAGTAATAATCTTAAAACCTATGTATTGATATCTCTCTGTTAGTGTGTCAAGTGGGTGTAAAGCGGCATAAACACAGCAGTGAAAAGCAGCTAAACCCCATTATAAAAATAAATTACTTTGAAAAACCCATGAAACAAAGACAGTGAAAGAGAGAGAAATTCTTACACAATGCGTTCAGGGGCTGTGATGCAACCTGGATTGACCATATCTAGACCCACAGCTGGATGAGACATAAGGGTGGACACTCTTGGGGCTGAGAGGTTTGGTGAGGTTGGGTGAGCAAACGCAGACCCTTTAAAGTAATACTGCGTGGTACCCATCGCATGGGTCCCAAATCTCCAGGTTCAAGGGCATCTTCCTACATCGAAAACATGCATGAGAAAACAAAAAGATGGTACACCATGTGATTGGGAAAGGTTTCTAAAACGCACCTCATTTCTCTTCTCCTTGTGCCCGGGTTTGCCATTCCAGCCGCTTTACTAACAATCTCCCTACTTGGAGCATCAGCACCTTTAACCTCCTGTTCCGTACAGGTTGCAATTTGTTCTGAGGATGAACGGGTAGACGGGGAACCAGTGAGAGACTAGCTCTTGGTGTTGGGACAGGCACAGGTCACTCTATTTTCCCATCAGGAAGAAGAATTAACCACAGGCTCATCCTCCCCCCCGGAACCAGAACAGGGCCTGAAGCCATCCTGCGCTTTTGCGGCCAGCTACCAAAAAAGCGAGTTGTAAAATGGAGCTTCAGGGCACTGCAATTCACAAACCTGCAGAGTTATAAATGATAACTCTCGTCCACAAATATATTGAGGGAAGGCAAAGAAGAGGATTTGAAATCAAGGCAGAAATGCAGGAAACAGATTTCAGGAGGTAGATTCGAATCGCCTTTAAAGCACATGAAAAGCGGCAAAACGTTGACAATGATGCCCTTGGCCAAAAAGGGCGTATGCGTTTTTTCCTGAATATATTCAGGAAAAAACGCATACGCCCTTTTTGGCCAACCAAGCAACCTGGAAAGGCAAATCAGGGCTACAAAGAAGACTCGCTACCCATCGGTCAAAAGGGCCATGCTGAAAAAAGTCTCAAAACCAGAAATGCAGGACAGGCCATGGAGAAATGGGAGCCTTGCTACACTGATGGGCGGGATGTAAATTGCCAACAGCCACTCTGGAGAAGTGTACGGTGTGTCCTGAAACATCTAAAAAACACAGCTTAGAGAGCATAGGGCACTTCCACTCATGGGGGTATAAATTGGGAAAATGAAAAATTAGCAAGACACAAGCACCCCAAAGTTTAGGGCTGCTCTGTTGACAAGGACCTCCACTTCATTCCACCTTCAATATCCCAGGAAAGAGAAAAATGGATAAAGAAGTTGTGGTCCTTATGTACAATGGAATATCACTCAGCCATGAAATCAATGTCATAAGGCTAGTAGCAGCATGATGAGTGGATTTAGGTATGACGATTCTAAGTGAAATAAGTCACACAGAAAAGGACACTTCTCATAAGGTATCACTTATAGAGGGACTGTAAAAACCGTTACACTTGAAATGAATTACAAAACAGAACAGAGTCACACATGCAGAAAACACACTATGGCTGCTTAACGGGAAGGGTAAGGTGGGGTGATACATAAAACAAGGGTTTCAAATTAGCTCAGATACCGTTCCATAAACCCAATATGTAATAGACAAGACCTACTCCTTGCTCAGAGAACTGGACTCAACACGCCCTATTCACCGCACAAGAATATATCTGACTAGTAATAATCTTAAAACCTATGTATTGATATCTCTCTGTTAGTGTGTCAAGTGGGTGTAATGCGGCATAAACACAGCAGTGAAAAGCAGCTAAACCCCATTATAAAAATAAATTACTTTGAAAAACCCATGAAACAAAGACAGTGAAAGAGAGAGAAATTCTTACACAATGCGTTCAGGGGCTGTGATGGAACCTGGATTGACCATATCTAGACCCACAGCTGGATGAGACATAAGGGTGGACACTCTTGGGGCTGAGAGGTTTGGTGAGGTTGGGTGAGCAAACGCAGACCCTTTAAAGTAATACTGCGTGGTACCCATCGCATGGGTCCCAAATCTCCAGGTTCAAGGGCATCTTCCTACATCGAAAACATGCATGAGAAAACAAAAAGATGGTACACCATGTGATGGGGAAAGGTTTCTAAAACGCACCTCATTTCTCTTCTCCTTGTGCCCGGGTTCGCCATTCCATCCGCTTTACTAACAATCTCCCTACTTGGAGCATCAGCACCTTTAACCTCCTGTTCCGTACAGGTTGCAATTTGTCCTGAGGATGAACGGGTAGACGGGGAACCAGTGAGAGACTAGCTCTTGGTGTTGGGACAGGCACAGGTCACTCTATTTTCCCATCAGGAAGAAGAATTAACCACAGGCTCATCCTCCCCCCCGGAACCAGAACAGGGCCTGAAGCCATCCTGCGCTTTTGCGGCCAGCTCCCAAAAAAGCGAGTTGTAAAATGGAGTTTCAGGGTACTGCAATTCCCAAACCTGCAGAGTTATAAATGATAACTCTCGTCCACAAATATATTGAGGGAAGGCAAAGAAGAGGATTTGAAATCAAGGCAGAAATGCAGGACACAGATTTCAGGAGGTAGATTCGAATCGCCTTTAAAGCACATGAAAAGCGGCAAAACGTTGACAATGATGCCCTTGGCCAAAAAGGGCGTATGCGTTTTTTCCTGAATATATTCAGGAAAAAACGCATACGCCCTTTTTGGCCAACCAAGCAACCTGGAAAGGCAAATCAGGGCTACAAAGAAGACTCGCTACCCATCGGTCAAAAGGGCCATGCTGAAAAAAGTCTCAAAACCAGAAATGCAGGACAGGCCATGGAGAAATGGGAGCCTTGCTACACTGATGGGCGGGATGTAAATTGCCAACAGCCACTCTGGAGAAGTGTACGGTGTGTCCTGAAACATCTAAAAAACACAGCTTAGAGAGCATAGGGCACTTCCACTCATGGGGGTATAAATTGGGAAAATGAAAAATTAGCAAGACACAAGCACCCCAAAGTTTAGGGCTGCTCTGTTGACAAGGACCTCCACTTCATTCCACCTTCAATATCCCAGGAAAGAGAAAAATGGATAAAGAAGTTGTGGTCCTTATGTACAATGGAATATCACTCAGCCATGAAATCAATGTCATAAGGCTAGTAGCAGCATGATGAGTGGATTTAGGTACGACGATTCTAAGTGAAATAAGTCACACAGAAAAGGACACTTCTCATAAGGTATCACTTATAGAGGGACTGTAAAAACCGTTACACTTGAACTGAATTACAAAACAGAACAGAGTCACACATGCAGAAAACACACTATGGCTGCTTAACGGGAAAGGTGAGGTGGGGTGATACATAAAACAAGGGTTTCAAATTAGCTCAGATACCGTTCCATAAACCCAATATGTAATAGACAAGACCTACTCCTTGCTCAGAGAACTGGACTCAACAGGCCCTATTCACTGCACAAGAATATATCTGACTAGTAATAATCTTAAAACCTATGTATTGATATCTCTCTGTTAGTGTGTCAAGTGGGTGTAAAGCAGCATAAACACAGCAGTGAAAAGCAGCTAAACCCCATTATAAAAATAAATTACTTTGAGAAACCCATGAAACAAAGACAGTGAAAGAGAGAGAAATTCTTACACAATGCGTTCAGGGGCTGTGATGGAACCTGGATTGACCATATCTAGACCCACAGCTGGATGAGACATAAGGGTGGACACTCTTGGGGCTGAGAGGTTTGGTGAGGTTGGGTGAGCAAACGCAGACCCTTTAAAGTAATACTGCGTGGTACCCATCGCATGGGTCCCAAATCTCCAGCTTCAAGGGCATCTTCCTACATCGAAAACATGCATGAGAAAACAAAAAGATGGTACACCATGTGATGGGGAAAGGTTTCTAAAACGCACCTCATTTCTCTTCTCCTTGTGCCCGGGTTCGCCATTCCATCCGCTTTACTAACAATCTCCCTACTTGGAGCATCAGCACCTTTAACCTCCTGTTCCGTACAGGTTGCAATTTGTCCTGAGGATGAACGGGTAGACGGGGAACCAGTGAGAGACTAGCTCTTGGTGTTGGGACAGGCACAGGTCACTCTATTTTCCCATCAGGAAGAAGAATTAACCACAGGCTCATCCTCCCCCCCGGAACCAGAACAGGGCCTGAAGCCATCCTGCGCTTTTGCGGCCAGCTCCCAAAAAAGCGAGTTGTAAAATGGAGTTTCAGGGCACTGCAATTCCCAAACCTGCAGAGTTATAAATGATAACTCTCGTCCACAAATATATTGAGGGAAGGCAAAGAAGAGGATTTGAAATCAAGGCAGAAATGCAGGGCACAGATTTCAGGAGGTAGATTCGAATCGCCTTTAAAGCACATGAAAAGCGGCAAAACGTTGACAATGATGCCCTTGGCCAAAAAGGGCGTATGCGTTTTTTCCTGAATATATTCAGGAAAAAACGCATACGCCCTTTTTGGCCAACCAAGCAACCTGGAAAGGCAAATCAGGGCTACAAAGAAGACTCGCTACCCATCGGTCAAAAGGGCCATGCTGAAAAAAGTCTCAAAACCAGAAATGCAGGACAGGCCATGGAGAAATGGGAGCCTTGCTACACTGATGGGCGGGATGTAAATTGCCAACAGCCACTCTGGAGAAGTGTACGGTGTGTCCTGAAACATCTAAAAAACACAGCTTAGAGAGCATAGGGCACTTCCACTCATGGGGGTATAAATTGGGAAAATGAAAAATTAGCAAGACACAAGCACCCCAAAGTTTAGGGCTGCTCTGTTGACAAGGACCTCCACTTCATTCCACCTTCAATATCCCAGGAAAGAGAAAAATGGATAAAGAAGTTGTGGTCCTTATGTACAATGGAATATCACTCAGCCATGAAATCAATGTCATAAGGCTAGTAGCAGCATGATGAGTGGATTTAGGTACGACGATTCTAAGGGAAATAAGTCACACAGAAAAGGACACTTCTCATAAGGTATCACTTATAGAGGGACTGTAAAAACCGTTACACTTGAACTGAATTACAAAACAGAACAGAGTCACACATGCAGAAAACACAGTATGGCTGCTTAACGGGAAAGGTGAGGTGGGGTGATAC
Source organism: Balaenoptera borealis (assembly GCF_965194805.1). Classification (NCBI taxonomy): domain Eukaryota; kingdom Metazoa; phylum Chordata; class Mammalia; order Artiodactyla; family Balaenopteridae; genus Balaenoptera; species Balaenoptera borealis. The sequence goes on from NW_028123642.1 coordinate 28,855, forward strand.
ATCAAACAAGGGTTTCAAATTAGCTCAGATACCGTTCCATAAACCCAATATGTAATAGACAAGACCTACTCCTTGCTCAGAGAACTGGACTCAACACGCCCTATTCACCGCACAAGAATATATCTGACTAGTAATAATCTTAAAACCTATGTATTGATATCTCTCTGTTAGTGTGTCAAGTGGGTGTAAAGCGGCATAAACACAGCAGTGAAAAGCAGCTAAACCCCAGTATAAAAATAAATTACTTTGAAAAACCCATGAAACAAAGACAGTGAAAGAGAGAGAAATTCTTACACAATGCGTTCAGGGGCTGTGATGCAACCTGGATTGACCATATCTAGACCCACAGCTGGATGAGACATAAGGGTGGACACTCTTGGGGCTGAGAGGTTTGGTGAGGTTGGGTGAGCAAACGCAGACCCTTTAAAGTAATACTGCGTGGTACCCATCGCATGGGTCCCAAATCTCCAGGTTCAAGGGCATCTTCCTACATCGAAAACATGCATGAGAAAACAAAAAGATGGTACACCATGTGATGGGGAAAGGTTTCTAAAACGCACCTCATTTCTCTTCTCCTTGTGCCCGGGTTTGCCATTCCATCCGCTTTACTAACAATCTCCCTACTTGGAGCATCAGCACCTTTAACCTCCTGTTCCGTACAGGTTGCAATTTGTCCTGAGGATGAACGGGTAGATGGGGAACCAGTGAGAGACTAGCTCTTGGTGTTGGGACAGGCACAGGTCACTCTATTTTCCCATCAGGAAGAAGAATTAACCAAAGGCTCATCCTCCCCCCCAGAACCAGAACAGGGCCTGAAGCCATCCTGCGCTTTTGCGGCCAGCTCCCAAAAAAGCGAGTTGTAAAATGGAGCTTCAGGGCACTGCAATTCCCAAACCTGCAGAGTTATAAATGATAACTCTCGTCCACAAATATATTGAGGGAAGGCAAAGAAGAGGATTTGAAATCAAGGCAGAAATGCAGGAAACAGATTTCAGGAGGTAGATTCGAATCGCCTTTAAAGCACATGAAAAGCGGCAAAACGTTGACAATGATGCCCTTGGCCAAAAAGGGCGTATGCGTTTTTTCCTGAATATATTCAGGAAAAAACGCATACGCCCTTTTTGGCCAACCAAGCAACCTGGAAAGGCAAATCAGGGCTACAAAGAAGACTCGCTACCCATCGGTCAAAAGGGCCATGCTGAAAAAAGTCTCAAAACCAGAAATGCAGGACAGGCCATGGAGAAATGGGAGCCTTGCTACACTGATGGGCGGGATGTAAATTGCCAACAGCCACTCTGGAGAAGTGTACGGTGTGTCCTGAAACATCTAAAAAACACAGCTTAGAGAGCATAGGGCACTTCCACTCATGGGGGTATAAATTGGGAAAATGAAAAATTAGCAAGACACAAGCACCCCAAAGTTTAGGGCTGCTCTGTTGACAAGGACCTCCACTTCATTCCACCTTCAATATCCCAGGAAAGAGAAAAATGGATAAAGAAGTTGTGGTCCTTATGTACAATGGAATATCACTCAGCCATGAAATCAATGTCATAAGGCTAGTAGCAGCATGATGAGTGGATTTAGGTACGACGATTCTAAGTGAAATAAGTCACACAGAAAAGGACACTTCTCATAAGGTATCACTTATAGAGGGACTGTAAAAACCGTTACACTTGAACTGAATTACAAAACAGAACAGAGTCACACATGCAGAAAACACAGTATGGCTGCTTAACGGGAAAGGTGAGGTGGGGTGATACATCAAACAAGGGTTTCAAATTAGCTCAGATACCGTTCCATAAACCCAATATGTAATAGACAAGACCTACTCCTTGCTCAGAGAACTGGACTCAACACGCCCTATTCACCGCACAAGAATATATCTGACTAGTAATAATCTTAAAACCTATGTATTGATATCTCTCTGTTAGTGTGTCAAGTGGGTGTAAAGCGGCATAAACACAGCAGTGAAAAGCAGCTAAACCCCAGTATAAAAATAAATTACTTTGAAAAACCCATGAAACAAAGACAGTGAAAGAGAGAGAAATTCTTACACAATGCGTTCAGGGGCTGTGATGCAACCTGGATTGACCATATCTAGACCCACAGCTGGATGAGACATAAGGGTGGACACTCTTGGGGCTGAGAGGTTTGGTGAGGTTGGGTGAGCCAACACAGACCCTTTAAAGTAATACTGCGTGGTACCCATCGCATGGGTCCCAAATCTCCAGGTTCAAGGGCATCTTCCTACATCGAAAACATGCATGAGAAACCCAGAAGATGGTACACCGTGTGATGGGGAAAGGTTTCTAAAACGCACCTCATTTCTCATCTCCTTGTGCCCGGGTTCGCCATTCCAGCCGCTTTACTAGCAATCTCCCTACTTGGAGCATCAGCACCTTTAACCTCCTGTTCCGTACAGGTGGCAATTTGTCCTGAGGATGAACGGGAAGACGGGGAACCAACGAGAGACTAGCTCTTGGTGTTGGGACAGGCACAGGTCACTCTATTTTCCCATCAGGAAGAAGAATTAACCACAGGCTCAGCCTGCCCCCCGGAACCAGAACAGGGCCTGAAGCCATCCTGCGCTTTTGCGGCCAGCTCCCAAAAAAGCGAGTTGTAAAATGGAGGTTCAGGGCACTGCAATTCACAAACCTGCAGAGTTATAAATGATAACTCTCGTCCACAAATATATTGAGGGAAGGCAAAGAAGAGGATTTGAAATCAAGGCAGAATTGCACGACACAGATTTCACAGGTAGATACGAATCGCCTTTAAAGCACATGAAAAGCGGCAAAACGTTGACAATGATGCCCTTGGCCAAAAAGGGCGTATGCGTTTTTTCCTGAATATATTCAGGAAAAAACGCATACGCCCTTTTTGGCCAACCAAGCAACCTGGAAAGGCAAATCAGCGCTACAGAGAAGTCTCGCTTCCCATCGGTCAAAAGGGCCATGCTGAAAAAAGTGTCAAAACCAGAAATGCAGGACAGGCCATGGAGAAATGGGAGCCTTGCTACACTGATGGGCGGGATGTAAATTGCCAACAGCCACTCTGGAGAAGTGTACGGTGTGTCCTGAAACATCTGAAAAACACAGCTTAGAGAGCATAGGGCACTTCCACTCATGGGGGTATAAATTGGGAAAATGAAAAATCAGCAAGACACAAGCACCCCAAATTTGAGGGCTGCTCTGTTGACAAGGACCTCCACTTCATTCCACCTTAAATATCCCAGGAAAGAGAAAAATGGATAAAGAAGTTGTGGTCCTTATGTACAATGGAATATCACTCAGCCATGAAATCAATGTCATAAGGTTAGTAGCAGCATGATGAGTGGATTTAGGTACGACGATTCTAAGTGAAATAAGTCACACAGAAAAGGACACTTCTCATAAGGTATCACTTATAGAGGGAATGTAAAAACCGTTACACTTGAACTGAATTACAGAACAGAACAGAGTCACACATGCAGAAAACACACTATGGCTGCTTAACGGGAAAGGTGAGGTGGGGTGATACATAAAACAAGGGTATCAAATTAGCTCAGATACCGTTCCATAAACCCAATATGTAGTAGACAAGACCTACTCCTTGCTCAGAGAACTGGACTCAACACGCCCTATTCACCGCACAAGAATATATCTGACTAGTAAAAATCTTAAAACCTATGTATTGATATCTCTCTGTTAGTGTGTCAAGTGGGTGTAAAGCGGCATAAACACAGCCGTGAAAAGCAGCTAAACCCCATTATGAAAATAAATTACTTTGAAAAACCCATGAAACAACGACAGTGAAAGAGATAGAAATTCTTACACAATGAGTTCAGGGGCTGTGATGCAACCTGGATTGACCATATCTAGACCCACAGCTGGATGAGACATAAGGGTGGACACTCTTGGGGCTGAGAGGTTTGGTGAGGTTGGGTGAGCAAACGCAGACCCTTTAAAGTAATACTGCGTGGTACCCATCGCATGGGTCCCAAATCTCCAGGTTCAAGGGCATCTTCCTACATCGAAAACATGCATGAGAAACCCAGAAGATGGTACACCGTGTGATGGGGAAAGGTTTCTAAAACGCACCTCATTTCTCATCTCCTTGTGCCCGGGTTCGCCTTTCCAGCCGCTTTACTAGCAATCTCCCTACTTGGAGCATCAGCACCTTTAACCTCCTGTTCCGTACAGGTTGCAATTTGTCCTGAGGATGAACGGGAAGACGGGGAACCAACGAGAGACTAGCTCTTGGTGTCGGGACAGGCACAGGTCACTCTATTTTCCCATCAGGAAGAAGAATTAACCACAGGCTCAGCCTGCCCCCCGGAACCAGAACAGGGCCTGAAGCCATCCTGCGCTTTTGCGGCCAGCTCCCAAAAAAGCGAGTTGTAAAATGGAGGTTCAGGGCACTGCAATTCACAAACCTGCAGAGTTATAAATGATAACTCTCGTCCACAAATATATTGAGGGAAGGCAAAGAAGAGGATTTGAAATCAAGGCAGAATTGCACGAAACAGATTTCAGGAGGTAGATACGAATCGCCTTTAAAGCACATGAAAAGCGGCAAAACGTTGACAATGATGCCCTTGGCCAAAAAGGGCGTATGCGTTTTTTCCTGAATATATTCAGGAAAAAACGCATACGCCCTTTTTGGCCAACCAAGCAACCTGGAAAGGCAAATCAGCGCTACAGAGAAGTCTCGCTTCCCATCGGTCAAAAGGGCCATGCTGAAAAAAGTGTCAAAACCAGAAATGCAGGACAGGCCATGGAGAAATGGGAGCCTTGCTACACTGATGGGCGGGATGTAAATTGCCAACAGCCACTCTGGAGAAGTGTACGGTGTGTCCTGAAACATCTGAAAAACACAGCTTAGAGAGCATAGGGCACTTCCACTCATGGGGGTATAAATTGGGAAAATGAAAAATCAGCAAGACACAAGCACCCCAAATTTGAGGGCTGCTCTGTTGACAAGGACCTCCACTTCATTCCACCTTAAATATCCAAGGAAAGAGAAAAATGGATAAAGAAGTTGTGGTCCTTATGTACAATGGAATATCACTCAGCCATGAAATCAATGTCATAAGGTTAGTAGCAGCATGATGAGTGGATTTAGGTACGACGATTCTAAGTGAAATAAGTCACACAGAAAAGGACACTTCTCATAAGGTATCACTTATAGAGGGAATGTAAAAACCGTTACACTTGAACTGAATTACAGAACAGAACAGAGTCACACATGCAGAAAACACACTATGGCTGCTTAACGGGAAAGGTGAGGTGGGGTGATACATAAAACAAGGGTATCAAATTAGCTCAGATACCGTTCCATAAACCCAATATGTAGTAGACAAGACCTACTCCTTGCTCAGAGAACTGGACTCAACACGCCCTATTCACCGCACAAGAATATATCTGACTAGTAAAAATCTTAAAACCTATGTATTGATATCTCTCTGTTAGTGTGTCAAGTGGGTGTAAAGCGGCATAAACACAGCCGTGAAAAGCAGCTAATCCCCATTATGAAAATAAATTACTTTGAAAAACCCATGAAACAACGACAGTGAAAGAGATAGAAATTCTTACACAATGAGTTCAGGGGCTGTGATGCAACCTGGATTGACCATATCTAGACCCACAGCTGGATGAGACATAAGGGTGGACACTCTTGGGGCTGAGAGGTTTGGTGAGGTTGGGTGAGCAAACGCAGACCCTTTAAAGTAATACTGCGTGGTACCCATCGCATGGGTCCCAAATCTCCAGGTTCAAGGGCATCTTCCTACATCGAAAACATGCATGAGAAACCCAGAAGATGGTACACCGTGTGATGGGGAAAGGTTTCTAAAACGCACCTCATTTCTCATCTCCTTGTGCCCGGGTTCGCCTTTCCAGCCGCTTTACTAGCAATCTCCCTACTTGGAGCATCAGCACCTTTAACCTCCTGTTCCGTACAGGTTGCAATTTGTCCTGAGGATGAACGGGAAGACGGGGAACCAACGAGAGACTAGCTCTTGGTGTTGGGACAGGCACAGGTCACTCTATTTTCCCATCAGGAAGAAGAATTAACCACAGGCTCAGCCTGCCCCCCGGAACCAGAACAGGGCCTGAAGCCATCCTGCGCTTTTGCGGCCAGCTCCCAAAAAAGCGAGTTGTAAAATGGAGGTTCAGGGCACTGCAATTCACAAACCTGCAGAGTTATAAATGATAACTCTCGTCCACAAATATATTGAGGGAAGGCAAAGAAGAGGATTTGAAATCAAGGCAGAATTGCACGACACAGATTTCACAGGTAGATACGAATCGCCTTTAAAGCACATGAAAAGCGGCAAAACGTTGACAATGATGCCCTTGGCCAAAAAGGGCGTATGCGTTTTTTCCTGAATATATTCAGGAAAAAACGCATACGCCCTTTTTGGCCAACCAAGCAACCTGGAAAGGCAAATCAGCGCTACAGAGAAGTCTCGCTTCCCATCGGTCAAAAGGGCCATGCTGAAAAAAGTGTCAAAACCAGAAATGCAGGACAGGCCATGGAGAAATGGGAGCCTTGCTACACTGATGGGCGGGATGTAAATTGCCAACAGCCACTCTGGAGAAGTGTACGGTGTGTCCTGAAACATCTGAAAAACACAGCTTAGAGAGCATAGGGCACTTCCACTCATGGGGGTATAAATTGGGAAAATGAAAAATCAGCAAGACACAAGCACCCCAAATTTGAGGGCTGCTCTGTTGACAAGGACCTCCACTTCATTCCACCTTAAATATCCAAGGAAAGAGAAAAATGGATAAAGAAGTTGTGGTCCTTATGTACAATGGAATATCACTCAGCCATGAAATCAATGTCATAAGGTTAGTAGCAGCATGATGAGTGGATTTAGGTACGACGATTCTAAGTGAAATAAGTCACACAGAAAAGGACACTTCTCATAAGGTATCACTTATAGAGGGAATGTAAAAACCGTTACACTTGAACTGAATTACAGAACAGAACAGAGTCACACATGCAGAAAACACACTATGGCTGCTTAACGGGAAAGGTGAGGTGGGGTGATACATAAAACAAGGGTATCAAATTAGCTCAGATACCGTTCCATAAACCCAATATGTAGTAGACAAGACCTACTCCTTGCTCAGAGAACTGGACTCAACACGCCCTATTCACCGCACAAGAATATATCTGACTAGTAAAAATCTTAAAACCTATGTATTGATATCTCTCTGTTAGTGTGTCAAGTGGGTGTAAAGCGGCATAAACACAGCCGTGAAAAGCAGCTAAACCCCATTATGAAAATAAATTACTTTGAAAAACCCATGAAACAACGACAGTGAAAGAGATAGAAATTCTTACACAATGAGTTCAGGGGCTGTGATGCAACCTGGATTGACCATATCTAGACCCACAGCTGGATGAGACATAAGGGTGGACACTCTTGGGGCTGAGAGGTTTGGTGAGGTTGGGTGAGCAAACGCAGACCCTTTAAAGTAATACTGCGTGGTACCCATCGCATGGGTCCCAAATCTCCAGGTTCAAGGGCATCTTCCTACATCGAAAACATGCATGAGAAACCCAGAAGATGGTACACCGTGTGATGGGGAAAGGTTTCTAAAACGCACCTCATTTCTCATCTCCTTGTGCCCGGGTTCGCCTTTCCAGCCGCTTTACTAGCAATCTCCCTACTTGGAGCATCAGCACCTTTAACCTCCTGTTCCGTACAGGTTGCAATTTGTCCTGAGGATGAACGGGAAGACGGGGAACCAACGAGAGACTAGCTCTTGGTGTCGGGACAGGCACAGGTCACTCTATTTTCCCATCAGGAAGAAGAATTAACCACAGGCTCAGCCTGCCCCCCGGAACCAGAACAGGGCCTGAAGCCATCCTGCGCTTTTGCGGCCAGCTCCCAAAAAAGCGAGTTGTAAAATGGAGGTTCAGGGCACTGCAATTCACAAACCTGCAGAGTTATAAATGATAACTCTCGTCCACAAATATATTGAGGGAAGGCAAAGAAGAGGATTTGAAATCAAGGCAGAATTGCACGAAACAGATTTCAGGAGGTAGATACGAATCGCCTTTAAAGCACATGAAAAGCGGCAAAACGTTGACAATGATGCCCTTGGCCAAAAAGGGCGTATGCGTTTTTTCCTGAATATATTCAGGAAAAAACGCATACGCCCTTTTTGGCCAACCAAGCAACCTGGAAAGGCAAATCAGCGCTACAGAGAAGTCTCGCTTCCCATCGGTCAAAAGGGCCATGCTGAAAAAAGTGTCAAAACCAGAAATGCAGGACAGGCCATGGAGAAATGGGAGCCTTGCTACACTGATGGGCGGGATGTAAATTGCCAACAGCCACTCTGGAGAAGTGTACGGTGTGTCCTGAAACATCTGAAAAACACAGCTTAGAGAGCATAGGGCACTTCCACTCATGGGGGTATAAATTGGGAAAATTAAAAATCAGCAAGACACAAGCACCCCAAAGTTTAGGGCTGCTCTGTTGACAAGGACCTCCACTTCATTCCACCTTAATATCCAAGGAAAGAGAAAAATGGATAAAGAAGTTGTGGTCCTTATGTACAATGGAATATCACTCAGCCATGAAATCAATGTCATAAGGTTAGTAGCAGCATGATGAGTGGATTTAGGTACGACGATTCTAACTGAAATAAGTCACACAGAAAAGGACACTTCTCATAAGGTATCACTTTTAGAGGGAATGTAAAAACCGTTACACTTGAACTGAATTACAAAACAGAACAGAGTCACACATGCAGAAAACAGACTATGGCTGCTTAACGGGAAAGGTGAGGTGGGGTGATACATAAAACAAGGGTATCAAATTAGCTCAGATACCGTTCCATAAACCCAATATGTAGTAGACAAGACCTACTCCTTGCTCAGAGAACTGGACTCAACACGCCCTATTCACCGCACAAGAATATATCTGACTAGTAATAATCTTAAAACCTATGTATTGATATCTCTCTGTTAGTGTGTCAAGTGGGTGTAAAGCGGCATAAACACAGCTGTGAAAAGCAGCTAAACCCCATTATGAAAATAAATTACTTTGAAAAACCCATGAAACAACGACAGTGAAAGAGATAGAAATTCTTACACAATGAGTTCAGGGGCTGTGATGCAACCTGGATTGACCATATCTAGACCCACAGCTGGATGAGACATAAGGGTGGACACTCTTGGGGCTGAGAGGTTTGGTGAGGTTGGGTGAGCAAATGCAGACCCTTTAAAGTAATACGGCATGGTACCCATCGCATGGGTCCCAAATCTCCAGGTTCAAGGGCATCTTCCTACATCGAAAACATGCATGAGAAACCCAGAAGATGGTACACCGTGTGATGGGGAAAGGTTTCTAAAACGCACCTCATTTCTCATCTCCTTGTGCCCGGGTTCGCCATTCCAGCCGCTTTACTAGCAATCTCCCTACTTGGAGCATCAGCACCTTTAACCTCCTGTTCCGTACAGGTTGCAATTTGTCCTGAGGATGAACGGGAAGACGGGGAACCAACGAGAGACTAGCTCTTGGTGTTGGGACAGGCACAGGTCACTCTATTTTCCCATCAGGAAGAAGAATTAACCACAGGCTCAGCCTGCCCCCCGGAACCAGAACAGGGCCTGAAGCCATCCTGCGCTTTTGCGGCCAGCTCCCAAAAAAGCGAGTTGTAAAATGGAGGTTCAGGGCACTGCAATTCACAAACCTGCAGAGTTATAAATGATAACTCTCGTCCACAAATATATTGAGGGAAGGCAAAGAAGAGGATTTGAAATCAAGGCAGAATTGCACGAAACAGATTTCAGGAGGTAGATACGAATCGCCTTTAAAGCACATGAAAAGCGGCAAAACGTTGACAATGATGCCCTTGGCCAAAAAGGGCGTATGCGTTTTTTCCTGAATATATTCAGGAAAAAACGCATACGCCCTTTTTGGCCAACCAAGCAACCTGGAAAGGCAAATCAGCGCTACAGAGAAGTCTCGCTTCCCATCGGTCAAAAGGGCCATGCTGAAAAAAGTGTCAAAACCAGAAATGCAGGACAGGCCATGGAGAAATGGGAGCCTTGCTACACTGATGGGCGGGATGTAAATTGCCAACAGCCACTCTGGAGAAGTGTACGGTGTGTCCTGAAACATCTGAAAAACACAGCTTAGAGAGCATAGGGCACTTCCACTCATGGGGGTATAAATTGGGAAAATGAAAAATCAGCAAGACACAAGCACCCCAAAGTTGAGGGCTGCTCTGTTGACAAGGACCTCCACTTCATTCCACCTTAAATATCCAAGGAAAGAGAAAAATGGATAAAGAAGTTGTGGTCCTTATGTACAATGGAATATCACTCAGCCATGAAATCAATGTCATAAGGTTAGTAGCAGCATGATGAGTGGATTTAGGTACGACGATTCTAAGTGAAATAAGTCACACAGAAAAGGACACTTCTCATAAGGTATCACTGATAGAGGGAATGTAAAAACCGTTACACTTGAACTGAATTACAAAACAGAACAGAGTCACACATGCAGAAAACAGACTATGGCTGCTTAACGGGAAAGGTGAGGTGGGGTGATACATAAAACAAGGGTATCAAATTAGCTCAGATACCGTTCCATAAACCCAATATGTAATAGACAAGACCTACTCCTTGCTCAGAGAACTGGACTCAACACGCCCTATTCACCGCACAAGAATATATCTGACTAGTAATAATCTTAAAACCTATGTATTGATATCTCTCTGTTAGTGTGTCAAGTGGGTGTAAAGCGACATAAACACAGCAGTGAAAAGCAGCTAAACCCCATTATGAAAATAAATTACTTTGAAAAACCCATGAAACAACGACAGTGAAAGAGAGAGAAATTCTTACACAATGCGTTCAGGGGCTGTGATGCAACCTGGATTCACCATATCTAGACCCACAGCTGGATGAGACATAAGGGTGGACACTCTTGGGGCTGAGAGGTTTGGTGAGGTTGGGTGAGCAAACGCAGACCCTTTAAAGTAATACTGCGTGGTACCCATCGCATGGGTCCCAAATCTCCAGGTTCAAGGGCATCTTCCTACATCGAAAACATGCATGAGAAACCCAGAAGATGGTACACCGTGTGATGGGGAAAGGTTTCTAGAACGCACCTCATTTCTCATCTCCTTGTGCCCGGGTTCGCCTTTCCAGCCGCTTTACTAGCAATCTCCCTACTTGGAGCATCAGCACCTTTAACCTCCTGTTCCGTACAGGTTGCAATTTGTCCTGAGGATGAACGGGAAGACGGGGAACCAACGAGAGACTAGCTCTTGGTGTCGGGACAGGCACAGGTCACTCTATTTTCCCATCAGGAAGAAGAATTAACCACAGGCTCAGCCTGCCCCCCGGAACCAGAACAGGGCCTGAAGCCATCCTGCGCTTTTGCGGCCAGCTCCCAAAAAAGCGAGTTGTAAAATGGAGGTTCAGGGCACTGCAATTCACAAACCTGCAGAGTTATAAATGATAACTCTCGTCCACAAATATATTGAGGGAAGGCAAAGAAGAGGATTTGAAATCAAGGCAGAATTGCACGAAACAGATTTCAGGAGGTAGATACGAATCGCCTTTAAAGCACATGAAAAGCGGCAAAACGTTGACAATGATGCCCTTGGCCAAAAAGGGCGTATGCGTTTTTTCCTGAATATATTCAGGAAAAAACGCATACGCCCTTTTTGGCCAACCAAGCAACCTGGAAAGGCAAATCAGCGCTACAGAGAAGTCTCGCTTCCCATCGGTCAAAAGGGCCATGCTGAAAAAAGTGTCAAAACCAGAAATGCAGGACAGGCCATGGAGAAATGGGAGCCTTGCTACACTGATGGGCGGGATGTAAATTGCCAACAGCCACTCTGGAGAAGTGTACGGTGTGTCCTGAAACATCTGAAAAACACAGCTTAGAGAGCATAGGGCACTTCCACTCATGGGGGTATAAATTGGGAAAATGAAAAATCAGCAAGACACAAGCACCCCAAAGTTGAGGGCTGCTCTGTTGACAAGGACCTCCACTTCATTCCACCTTAAATATCCCAGGAAAGAGAAAAATGGATAAAGAAGTTGTGGTCCTTATGTACAATGGAATATCACTCAGCCATGAAATCAATGTCATAAGGTTAGTAGCAGCATGATGAGTGGATTTAGGTACGACGATTCTAAGTGAAATAAGTCACACAGAAAAGGACACTTCTCATAAGGTATCACTTATAGAGGGAATGTAAAAACCGTTACACTTGAACTGAATTACAAAACAGAACAGAGTCACACATGCAGAAAACAGACTATGGCTGCTTAACGGGAAAGGTGAGGTGGGGTGATACATAAAACAAGGGTATCAAATTAGCTCAGATACCGTTCCATAAACCCAATATGTAGTAGACAAGACCTACTCCTTGCTCAGAGAACTGGACTCAACACGCCCTATTCACCGCACAAGAATATATCTGACTAGTAATAATCTTAAAACCTATGTATTGATATCTCTCTGTTAGTGTGTCAAGTGGGTGTAAAGCGACATAAACACAGCAGTGAAAAGCAGCTAAACCCCATTATGAAAATAAATTACTTTGAAAAACCCATGAAACAACGACAGTGAAAGAGAGAGAAATTCTTACACAATGCGTTCAGGGGCTGTGATGCAACCTGGATTCACCATATCTAGACCCACAGCTGGATGAGACATAAGGGTGGACACTCTTGGGGCTGAGAGGTTTGGTGAGGTTGGGTGAGCAAACGCAGACCCTTTGAAGTAATAGTGCGTGGTACCCATCGCATGGGTCCCAAATCTCCAGGTTCAAGGGCATCTTCCTACATCGAAAACATGCATGAGAAACCCAGAAGATGGTACACCGTGTGATGGGGAAAGGTTTCTAAAACGCACCTCATTTCTCATCTCCTTGTGCCCGGGTTCGCCTTTCCAGCCGCTTTACTAGCAATCTCCCTACTTGGAGCATCAGCACCTTTAACCTCCTGTTCCGTACAGGTTGCAATTTGTCCTGAGGATGAACGGGAAGACGGGGAACCAACGAGAGACTAGCTCTTGGTGTCGGGACAGGCACAGGTCACTCTATTTTCCCATCAGGAAGAAGAATTAACCACAGGCTCAGCCTGCCCCCCGGAACCAGAACAGGGCCTGAAGCCATCCTGCGCTTTTGCGGCCAGCTCCCAAAAAAGCGAGTTGTAAAATGGAGGTTCAGGGCACTGCAATTCACAAACCTGCAGAGTTATAAATGATAACTCTCGTCCACAAATATATTGAGGGAAGGCAAAGAAGAGGATTTGAAATCAAGGCAGAATTGCACGAAACAGATTTCAGGAGGTAGATACGAATCGCCTTTAAAGCACATGAAAAGCGGCAAAACGTTGACAATGATGCCCTTGGCCAAAAAGGGCGTATGCGTTTTTTCCTGAATATATTCAGGAAAAAACGCATACGCCCTTTTTGGCCAACCAAGCAACCTGGAAAGGCAAATCAGCGCTACAGAGAAGTCTCGCTTCCCATCGGTCAAAAGGGCCATGCTGAAAAAAGTGTCAAAACCAGAAATGCAGGACAGGCCATGGAGAAATGGGAGCCTTGCTACACTGATGGGCGGGATGTAAATTGCCAACAGCCACTCTGGAGAAGTGTACGGTGTGTCCTGAAACATCTGAAAAACACAGCTTAGAGAGCATAGGGCACTTCCACTCATGGGGGTATAAATTGGGAAAATGAAAAATCAGCAAGACACAAGCACCCCAAAGTTTAGGGCTGCTCTGTTGACAAGGACCTCCACTTCATTCCACCTTAAATATCCAAGGAAAGAGAAAAATGGATAAAGAAGTTGTGGTCCTTATGTACAATGGAATATCACTCAGCCATGAAATCAATGTCATAAGGTTAGTAGCAGCATGATGAGTGGATTTAGGTACGACGATTCTAAGTGAAATAAGTCACACAGAAAAGGACACTTCTCATAAGGTATCACTTATAGAGGGAATGTAAAAACCGTTACACTTGAACTGAATTACAAAACAGAACAGAGTCACACATGCAGAAAACAGACTATGGCTGCTTAACGGGAAAGGTGAGGTGGGGTGATACATAAAACAAGGGTATCAAATTAGCTCAGATACCGTTCCATAAACCCAATATGTAGTAGACAAGACCTACTCCTTGCTCAGAGAACTGGACTCAACACGCCCTATTCACCGCACAAGAATATATCTGACTAGTAATAATCTTAAAACCTATGTATTGATATCTCTCTGTTAGTGTGTCAAGTGGGTGTAAAGCGACATAAACACAGCAGTGAAAAGCAGCTAAACCCCATTATGAAAATAAATTACTTTGAAAAACCCATGAAACAACGACAGTGAAAGAGATAGAAATTCTTACACAATGAGTTCAGGGGCTGTGATGCAACCTGGATTGACCATATCTAGACCCACAGCTGGATGAGACATAAGGGTGGACACTCTTGGGGCTGAGAGGTTTGGTGAGGTTGGGTGAGCAAACGCAGACCCTTTAAAGTAATACTGCGTGGTACCCATCGCATGGGTCCCAAATCTCCAGGTTCAAGGGCATCTTCCTACATCGAAAACATGCATGAGAAACCCAGAAGATGGTACACCGTGTGATGGGGAAAGGTTTCTAAAACGCACCTCATTTCTCATCTCCTTGTGCCCGGGTTCGCCTTTCCAGCCGCTTTACTAGCAATCTCCCTACTTGGAGCATCAGCACCTTTAACCTCCTGTTCCGTACAGGTTGCAATTTGTCCTGAGGATGAACGGGAAGACGGGGAACCAACGAGAGACTAGCTCTTGGTGTCGGGACAGGCACAGGTCACTCTATTTTCCCATCAGGAAGAAGAATTAACCACAGGCTCAGCCTGTCCCCCGGAACCAGAACAGGGCCTGAAGCCATCCTGCGCTTTTGCGGCCAGCTCCCAAAAAAGCGAGTTGTAAAATGGAGGTTCAGGGCACTGCAATTCACAAACCTGCAGAGTTATAAATGATAACTCTCGTCCACAAATATATTGAGGGAAGGCAAAGAAGAGGATTTGAAATCAAGGCAGAATTGCACGAAACAGATTTCAGGAGGTAGATACGAATCGCCTTTAAAGCACATGAAAAGCGGCAAAACGTTGACAATGATGCCCTTGGCCAAAAAGGGCGTATGCGTTTTTTCCTGAATATATTCAGGAAAAAACGCATACGCCCTTTTTGGCCAACCAAGCAACCTGGAAAGGCAAATCAGCGCTACAGAGAAGTCTCGCTTCCCATCGGTCAAAAGGGCCATGCTGAAAAAAGTGTCAAAACCAGAAATGCAGGACAGGCCATGGAGAAATGGGAGCCTTGCTACACTGATGGGCGGGATGTAAATTGCCAACAGCCACTCTGGAGAAGTGTACGGTGTGTCCTGAAACATCTGAAAAACACAGATTAGAGAGCATAGGGCACTTCCACTCATGGGGGTATAAATTGGGAAAATGAAAAATCAGCAAGACACAAGCACCCCAAAGTTGAGGGCTGCTCTGTTGACAAGGACCTCCACTTCATTCCACCTTAAATATCCCAGGAAAGAGAAAAATGGATAAAGAAGTTGTGGTCCTTATGTACAATGGAATATCACTCAGCCATGAAATCAATGTCATAAGGTTAGTAGCAGCATGATGATTGGATTTAGGTACGACAATTCTAACTGAAATAAGTCACACAGAAAAGGACACTTCTCATAAGGTATCACTGATAGAGGGAATGTAAAAACCGTTACACTTGAACTGAATTACAAAACAGAACAGAGTCACACATGCAGAAAACAGACTATGGCTGCTTAACGGGAAAGGTGAGGTGGGGTGATACATAAAACAAGGGTATCAAATTAGCTCAGATACCGTTCCATAAACCCAATATGTAGTAGACAAGACCTACTCCTTGCTCAGAGAACTGGACTCAACACGCCCTATTCACCGCACAAGAATATATCTGACTAGTAATAATCTTAAAACCTATGTATTGATATCTCTCTGTTAGTGTGTCAAGTGGGTGTAAAGCGGCATAAACACAGCCGTGAAAAGCAGCTAAACCCCATTATGAAAATAAATTACTTTGAAAAACCCATGAAACAACGACAGTGAAAGAGATAGAAATTCTTACACAATGAGTTCAGGGGCTGTGATGCAACCTGGATTGACCATATCTAGACCCACAGCTGGATGAGACATAAGGGTGGACACTCTTGGGGCTGAGAGGTTTGGTGAGGTTGGGTGAGCAAATGCAGACCCTTTAAAGTAATACGGCGTGGTACCCATCGCATGGGTCCCAAATCTCCAGGTTCAAGGGCATCTTCCTACATCGAAAACATGCATGAGAAACCCAGAAGATGGTACACCGTGTGATGGGGAAAGGTTTCTAAAACGCACCTCATTTCTCATCTCCTTGTGCCCGGGTTCGCCATTCCAGCCGCTTTACTAGCAATCTCCCTACTTGGAGCATCAGCACCTTTAACCTCCTGTTCCGTACAGGTTGCAATTTGTCCTGAGGATGAACGGGAAGACGGGGAACCAACGAGAGACTAGCTCTTGGTGTTGGGACAGGCACAGGTCACTCTATTTTCCCATCAGGAAGAAGAATTAACCACAGGCTCAGCCTGCCCCCCGGAACCAGAACAGGGCCTGAAGCCATCCTGCGCTTTTGCGGCCAGCTCCCAAAAAAGCGAGTTGTAAAATGGAGGTTCAGGGCACTGCAATTCACAAACCTGCAGAGTTATAAAAGATAACTCTCGTCCACAAATATATTGAGGGAAGGCAAAGAAGAGGATTTGAAATCAAGGCAGAATTGCAGGAAACAGATTTCAGGAGGTAGATTCGAATCGCCTTTAAAGCACATGAAAAGCAGCAAAATGTTGACAATGATGCCCTTGGCCAAAAAGGGCGTATGCGTTTTTTCCTGAATATATTCAGGAAAAAACGCATACGCCCTTTTTGGCCAACCAAGCAACCTGGAAAGGCAAATCAGCGCTACAAAGAAGTCTCGCTTCCCATCGGTCAAAAGGGCCATTCTGAAAAAAGTGTCAAAACCAGAAATGCAGGACAGGCCATGGAGAAATGAGAGCCTTGCTACACTGATGGGCGGGATGTAAATTGCCAACAGCCACTCTGGAGAAGTGTACGGTGTGTCCTGAAACGTCTGAAAAACACAGCTTAGAGAGCATAGGGCACTTCCACTCATGGGGGTATAAATTGGGAAAATGAAAAATCAGCAAGACACAAGCACCCCAAAGTTGAGGGCTGCTCTGTTGACAAGGACCTCCACTTCATTCCACCTTAAATATCCAAGGAAAGAGAAAAATGGATAAAGAAGTTGTGGTCCTTATGTACAATGGAATATCACTCAGCCATGAAATCAATGTCATAAGGTTAGTAGCAGCATGATGAGTGGATTTAGGTACGACGATTCTAACTGAAATAAGTCACACAGAAAAGGACACTTCTCATAAGGTATCACTTTTAGAGGGAATGTAAAAACCGTTACACTTGAACTGAATTACAAAACAGAACAGAGTTACACATGCAGAAAACAGACTATGGCTGCTTAACGGGAAAGGTGAGGTGGGGTGATACATAAAACAAGGGTATCAAATTAGCTCAGATACCGTTCCATAAACCCAATATGTAGTAGACAAGACCTACTCCTTGCTCAGAGAACTGGACTCAACACGCCCTATTCACCGCACAAGAATATATCTGACTAGTAATAATCTTAAAACCTATGTATTGATATCTCTCTGTTAGTGTGTCAAGTGGGTGTAAAGCGGCATAAACACAGCCGTGAAAAGCAGCTAAACCCCATTATGAAAATAAATTACTTTGAAAAACCCATGAAACAACGACAGTGAAAGAGATAGAAATTCTTACACAATGAGTTCAGGGGCTGTGATGCAACCTGGATTGACCATATCTAGACCCACAGCTGGATGAGACATAAGGGTGGACACTCTTGGGGCTGAGAGGTTTGGTGAGGTTGGGTGAGCAAACGCAGACCCTTTAAAGTAATACTGCGTGGTACCCATCGCATGGGTCCCAAATCTCCAGGTTCAAGGGCATCTTCCTACATCAAAAACATGCATGAGAAACCCAGAAGATGGTACACCGTGTGATGGGGAAAGGTTTCTAAAACGCACCTCATTTCTCATCTCCTTGTGCCCGGGTTCGCCATTCCAGCCGCTTTACTAGCAATCTCCCTACTTGGAGCATCAGCACCTTTAACCTCCTGTTCCGTACAGGTTGCAATTTGTCCTGAGGATGAACGGGAAGACGGGGAACCAACGAGAGACTAGCTCTTGGTGTTGGGACAGGCACAGGTCACTCTATTTGCCCATCAGAAAGAAGAATTAACCACAGGCTCAGCCTGCCCACCGGAACCAGAACAGGGCCTGAAGCCATCCTGCGCTTTTGCGGCCAGCTCCCAAAAAAGCGAGCTGTAAAATGGAGGTTCAGGGCACTGCAATTCACAAACCTGCAGAGTTATCAATGATAACTCTCGTCCACAAATATATTGAGGGAAGGCAAAGAAGAGGATTTGAAATCAAGGCAGAATTGCAGGAAACAGATTTCAGGAGGTATATTCGAATCGCCTTTAAAGCACATGAAAAGCGGCAAAAAGTTGACAATGATGCCCTTGGCCAAAAAGGGCGTATGCGTTTTTTCCTGAATATATTCAGGAAAAAACGCATACGCCCTTTTTGGCCAACCAAGCAACCTGGAAAGGCAAATCAGCGCTACAAAGAAGTCTCGCTTCCCATCGGTCAAAAGGGCCATGCTGAAAAAAGTGTCAAAACCAGAAATGCAGGACAGGCCATGGAGAAATGGGAGCCTTGCTACACTGATGGGCGGGATGTAAATTGCCAAGAGCCACTCCGGAGAAGTGTCCGGTGAGTCCTGAAACATCTGAAAAACACAGCTTAGAGAGCATAGGGCACTTCCACTCATGGGGGTATAAATTGGGAAAATGAAAAATCAGCAAGACACAAGCACCCCAAAGTTTAGGGCTGCTCTGTTGACCAGGACCTCCACTTCATTCCACCTTAAATATCCCAGGAAAGAGAAAAATGGATAAAGAAGTTGTGGTCCTTATGTACAATGGAATATCACTCAGCCATGAAATCAATGTCGTAAGGTTAGTAGCAGCATGATGAGTGGATTTAGGTACGACGATTCTAAGTGAAATAAGTCACACAGAAAAGGACACTTCTCATAAGGTATCACTGATAGAGGGAATGTAAAAACCGTTACACTTGAACTGAATTACAAAACAGAACAGAGTCACACATGCAGAAAACACACTATGGCTGCTTAACGGGAAAGGTGAGGTGGGGTGATACATAAAACAAGGGTATCAAATAAGCTCAGATACCGTTCCAGAAACCCAATATGTAATAGACAAGACCTACTCCTTGCTCAGAGAATTGGACTCAACACGCCCTATTCACCGCACAAGAATATATCTGACTAGTAATAATCTTAAAACCTATGTAATGATATCTCTCTGTTAGTGTGTCAAGTGGGTGTAAAGCGACATAAACACAGCAGTGAAAAGCAGCTAAACCCCATTATGAAAATAAATTACTTTGAAAAACCCATGAAACAACGACAGTGAAAGAGAGAGAAATTCTTACACAATGCGTACAGGGGCTGTGATGCAACCTGGATTGACCATATCTAGACCCACAGCTGGATGAGACATAAGGGTGGACACTCTTGGGGCTGAGAGGTTTGGTGAGGTTGGGTGAGCAAACGCAGACCCTTTAAAGTAATACGGCGTGGTACCCATCGCATGGGTCCCAAATCTCCAGGTTCAAGGGCATCTTCCTACATCGAAAACATGCATGAGAAACCCAGAAGATGGTACACCGTGTGATGGGGAAAGGTTTCTAAAACGCACTTCATTTCTCATCTCCTTGTGCCCGGGTTCGCCTTTCCAGCCGCTTTACTAGCAATCTCCCTACTTGGAGCATCAGCACCTTTAACCTCCTGTTCCGTACAGGTTGCAATTTGTCCTGAGGATGAACGGGAAGACGGGGAACCAACGAGAGACTAGCTCTTGGTGTCGGGACAGGCACAGGTCACTCTATTTTCCCATCAGGAAGAAGAATTAACCACAGGCTCAGCCTGCCCCCCGGAACCAGAACAGGGCCTGAAGCCATCCTGCGCTTTTGCGGCCAGCTCCCAAAAAAGCGAGTTGTAAAATGGAGGTTCAGGGCACTGCAATTCACAAACCTGCAGAGTTATAAATGATAACTCTCGTCCACAAATATATTGAGGGAAGGCAAAGAAGAGGATTTGAAATCAAGGCAGAATTGCACGAAACAGATTTCAGGAGGTAGATACGAATCGCCTTTAAAGCACATGAAAAGCGGCAAAACGTTGACAATGATGCCCTTGGCCAAAAAGGGCGTATGCGTTTTTTCCTGAATATATTCAGGAAAAAACGCATACGCCCTTTTTGGCCAACCAAGCAACCTGGAAAGGCAAATCAGCGCTACAGAGAAGTCTCGCTTCCCATCGGTCAAAAGGGCCATGCTGAAAAAAGTGTCAAAACCAGAAATGCAGGACAGGCCATGGAGAAATGGGAGCCTTGCTACACTCATGGGCAGGATGTAAATTGCCAACAGCCACTCTGGAGAAGTGTACGGTGTGTCCTGAAACATCTGAAAAACACAGCTTAGAGAGCATAGGGCACTTCCACTCATGGGGGTATAAATTGGGAAAATTAAAAATCAGCAAGACACAAGCACCCCAAAGTTGAGGGCTGCTCTGTTGACAAGGACCTCCACTTCATTCCACCTTAAATATCCCAGGAAAGAGAAAAATGGATAAAGAAGTTGTGGTCCTTATGTACAATGGAATATCACTCAGCCATGAAATCAATGTCGTAAGGTTAGTAGCAGCATGATGAGTGGATTTAGGTACGACGATTCTAAGTGAAATAAGTCACACAGAAAAGGACACTTCTCATAAGGTATCACTGATAGAGGGAATGTAAAAACCGTTACACTTGAACTGAATTACAAAACAGAACAGAGTCACACATGCAGAAAACAGACTATGGCTGCTTAACGGGAAAGGTGAGGTGGGGTGATACATAAAACAAGGGTATCAAATTAGCTCAGATACCGTTCCATAAACCCAATATGTAGTAGACAAGACCTACTCCTTGCTCAGAGAACTGGACTCAACACGCCCTATTCACCGCACAAGAATATATCTGACTAGTAATAATCTTAAAACCTATGTATTGATATCTCTCTGTTAGTGTGTCAAGTGGGTGTAAAGCGGCATAAACACAGCCGTGAAAAGCAGCTAAACCCCATTATGAAAATAAATTACTTTGAAAAACCCATGAAACAACGACAGTGAAAGAGAGAGAAATTCTTACACAATGAGTTCAGGGGCTGTGATGCAACCTGGATTCACCATATCTAGACCCACAGCTGGATGAGACATAAGGGTGGACACTCTTGGGGCTGAGAGGTTTGGTGAGGTTGGGTGAGCAAACGCAGATCCTTTAAAGTAATACGGCGTGGTACCCATCGCATGGGTCCCAAATCTCCAGGTTCAAGGGCATCTTCCTACATCGAAAACATGCATGAGAAACCCAGAAGATGGTACACCGTGTGATGGGGAAAGGTTTCTAAAACGCACCTCATTTCTCATCTCCTTGTGCCCGGGTTCGCCATTCCAGCCACTTTACTAGCAATCTCCCTACTTGGAGCATCAGCACCTTTAACCTCCTGTTCCGTACAGGTTGCAATTTGTCCTGAGGTTGAACGGGAAGACGGGGAACCAACGAGAGACTAGCTCTTGGTGTTGGGACAGGCACAGGTCACTCTATTTTCCCATCAGGAAGAAGAATTAACCACAGGCTCAGCCTGCCCCCCGGAACCAGAACAGGGCCTGAAGCCATCCTGCGCTTTTGCGGCCAGCTCCCAAAAAAGCGAGTTGTAAAATGGAGGTTCAGGGCACTGCAATTCACAAACCTGCAGAGTTATAAATGATAACTCTCGTCCACAAATATATTGAGGGAAGGCAAAGAAGAGGATTTGAAATCAAGGCAGAATTGCACGAAACAGATTTCAGGAGGTAGATACGAATCGCCTTTAAAGCACATGAAAAGCGGCAAAAAGTTGACAATGATGCCCTTGGCCAAAAAGGGCGTATGCGTTTTTTCCTGAATATATTCAGGAAAAAACGCATACGCCCTTTTTGGCCAACCAAGCAACCTGGAAAGGCAAATCAGCGCTACAGAGAAGTCTCGCTTCCCATCGGTCAAAAGGGCCATGCTGAAAACAGTGTCAAAACCAGAAATGCAGGACAGGCCATGGAGAAATGGGAGCCTTGCTACACTCATGGGCGGGATGTAAATTGCCAACAGCCACTCTGGAGAAGTGTACGGTGTGTCCTGAAACATCTGAAAAACACAGCTTAGAGAGCATAGGGCACTTCCACTCATGGGGGTATAAATTGGGAAAATGAAAAATCAGCAAGACACAAGCACCCCAAAGTTGAGGGCTGCTCTGTTGACAAGGACCTCCACTTCATTCCACCTTAAATATCCCAGGAAAGAGAAAAATGGATAAAGAAGTTGTGGTCCTTATGTACAATGGAATATCACTCAGCCATGAAATCAATGTCGTAAGGTTAGTAGCAGCATGATGAGTGGATTTAGGTACGACGATTCTAAGTGAAATAAGTCACACAGAAAAGGACACTTCTCATAAGGTATCACTGATAGAGGGAATGTAAAAACCGTTACACTTGAACTGAATTACAAAACAGAACAGAGTCACACATGCAGAAAACACACTATGGCTGCTTAACGGGAAAGGTGAGGTGGGGTGATACATAAAACAAGGGTATCAAATTAGCTCAGATACCGTTCCATAAACCCAATATGTAATAGACAAGACCTACTCCTTGCTCAGAGAACTGGACTCAACACGCCCTATTCACCGCACAAGAATATATCTGACTAGTAATAATCTTAAAACCTATGTATTGATATCTCTCTGTTAGTGTGTCAAGTGGGTGTAAAGCGACATAAACACAGCCGTGAAAAGCAGCTAAACCCCATTATGAAAATAAATTACTTTGAAAAACCCATGAAACAACGACAGTGAAAGAGAGAGAAATTCTTACACAATGCGTTCAGGGGCTGTGATGCAACCTTGATTCACCATATCTAGACCCACAGCTGGATGAGACATAAGGGTGGACACTCTTGGGGCTGAGAGGTTTGGTGAGGTTGGGTGAGCAAACGCAGACCCTTTAAAGTAATACTGCGTGGTACCCATCGCATGGGTCCCAAATCTCCAGGTTAAAGGGCATCTTCCTACATCGAAAACATGCATGAGAAACCCAGAAGATGGTACACCGTGTGATGGGGAAAGGTTTCTAAAACGCACCTCATTTCTCATCTCCTTGTGCCCGGGTTCGCCTTTCCAGCCGCTTTACTAGCAATCTCCCTACTTGGAGCATCAGCACCTTTCACCTCCTGTTCCGTACAGGTTGCAATTTGTCCTGAGGATGAACGGGAAGACGGGGAACCAACGAGAGACTAGCTCTTGGTGTCGGGACAGGCACAGGTCACTCTATTTTCCCATCAGGAAGAAGAATTAACCACAGGCTCAGCCTGCCCCCCGGAACCAGAACAGGGCCTGAAGCCATCCTGCGCTTTTGCGGCCAGCTCCCAAAAAAGCGAGTTGTAAAATGGAGGTTCAGGGCACTGCAATTCACAAACCTGCAGAGTTATAAATGATAACTCTCGTCCACAAATATATTGAGGGAAGGCAAAGAAGAGGATTTGAAATCAAGGCAGAATTGCACGAAACAGATTTCAGGAGGTAGATACGAATCGCCTTTAAAGCACATGAAAAGCGGCAAAACGTTGACAATGATGCCCTTGGCCAAAAAGGGCGTATGCGTTTTTTCCTGAATATATTCAGGAAAAAACGCATACGCCCTTTTTGGCCAACCAAGCAACCTGGAAAGGCAAATCAGCGCTACAGAGAAGTCTCGCTTCCCATCGGTCAAAAGGGCCATGCTGAAAAAAGTGTCAAAACCAGAAATGCAGGACAGGCCATGGAGAAATGGGAGCCTTGCTACACTGATGGGCGGGATGTAAATTGCCAACAGCCACTCTGGAGAAGTGTACGGTGTGTCCTGAAACATCTGAAAAACACAGCTTAGAGAGCATAGGGCACTTCCACTCATGGGGGTATAAATTGGGAAAATGAAAAATCAGCAAGACACAAGCACCCCAAAGTTTAGGGCTGCTCTGTTGACAAGGACCTCCAATTCATTCCACCTTAAATATCCAAGGAAAGAGAAAAATGGATAAAGAAGTTGTGGTCCTTATGTACAATGGAATATCACTCAGCCATGAAATCAATGTCATAAGGTTAGTAGCAGCATGATGAGTGGATTTAGGTACGACGATTCTAAGTGAAATAAGTCACACAGAAAAGGACACTTCTCATAAGGTATCACTTTTAGAGGGAATGTAAAAACCGTTACACTTGAACTGAATTACAAAACAGAACAGAGTCACACATGCAGAAAACAGACTATGGCTGCTTAACGGGAAAGGTGAGGTGGGGTGATACATAAAACAAGGGTATCAAATTAGCTCAGATACCGTTCCATAAACCCAATATGTAGTAGACAAGACCTACTCCTTGCTCAGAGAACTGGACTCAACACGCCCTATTCACCGCACAAGAATATATCTGACTAGTAATAATCTTAAAACCTATGTATTGATATCTCTCTGTTAGTGTGTCAAGTGGGTGTAAAGCGGCATAAACACAGCCGTGAAAAGCAGCTAAACCCCATTATGAAAATAAATTACTTTGAAAAACCCATGAAACAACGACAGTGAAAGAGAGAGAAATTCTTACACAATGAGTTCAGGGGCTGTGATGCAACCTGGATTGACCATATCTAGACCCACAGCTGGATGAGACATAAGGGTGGACACTCTTGGGGCTGAGAGGTTTGGTGAGGTTGGGTGAGCAAACGCAGACCCTTTAAAGTAATACTGCGTGGTACCCATCGCATGGGTCCCAAATCTCCAGGTTCAAGGCCATCTTCCTACATCGAAAACATGCATGAGAAACCCAGAAGATGGTACACCGTGTGATGGGGAAAGGTTTCTAAAACGCACCTCATTTCTCATCTCCTTGTGCCCGGGTTCGCCATTCCAGCCACTTTACTAGCAATCTCCCTACTTGGAGCATCAGCACCTTTAACCTCCTGTTCCGTACAGGTTGCAATTTGTCCTGAGGTTGAACGGGAAGACGGGGAACCAACGAGAGACTAGCTCTTGGTGTTGGGACAGGCACAGGTCACTCTATTTTCCCATCAGGAAGAAGAATTAACCACAGGCTCAGCCTGCCCCCCGGAACCAGAACAGGGCCTGAAGCCATCCTGCGCTTTTGCGGCCAGCTCCCAAAAAAGCGAGTTGTAAAATGGAGGTTCAGGGCACTGCAATTCACAAACCTGCAGAGTTATAAATGATAACTCTCGTCCACAAATATATTGAGGGAAGGCAAAGAAGAGGATTTGAAATCAAGGCAGAATTGCACGAAACAGATTTCAGGAGGTAGATACGAATCGCCTTTAAAGCACATGAAAAGCGGCAAAACGTTGACAATGATGCCCTTGGCCAAAAAGGGCGTATGCGTTTTTTCCTGAATATATTCAGGAAAAAACGCATACGCCCTTTTTGGCCAACCAAGCAACCTGGAAAGGCAAATCAGCGCTACAAGGAAGTCTCGCTTCCCATCGGTCAAAAGGCCCATGCTGAAAAAAGTGTCAAAACCAGAAATGCAGGACAGGCCATGGAGAAATGGGAGCCTTGCTACACTGATGGGCGGGATGTAAATTGCCAACAGCCACTCTGGAGAAGTGTACGGTGTGTCCTGAAACATCTGAAAAACACAGCTTAGAGAGCATAGGGCACTTCCACTCATGGGGGTATAAATTGGGAAAATGAAAAATCAGCAAGACACAAGCACCCCAAAGTTGAGGGCTGCTCTGTTGACAAGGACCTCCAATTCATTCCACCTTAAATATCCAAGGAAAGAGAAAAATGGATAAAGAAGTTGTGGTCCTTATGTACAATGGAATATCACTCAGCCATGAAATCAATGTCATAAGGTTAGTAGCAGCATGATGAGTGGATTTAGGTACGACGATTCTAAGTGAAATAAGTCACACAGAAAAGGACACTTCTCATAAGGTATCACTGATAGAGGGAATGTAAAAACCGTTACACTTGAACTGAATTACAAAACAGAACAGAGTCACACATGCAGAAAACACACTATGGCTGCTTAACGGGAAAGGTGAGGTGGGGTGATACATAAAACAAGGGTATCAAATTAGCTCAGATACCGTTCCATAAACCCAATATGTAGTAGACAAGACCTACTCCTTGCTCAGAGAACTGGACTCAACACGCCATATTCACCGCACAAGAATATATCTGACTAGTAATAATCTTAAAACCTATGTAATGATATCTCTCTGTTAGTGTGTCAAGTGGGTGTAAAGCGACATAAACACAGCAGTGAAAAGCAGCTAAACCCCATTATGAAAATAAATTACTTTGAAAAACCCATGAAACAACGACAGTGAAAGAGAGAGAAATTCTTACACAATGCGTTCAGGGGCTGTGATGCAACCTGGATTGACCATATCTAGACCCACAGCTGGATGAGACATAAGGGTGGACACTCTTGGGGCTGAGAGGTTTGGTGAGGTTGGGTGAGCAAACGCAGACCCTTTAAAGTAATACGGCGTGGTACCCATCGCATGGGTCCCAAATCTCCAGGTTCAAGGGCATCTTCCTACATCGAAAACATGCATGAGAAACCCAGAAGATGGTACACCGTGTGATGGGGAAAGGTTTCTAAAACGCACCTCATTTCTCATCTCCTTGTGCCCGGGTTCGCCTTTCCAGCCGCTTTACTAGCAATCTCCCTACTTGGAGCATCAGCACCTTTAACCTCCTGTTCCGTACAGGTTGCAATTTGTCCTGAGGATGAACGGGAAGACGGGGAACCAACGAGAGACTAGCTCTTGGTGTTGGGACAGGCACAGGTCACTCTATTTTCCCATCAGGAAGAAGAATTAACCACAGGCTCAGCCTGCCCCCCGGAACCAGAACAGGGCCTGAAGCCATCCTGCGCTTTTGCGGCCAGCTCCCAAAAAAGCGAGTTGTAAAATGGAGGTTCAGGGCACTGCAATTCACAAACCTGCAGAGTTATAAATGATAACTCTCGTCCACAAATATATTGAGGGAAGACAAAGAAGAGGATTTGAACTCAAGGCAGAATTGCACGAAACAGATTTCAGGAGGTAGATTCGAATCGCCTTTAAAGCACATGAAAAGCGGCAAAATGTTGACAATGATGCCCTTGGCCAAAAAGGGCGTATGCGTTTTTTCCTGAATATATTCAGGAAAAAACGCATACGCCCTTTTTGGCCAACCAAGCAACCTGGAAAGGCAAATCAGCGCTACAGAGAAGTCTCGCTTCCCATCAGTCAAAAGGGCCATGCTGAAAAAAGTGTCAAAACCAGAAATGCAGGACAGGCCATGGAGAAATGGGAGCCTTGCTACACTGATGGGCGGGATGTAAATTGCCAACAGCCACTCTGGAGAAGTGTACGGTGTGTCCTGAAACATCTGAAAAACACAGCTTAGAGAGCATAGGGCACTTCCACTCATGGGGGTATAAATTGGGAAAATGGAAAATCAGCAAGACACAAGCACCCCAAAGTTGAGGGCT
The DNA here is from genome assembly GCF_965194805.1 of Balaenoptera borealis. Lineage (NCBI taxonomy): Eukaryota > Metazoa > Chordata > Mammalia > Artiodactyla > Balaenopteridae > Balaenoptera > Balaenoptera borealis. The sequence goes on from NW_028123642.1 coordinate 56,681, forward strand.
GCTCTGTTGACAAGGACCTCCACTTCATTCCACCTTAAATATCCCAGGAAAGAGAAAAATGGATAAAGAAGTTGTGGTCCTTATGTACAATGGAATATCACTCAGCCATGAAATCAATGTCATAAGGTTAGTAGCAGCATGATGAGTGGATTTAGGTACGACGATTCTAAGTGAAATAAGTCACACAGAAAAGGACACTTCTCATAAGGTATCACTGATAGAGGGAATGTAAAAACCGTTACACTTGAACTGAATTACAAAACAGAACAGAGTCACACATGCAGAAAACACACTATGGCTGCTTAACGGGAAAGGTGAGGTGGGGTGATACATAAAACAAGGGTATCAAATTAGCTCAGATACCGTTCCATAAACCCAATATGTAATAGACAAGACCTACTCCTTGCTCAGAGAACTGGACTCAACACGCCCTATTCACCGCACAAGAATATATCTGACTAGTAATAATCTTAAAACCTATGTAATGATATCTCTCTGTTAGTGTGTCAAGTGGGTGTAAAGCGACATAAACACAGCAGTGAAAAGCAGCTAAACCCCATTATGAAAATAAATTACTTTGAAAAACCCATGAAACAACGACAGTGAAAGAGAGAGAAATTCTTACACAATGCGTTCAGGGGCTGTGATGCAACCTGGATTCACCATATCTAGACCCACAGCTGGATGAGACATAAGGGTGGACACTCTTGGGGCTGAGAGGTTTGGTGAGGTTGGGTGAGCAAACGCAGACCCTTTAAAGTAATACTGCGTGGTACCCATCGCATGGGTCCCAAATCTCCAGGTTCAAGGGCAACTTCCTACATCGAAAACATGCATGAGAAACCCAGAAGATGGTACACCGTGTGATGGGGAAAGGTTTCTAAAACGCACCTCATTTCTCATCTCCTTGTGCCCGGGTTCGCCATTCCAGCCGCTTTACTAGCAATCTCCCTATTGGAGCATCAGCACCTTTAACCTCCTGTTCCGTACAGGTTGCAATTTGTCCTGAGGATGAACAGGAAGATGGGGAACCAAGGAGAGACTAGCTCTTGGTGTCGGGACAGGCACAGGTCACTCTATTTTCCCATCAGGAAGAAGAATTAACCACAGGCTCAGCCTGCCCCCCGGAACCAGAACAGGGCCTGAAGCCATCCTGCGCTTTTGCGGCCAGCTCCCAAAAAAGCGAGTTGTAAAATGGAGGTTCAGGGCACTGCAATTCACAAACCTGCAGAGTTATAAATGATAACTCTCGTCCACAAATATATTGAGGGAAGGCAAAGAAGAGGATTTGAAATCAAGGCAGAATTGCACGAAACAGATTTCAGGAGGTAGATACGAATCGCCTTTAAAGCACATGAAAAGCGGCAAAACGTTGACAATGATGCCCTTGGCCAAAAAGGGCGTATGCGTTTTTTCCTGAATATATTCAGGAAAAAACGCATACGCCCTTTTTGGCCAACCAAGCAACCTGGAAAGGCAAATCAGCGCTACAGAGAAGTCTCGCTTCCCTTCGGTCAAAAGGGCCATGCTGAAAAAAGTGTCAAAACCAGAAATGCAGGACAGGCCATGGAGAAATGGGAGCCTTGCTACACTGATGGGCGGGATGTAAATTGCCAACAGCCACTCTGGAGAAGTGTACGGTGTGTCCTGAAACATCTGAAAAACACAGCTTAGAGAGCATAGGGCACTTCCACTCATGGGGTTATAAATTGGGAAAATTAAAAATCAGCAAGACACAAGCACCCCAAAGTTGAGGGCTGCTCTGTTGACAAGGACCTCCACTTCATTCCACCTTAAATATCCCAGGAAAGAGAAAAATGGATAAAGAAGTTGTGGTCCTTATGTACAATGGAATATCACTCAGCCATGAAATCAATGTCATAAGGTTAGTAGCAGCATGATGAGTGGATTTAGGTACGACGATTCTAAGTGAAATAAGTCACACAGAAAAGGACACTTCTCATAAGGTATCACTGATAGAGGGAATGTAAAAACCGTTACACTTGAACTGAATTACAAAACAGAACAGAGTCACACATGCAGAAAACACACTATGGCTGCTTAACGGGAAAGGTGAGGTGGGGTGATACATAAAACAAGGGTATCAAATTAGCTCAGATACCGTTCCATAAACCCAATATGTAATAGACAAGACCTACTCCTTGCTCAGAGAACTGGACTCAACACGCCCTATTCACCGCACAAGAATATATCTGACTAGTAATAATCTTAAAACCTATGTATTGATATCTCTCTGTTAGTGTGTCAAGTGGGTGTAAAGCGACATAAACACAGCAGTGAAAAGCAGCTAAACCCCATTATGAAAATAAATTACTTTGAAAAACCCATGAAACAACGACAGTGAAAGAGAGAGAAATTCTTACACAATGCGTTCAGGGGCTGTGATGCAACCTTGATTCACCATATCTAGACCCACAGCTGGATGAGACATAAGGGTGGACACTCTTGGGGCTGAGAGGTTTGGTGAGGTTGGGTGAGCAAACGCAGACCCTTTAAAGTAATACTGCGTGGTACCCATCGCATGGGTCCCAAATCTCCAGGTTCAAGGGCATCTTCCTACATCGAAAACATGCATGAGAAACCCAGAAGATGGTACACCGTGTGATGGGGAAAGGTTTCTAAAACGCACCTCATTTCTCATCTCCTTGTGCCCGGGTTCGCCTTTCCAGCCGCTTTACTAGCAATCTCCCTACTTGGAGCATCAGCACCTTTAACCTCCTGTCCCGTACAGGTTGCAATTTGTCCTGAGGATGAACGGGAAGACGGGGAACCAAGGAGAGACTAGCTCTTGGTGTCGGGACAGGCACAGGTCACTCTATTTTCCCATCAGGAAGAAGAATTAACCACAGGCTCAGCCTGCCCCCCGGAACCAGAACAGGGCCTGAAGCCATCCTGCGCTTTTGCGGCCAGCTCCCAAAAAAGCGAGTTGTAAAATGGAGGTTCAGGGCACTGCAATTCACAAACCTGCAGAGTTATAAATGATAACTCTCGTCCACAAATATATTGAGGGAAGGCAAAGAAGAGGATTTGAAATCAAGGCAGAATTGCACGAAACAGATTTCAGGAGGTAGATACGAATCGCCTTTAAAGCACATGAAAAGCGGCAAAACGTTGACAATGATGCCCTTGGCCAAAAAGGGCGTATGCGTTTTTTCCTGAATATATTCAGGAAAAAACGCATACGCCCTTTTTGGCCAACCAAGCAACCTGGAAAGGCAAATCAGCGCTACAGAGAAGTCTCGCTTCCCATCGGTCAAAAGGGCCATGCTGAAAAAAGTGTCAAAACCAGAAATGCAGGACAGGCCATGGAGAAATGGGAGCCTTGCTACACTGATGGGCGGGATGTAAATTGCCAACAGCCACTCTGGAGAAGTGTACGGTGTGTCCTGAAACATCTGAAAAACACAGCTTAGAGAGCATAGGGCACTTCCACTCATGGGGGTATAAATTGGGAAAATGAAAAATCAGCAAGACACAAGCACCCCAAAGTTGAGGGCTGCTCTGTTGACAAGGACCTCCAATTCATTCCACCTTAAATATCCAAGGAAAGAGAAAAATGGATAAAGAAGTTGTGGTCCTTATGTACAATGGAATATCACTCAGCCATGAAATCAATGTCATAAGGTTAGTAGCAGCATGATGAGTGGATTTAGGTACGACGATTCTAAGTGAAATAAGTCACACAGAAAAGGACACTTCTCATAAGGTATCACTTTTAGAGGGAATGTAAAAACCGTTACACTTGAACTGAATTACAAAACAGAACAGAGTCACACATGCAGAAAACAGACTATGGCTGCTTAACGGGAAAGGTGAGGTGGGGTGATACATAAAACAAGGGTATCAAATTAGCTCAGATACCGTTCCATAAACCCAATATGTAGTAGACAAGACCTACTCCTTGCTCAGAGAACTGGACTCAACACGCCCTATTCACCGCACAAGAATATATCTGACTAGTAATAATCTTAAAACCTATGTATTGATATCTCTCTGTTAGTGTGTCAAGTGGGTGTAAAGCGGCATAAACACAGCCGTGAAAAGCAGCTAAACCCCATTATGAAAATAAATTACTTTGAAAAACCCATGAAACAACGACAGTGAAAGAGAGAGAAATTCTTACACAATGAGTTCAGGGGCTGTGATGCAACCTGGATTGACCATATCTAGACCCACAGCTGGATGAGACATAAGGGTGGACACTCTTGGGGCTGAGAGGTTTGGTGAGGTTGGGTGAGCAAACGCAGACCCTTTAAAGTAATACTGCGTGGTACCCATCGCATGGGTCCCAAATCTCCAGGTTCAAGGGCATCTTCCTACATCGAAAACATGCATGAGAAACCCAGAAGATGGTACACCGTGTGATGGGGAAAGGTTTCTAAAACGCACCTCATTTCTCATCTCCTTGTGCCCGGGTTCGCCATTCCAGCCACTTTACTAGCAATCTCCCTACTTGGAGCATCAGCACCTTTAACCTCCTGTTCCGTACAGGTTGCAATATGTCCTGAGGTTGAACGGGAAGACGGGGAACCAACGAGAGACTAGTTCTTGGTGTTGGGACAGGCACAGGTCACTCTATTTTCCCATCAGGAAGAAGAATTAACCACAGGCTCAGCCTGCCCCCCGGAACCAGAACAGGGCCTGAAGCCATCCTGCGCTTTTGCGGCCAGCTCCCAAAAAAGCGAGTTGTAAAATGGAGGTTCAGGGCACTGCAATTCACAAACCTGCAGAGTTATAAATGATAACCCTCGTCCACAAATATATTGAGGGAAGACAAAGAAGAGGATTTGAACTCAAGGCAGAATTGCAGGAAACAGATTTCAGGAGGTAGATTCGAATCGCCTTTAAAGCACATGAAAAGCAGCAAAATGTTGACAATGATGCCCTTGGCCAAAAAGGGCGTATGCGTTTTTTCCTGAATATATTCAGGAAAAAACGCATACGCCCTTTTTGGCCAACCAAGCAACCTGGAAAGGCAAATCAGCGCTACAAAGAAGTCTCGCTTCCCATCGGTCAAAAGGGCCATGCTGAAAAAAGTGTCAAAACCAGAAATGCAGGACAGGCCATGGAGAAATGGGAGCCTTGCTACACTGATGGGCGGGATGTAAATTGCCAACAGCCACTCTGGAGAAGTGTACGGTGTGTCCTGAAACATCTGAAAAACACAGCTTAGAGAGCATAGGGCACTTCCACTCATGGGGGTATAAATTGGGAAAATGAAAAATCAGCAAGACACAAGCACCCCAAAGTTGAGGGCTGCTCTGTTGACAAGGACCTCCACTTCATTCCACCTTAAATATCCCAGGAAAGAGAAAAATGGATAAAGAAGTTGTGGTCCTTATGTACAATGGAATATCACTCAGCCATGAAATCAATGTCGTAAGGTTAGTAGCAGCATGATGAGTGGATTTAGGTACGACGATTCTAAGTGAAATAAGTCACACAGAAAAGGACACTTCTCATAAGGTATCACTGATAGAGGGAATGTAAAAACCGTTACACTTGAACTGAATTACAAAACAGAACAGAGTCACACATGCAGAAAACACACTATGGCTGCTTAACGGGAAAGGTGAGGTGGGGTGATACATAAAACAAGGGTATCAAATTAGCTCAGATACCGTTCCATAAACCCAATATGTAATAGACAAGACCTACTCCTTGCTCAGAGAACTGGACTCAACACGCCCTATTCACCGCACAAGAATATATCTGACTAGTAATAATCTTAAAACCTATGTATTGATATCTCTCTGTTAGTGTGTCAAGTGGGTGTAAAGCGACATAAACACAGCAGTGAAAAGCAGCTAAACCCCATTATGAAAATAAATTACTTTGAAAAACCCATGAAACAACGACAGTGAAAGAGAGAGAAATTCTTACACAATGCGTTCAGGGGCTGTGATGCAACCTTGATTCACCATATCTAGACCCACAGCTGGATGAGACATAAGGGTGGACACTCTTGGGGCTGAGAGGTTTGGTGAGGTTGGGTGAGCAAACGCAGACCCTTTAAAGTAATACTGCGTGGTACCCATCGCATGGGTCCCAAATCTCCAGGTTCAAGGGCATCTTCCTACATCGAAAACATGCATGAGAAACCCAGAAGATGGTACACCGTGTGATGGGGAAAGGTTTCTAAAACGCACCTCATTTCTCATCTCCTTGTGCCCGGGTTCGCCTTTCCAGCCGCTTTACTAGCAATCTCCCTACTTGGAGCATCAGCACCTTTAACCTCCTGTCCCGTACAGGTTGCAATTTGTCCTGAGGATGAACGGGAAGACGGGGAACCAAGGAGAGACTAGCTCTTGGTGTCGGGACAGGCACAGGTCACTCTATTTTCCCATCAGGAAGAAGAATTAACCACAGGCTCAGCCTGCCCCCCGGAACCAGAACAGGGCCTGAAGCCATCCTGCGCTTTTGCGGCCAGCTCCCAAAAAAGCGAGTTGTAAAATGGAGGTTCAGGGCACTGCAATTCACAAACCTGCAGAGTTATAAATGATAACTCTCGTCCACAAATATATTGAGGGAAGGCAAAGAAGAGGATTTGAAATCAAGGCAGAATTGCACGAAACAGATTTCAGGAGGTAGATACGAATCGCCTTTAAAGCACATGAAAAGCGGCAAAACGTTGACAATGATGCCCTTGGCCAAAAAGGGCGTATGCGTTTTTTCCTGAATATATTCAGGAAAAAACGCATACGCCCTTTTTGGCCAACCAAGCAACCTGGAAAGGCAAATCAGCGCTACAGAGAAGTCTCGCTTCCCATCGGTCAAAAGGGCCATGCTGAAAAAAGTGTCAAAACCAGAAATGCAGGACAGGCCATGGAGAAATGGGAGCCTTGCTACACTGATGGGCGGGATGTAAATTGCCAACAGCCACTCTGGAGAAGTGTACGGTGTGTCCTGAAACATCTGAAAAACACAGCTTAGAGAGCATAGGGCACTTCCACTCATGGGGGTATAAATTGGGAAAATGAAAAATCAGCAAGACACAAGCACCCCAAAGTTGAGGGCTGCTCTGTTGACAAGGACCTCCAATTCATTCCACCTTAAATATCCAAGGAAAGAGAAAAATGGATAAAGAAGTTGTGGTCCTTATGTACAATGGAATATCACTCAGCCATGAAATCAATGTCATAAGGTTAGTAGCAGCATGATGAGTGGATTTAGGTACGACGATTCTAAGTGAAATAAGTCACACAGAAAAGGACACTTCTCATAAGGTATCACTTTTAGAGGGAATGTAAAAACCGTTACACTTGAACTGAATTACAAAACAGAACAGAGTCACACATGCAGAAAACAGACTATGGCTGCTTAACGGGAAAGGTGAGGTGGGGTGATACATAAAACAAGGGTATCAAATTAGCTCAGATACCGTTCCATAAACCCAATATGTAGTAGACAAGACCTACTCCTTGCTCAGAGAACTGGACTCAACACGCCCTATTCACCGCACAAGAATATATCTGACTAGTAATAATCTTAAAACCTATGTATTGATATCTCTCTGTTAGTGTGTCAAGTGGGTGTAAAGCGGCATAAACACAGCCGTGAAAAGCAGCTAAACCCCATTATGAAAATAAATTACTTTGAAAAACCCATGAAACAACGACAGTGAAAGAGAGAGAAATTCTTACACAATGAGTTCAGGGGCTGTGATGCAACCTGGATTGACCATATCTAGACCCACAGCTGGATGAGACATAAGGGTGGACACTCTTGGGGCTGAGAGGTTTGGTGAGGTTGGGTGAGCAAACGCAGACCCTTTAAAGTAATACTGCGTGGTACCCATCGCATGGGTCCCAAATCTCCAGGTTCAAGGGCATCTTCCTACATCGAAAACATGCATGAGAAACCCAGAAGATGGTACACCGTGTGATGGGGAAAGGTTTCTAAAACGCACCTCATTTCTCATCTCCTTGTGCCCGGGTTCGCCATTCCAGCCACTTTACTAGCAATCTCCCTACTTGGAGCATCAGCACCTTTAACCTCCTGTTCCGTACAGGTTGCAATATGTCCTGAGGTTGAACGGGAAGACGGGGAACCAACGAGAGACTAGTTCTTGGTGTTGGGACAGGCACAGGTCACTCTATTTTCCCATCAGGAAGAAGAATTAACCACAGGCTCAGCCTGCCCCCCGGAACCAGAACAGGGCCTGAAGCCATCCTGCGCTTTTGCGGCCAGCTCCCAAAAAAGCGAGTTGTAAAATGGAGGTTCAGGGCACTGCAATTCACAAACCTGCAGAGTTATAAATGATAACCCTCGTCCACAAATATATTGAGGGAAGACAAAGAAGAGGATTTGAACTCAAGGCAGAATTGCAGGAAACAGATTTCAGGAGGTAGATTCGAATCGCCTTTAAAGCACATGAAAAGCAGCAAAATGTTGACAATGATGCCCTTGGCCAAAAAGGGCGTATGCGTTTTTTCCTGAATATATTCAGGAAAAAACGCATACGCCCTTTTTGGCCAACCAAGCAACCTGGAAAGGCAAATCAGCGCTACAAAGAAGTCTCGCTTCCCATCGGTCAAAAGGGCCATGCTGAAAAAAGTGTCAAAACCAGAAATGCAGGACAGGCCATGGAGAAATGGGAGCCTTGCTACACTGATGGGCGGGATGTAAATTGCCAACAGCCACTCTGGAGAAGTGTACGGTGTGTCCTGAAACATCTGAAAAACACAGCTTAGAGAGCATAGGGCACTTCCACTCATGGGGGTATAAATTGGGAAAATGAAAAATCAGCAAGACACAAGCACCCCAAAGTTGAGGGCTGCTCTGTTGACAAGGACCTCCACTTCATTCCACCTTAAATATCCCAGGAAAGAGAAAAATGGATAAAGAAGTTGTGGTCCTTATGTACAATGGAATATCACTCAGCCATGAAATCAATGTCGTAAGGTTAGTAGCAGCATGATGAGTGGATTTAGGTACGACGATTCTAAGTGAAATAAGTCACACAGAAAAGGACACTTCTCATAAGGTATCACTGATAGAGGGAATGTAAAAACCGTTACACTTGAACTGAATTACAAAACAGAACAGAGTCACACATGCAGAAAACACACTATGGCTGCTTAACGGGAAAGGTGAGGTGGGGTGATACATAAAACAAGGGTATCAAATTAGCTCAGATACCGTTCCATAAACCCAATATGTAGTAGACAAGACCTACTCCTTGCTCAGAGAACTGGACTCAACACGCCCTATTCACCGCACAAGAATATATCTGACTAGTAATAATCTTAAAACCTATGTATTGATATCTCTCTGTTAGTGTGTCAAGTGGGTGTAAAGCGGCATAAACACAGCCGTGAAAAGCAGCTAAACCCCATTATGAAAATAAATTACTTTGAAAAACCCATGAAACAACGACAGTGAAAGAGAGAGAAATTCTTACACAATGAGTTCAGGGGCTGTGATGCAACCTGGATTGACCATATCTAGACCCACAGCTGGATGAGACATAAGGGTGGACACTCTTGGGGCTGAGAGGTTTGGTGAGGTTGGGTGAGCAAACGCAGACCCTTTAAAGTAATACTGCGTGGTACCCATCGCATGGGTCCCAAATCTCCAGGTTCAAGGCCATCTTCCTACATCGAAAACATGCATGAGAAACCCAGAAGATGGTACACCGTGTGATGGGGAAAGGTTTCTAAAACGCACCTCATTTCTCATCTCCTTGTGCCCGGGTTCGCCATTCCAGCCACTTTACTAGCAATCTCCCTACTTGGAGCATCAGCACCTTTAACCTCCTGTTCCGTACAGGTTGCAATTTGTCCTGAGGTTGAACGGGAAGACGGGGAACCAACGAGAGACTAGCTCTTGGTGTTGGGACAGGCACAGGTCACTCTATTTTCCCATCAGGAAGAAGAATTAACCACAGGCTCAGCCTGCCCCCCGGAACCAGAACAGGGCCTGAAGCCATCCTGCGCTTTTGCGGCCAGCTCCCAAAAAAGCGAGTTGTAAAATGGAGGTTCAGGGCACTGCAATTCACAAACCTGCAGAGTTATAAATGATAACTCTCGTCCACAAATATATTGAGGGAAGGCAAAGAAGAGGATTTGAAATCAAGGCAGAATTGCACGAAACAGATTTCAGGAGGTAGATACGAATCGCCTTTAAAGCACATGAAAAGCGGCAAAACGTTGACAATGATGCCCTTGGCCAAAAAGGGCGTATGCGTTTTTTCCTGAATATATTCAGGAAAAAACGCATACGCCCTTTTTGGCCAACCAAGCAACCTGGAAAGGCAAATCAGCGCTACAAGGAAGTCTCGCTTCCCATCGGTCAAAAGGCCCATGCTGAAAAAAGTGTCAAAACCAGAAATGCAGGACAGGCCATGGAGAAATGGGAGCCTTGCTACACTGATGGGCGGGATGTAAATTGCCAACAGCCACTCTGGAGAAGTGTACGGTGTGTCCTGAAACATCTGAAAAACACAGCTTAGAGAGCATAGGGCACTTCCACTCATGGGGGTATAAATTGGGAAAATGAAAAATCAGCAAGACACAAGCACCCCAAAGTTGAGGGCTGCTCTGTTGACAAGGACCTCCAATTCATTCCACCTTAAATATCCAAGGAAAGAGAAAAATGGATAAAGAAGTTGTGGTCCTTATGTACAATGGAATATCACTCAGCCATGAAATCAATGTCATAAGGTTAGTAGCAGCATGATGAGTGGATTTAGGTACGACGATTCTAAGTGAAATAAGTCACACAGAAAAGGACACTTCTCATAAGGTATCACTGATAGAGGGAATGTAAAAACCGTTACACTTGAACTGAATTACAAAACAGAACAGAGTCACACATGCAGAAAACACACTATGGCTGCTTAACGGGAAAGGTGAGGTGGGGTGATACATAAAACAAGGGTATCAAATTAGCTCAGATACGGTTCCATAAACCCAATATGTAGTAGACAAGACCTACTCCTTGCTCAGAGAACTGGACTCAACACGCCATATTCACCGCACAAGAATATATCTGACTAGTAATAATCTTAAAACCTATGTAATGATATCTCTCTGTTAGTGTGTCAAGTGGGTGTAAAGCGACATAAACACAGCAGTGAAAAGCAGCTAAACCCCATTATGAAAATAAATTACTTTGAAAAACCCATGAAACAACGACAGTGAAAGAGAGAGAAATTCTTACACAATGCGTTCAGGGGCTGTGATGCAACCTGGATTGACCATATCTAGACCCACAGCTGGATGAGACATAAGGGTGGACACTCTTGGGGCTGAGAGGTTTGGTGAGGTTGGGTGAGCAAACGCAGACCCTTTAAAGTAATACGGCGTGGTACCCATCGCATGGGTCCCAAATCTCCAGGTTCAAGGGCATCTTCCTACATCGAAAACATGCATGAGAAACCCAGAAGATGGTACACCGTGTGATGGGGAAAGGTTTCTAAAACGCACCTCATTTCTCATCTCCTTGTGCCCGGGTTCGCCTTTCCAGCCGCTTTACTAGCAATCTCCCTACTTGGAGCATCAGCACCTTTAACCTCCTGTTCCGTACAGGTTGCAATTTGTCCTGAGGATGAACGGGAAGACGGGGAACCAACGAGAGACTAGCTCTTGGTGTTGGGACAGGCACAGGTCACTCTATTTTCCCATCAGGAAGAAGAATTAACCACAGGCTCAGCCTGCCCCCCGGAACCAGAACAGGGCCTGAAGCCATCCTGCGCTTTTGCGGCCAGCTCCCAAAAAAGCGAGTTGTAAAATGGAGGTTCAGGGCACTGCAATTCACAAACCTGCAGAGTTATAAATGATAACTCTCGTCCACAAATATATTGAGGGAAGGCAAAGAAGAGGATTTGAAATCAAGGCAGAATTGCACGAAACAGATTTCAGGAGGTAGATACGAATCGCCTTTAAAGCACATGAAAAGCGGCAAAACGTTGACAATGATGCCCTTGGCCAAAAAGGGCGTATGCGTTTTTTCCTGAATATATTCAGGAAAAAACGCATACGCCCTTTTTGGCCAACCAAGCAACCTGGAAAGGCAAATCAGCGCTACAGAGAAGTCTCGCTTCCCATCGGTCAAAAGGGCCATGCTGAAAAAAGTGTCAAAACCAGAAATGCAGGACAGGCCATGGAGAAATGGGAGCCTTGCTACACTGATTGGCGGGATGTAAATTGCCAACAGCCACTCTGGAGAAGTGTACGGTGTGTCCTGAAACATCTGAAAAACACAGCTTAGAGAGCATAGGGCACTTCCACTCATGGGGGTATAAATTGGGAAAATGAAAAATCAGCAAGACACAAGCACCCCAAAGTTTAGGGCTGCTCTGTTGACCAGGACCTCCACTTCATTCCACCTTAAATATCCCAGGAAAGAGAAAAATGGATAAAGAAGTTGTGGTCCTTATGTACAATGGAATATCACTCAGCCATGAAATCAATGTCATAAGGTTAGTAGCAGCATGATGAGTGGATTTAGGTACGACGATTCTAAGTGAAATAAGTCACATAGAAAAGGACACTTCTCATAAGGTATCACTGATAGAGGGAATGTAAAAACCGTTACACTTGAACTGAATTACAAAACAGAACAGAGTCACACATGCAGAAAACACACTATGGCTGCTTAACGGGAAAGGTGAGGTGGGGTGATACATAAAACAAGGGTATCAAATTAGCTCAGATACCGTTCCATAAACCCAATATGTAATAGACAAGACCTACTCCTTGCTCAGAGAACTGGACTCAACACGCCCTATTCACCACACAAGAATATATCTGACTAGTAATAATCTTAAAACCTATGTATTGATATCTCTCTGTTAGTGTGTGAAGTGGGTGTAAAGCGACATAAACACAGCAGTGAAAAGCAGCTAAACCCCATTATGAAAATAAATTACTTTGAAAAACCCATGAAACAACGACAGTGAAAGAGAGAGAAATTCTTACACAATGCGTTCAGGGGCTGTGATGCAACCTGGATTGACCATATCTAGACCCACAGCTGGATGAGACATAAGGGTGGACACTCTTGGGGCTGAGAGGTTTGGTGAGGTTGGGTGAGCAAACGCAGACCCTTTAAAGTAATACTGCGTGGTACCCATCGCATGGGTCCCAAATCTCCAGGTTCAAGGGCATCTTCCTACATCGAAAACATGCATGAGAAACCCAGAAGATGGTACACCGTGTGATGGGGAAAGGTTTCTAAAACGCACCTCATTTCTCATCTCCTTGTGCCCGGGTTCGCCTTTCCAGCCGCTTTACTAGCAATCTCCCTACTTGGAGCATCAGCACCTTTAACCTCCTGTTCCGTACAGGTTGCAATTTGTCCTGAGGATGAACGGGAAGACGGGGAACCAACGAGAGACTAGCTCTTGGTGTCGGGACAGGCACAGGTCACTCTATTTTCCCATCAGGAAGAAGAATTAACCACAGGCTCAGCCTGCCCCCCGGAACCAGAACAGGGCCTGAAGCCATCCTGCGCTTTTGCGGCCAGCTCCCAAAAAAGCGAGTTGTAAAATGGAGGTTCAGGGCACTGCAATTCACAAACCTGCAGAGTTATAAATGATAACTCTCATCCACAAATATATTGAGGGAAGGCAAAGAAGAGGATTTGAAATCAAGGCAGAATTGCACGAAACAGATTTCAGGAGGTAGATACGAATCGCATTTAAAGCACATGAAAAGCGGCAAAACGTTGACAATGATGCCCTTGGCCAAAAAGGGCGTATGCGTTTTTTCCTGAATATATTCAGGAAAAAACGCATACGCCCTTTTTGGCCAACCAAGCAACCTGGAAAGGCAAATCAGCGCTACAGAGAAGTCTCGCTTCCCATCGGTCAAAAGGGCCATGCTGAAAAAAGTGTCAAAACCAGAAATGCAGGACAGGCCATGGAGAAATGGGAGCCTTGCTACACTGATGGGCGGGATGTAAATTGCCAACAGCCACTCTGGAGAAGTGTACGGTGTGTCCTGAAACATCTGAAAAACACAGCTTAGAGAGCATAGGGCACTTCCACTCACGGGGGTATAAATTGGGAAAATGAAAAATCAGCAAGACACAAGCACCCCAAAGTTTAGGGCTGCTCTGTTGACAAGGACCTCCACTTCATTCCACCTTAAATATCCCAGGAAAGAGAAAAATGGATAAAGAAGTTGTGGTCCTTATGTACAATGGAATATCACTCAGCCATGAAATCAATGTCATAAGGTTAGTAGCAGCATGATGAGTGGATTTAGGTACAACGATTCTAACTGAAATAAGTCACACAGAAAAGGACACTTCTCATAAGGTATCACTTTTAGAGGGAATGTAAAAACCGTTACACTTGAACTGAATTACAAAACAGAACAGAGTCACACATGCAGAAAACACACTATGGCTGCTTAACGGGAAAGGTGAGGTGGGGTGATACATAAAACAAGGGTATCAAATTAGCTCAGATACCGTTCCATAAACCCAATATGTAGTAGACAAGACCTACTCCTTGCTCAGAGAACTGGACTCAACACGCCCTATTCACCGCACAAGAATATATCTGACTAGTAATAATCTTAAAACCTATGTATTGATATCTCTCTGTTAGTGTGTCAAGTGGGTGTAAAGCGGCATAAACACAGCCGTGAAAAGCAGCTAAACCCCATTATGAAAATAAATTACTTTGAAAAACCCATGAAACAACGACAGTGAAAGAGAGAGAAATTCTTACACAATGAGTTCAGGGGCTGTGATGCAACCTGGATTGACCATATCTAGACCCACAGCTGGATGAGACATAAGGGTGGACACTCTTGGGGCTGAGAGGTTTGGTGAGGTTGGCTGAGCAAATGCAGACCCTTTAAAGTAATACGGCGTGGTACCCATCGCATGGGTCCCAAATCTCCAGGTTCAAGGGCATCTTCCTACATCGAAAACATGCATGAGAAACCCAGAAGATGGTACACCGTGTGATGGGGAAAGGTTTCTAAAACGCACCTCATTTCTCATCTCCTTGTGCCCGGGTTCGCCATTCCAGCCGCTTTACTAGCAATCTCCCTACTTGGAGCATCAGCACCTTTAACCTCCTGTTCCGTACAGGTTGCAATTTGTCCTGAGGATGAACGGGAAGACGGGGAACCAACGAGAGACTAGCTCTTGGTGTTGGGACAGGCACAGGTCACTCTATTTTCCCATCAGGAAGAAGAATTAACCACAGGCTCAGCCTGCCCCCCAGAACCAGAACAGGGCCTGAAGCCATCCTGCGCTTTTGCGGCCAGCTCCCAAAAAAGCGAGTTGTAGAATGGAGGTTCAGGGCACTGCAATTCACAAACCTGCAGAGTTATAAATGATAACTCTCGTCCACAAATATATTGAGGGAAGGCAAAGAAGAGGATTTGAAATCAAGGCAGAATTGCAGGAAACAGATTTCAGGAGGTAGATTCGAATCGCCTTTAAAGCACATGAAAAGCAGCAAAATGTTGACAATGATGCCCTTGGCCAAAAAGGGCGTATGCGTTTTTTCCTGAATATATTCAGGAAAAAACGCATACGCCCTTTTTGGCCAACCAAGCAACCTGGAAAGGCAAATCAGCGCTACAAAGAAGTCTCGCTTCCCATCGGTCAAAAGGGCCATGCTGAAAAAAGTGTCAAAACCAGAAATGCAGGACAGGCCATGGAGAAATGGGAGCCTTGCTACACTGATGGGCGGGATGTAAATTGCCAACAGCCACTCTGGAGAAGTGTACGGTGTGTCCTGAAACATCTGAAAAACACAGCTTAGAGAGCATAGGGCACTTCCACTCATGGGGGTATAAATTGGGAAAATGAAAAATCAGCAAGACACAAGCACCCCAAAGTTTAGGGCTGCTCTGTTGACAAGGACCTCCACTTCATTCCACCTTAAATATCCCAGGAAAGAGAAAAATGGATAAAGAAGTTGTGGTCCTTATGTACAATGGAATATCACTCAGCCATGAAATCAATGTCATAAGGTTAGTAGCAGCATGATGAGTGGATTTAGGTACGACGATTCTAAGTGAAATAAGTCACACAGAAAAGGACACTTCTCATAAGGTATCACTGATAGAGGGAATGTAAAAACCGTTACACTTGAACTGAATTACAAAACAGAACAGAGTCACACATGCAGAAAACACACTATGGCTGCTTAACGGGAAAGGTGAGGTGGGGTGATACATAAATCAAGGGTATCAAATTAGCTCAGATACCGTTCCATAAACCCAATATGTAATAGACAAGACCTACTCCTTGCTCAGAGAACTGGACTCAATACGCCCTATTCACCGCACAAGAATATATCTGACTAGTAATAATCGTAAAACCTATGTATTGATATCTCTCTGTTAGTGTGTCAAGTGGGTGTAAAGTGGCATAAACACAGCAGTGAAAAGCAGCTAAACCCCATTATGAAAATAAATTACTTTGAAAAACCCATGAAACAACGACAGTGAAAGAGAGAGAAATTCTTACACAATGAGTTCAGGGGCTGTGATGCAACCTGGATTCACCATATCTAGACCCACAGCTGGATGAGACATAAGGGTGGACACTCTTGGGGCTGAGAGGTTTGGTGAGGTTGGGTGAGCAAACGCAGACCCTTTAAAGTAATACTGCGTGGTACCCATCGCATGGGTCCCAAATCTCCAGGTTCAAGGGCATCTTCCTACATCGAAAACATGCATGAGAAACCCAGAAGATGGTACACCGTGTGATGGGGAAAGGTTTCTAAAACGCACCTCATTTCTCATCTCCTTGTGCCCGGGTTCGCCTTTCCAGCCGCTTTACTAGCAATCTCCCTACTTGGAGCATCAGCACCTTTAACCTCCTGTTCCGTACAGGTTGCAATTTGTCCTGAGGATGAACGGGAAGACGGGGAACCAACGAGAGACTAGCTCTTGGTGTCGGGACAGGCACAGGTCACTCTATTTTCTCATCAGGAAGAAGAATTAACCACAGGCTCAGCCTGCCCCCCGGAACCAGAACAGGGCCTGAAGCCATCCTGCGCTTTTGCGGCCAGCTCCCAAAAAAGCGAGTTGTAAAATGGAGGTTCAGGGCACTGCAATTCACAAACCTGCCTAGTTATAAATGATAACTCTCGTCCACAAATATATTGAGGGAAGGCAAAGAAGAGGATTTGAAATCAAGGCAGAATTGCACGAAACAGATTTCAGGAGGTAGATACGAATCGCCTTTAAAGCACATGAAAAGCGGCAAAACGTTGACAATGATGCCATTGGCCAAAAAGGGCGTATGCGTTTTTTCCTGAATATATTCAGGAAAAAACGCATACGCCCTTTTTGGCCAACCAAGCAACCTGGAAAAGCAAATCAGCGCTACAGAGAAGTCTCGCTTCCCATCGGTCAAAAGGGCCATGCTGAAAAAAGTGTCAAAACCAGAAATGCAGGACAGGCCATGGAGAAATGGGAGCCTTGCTACACTGATTGGCGGGATGTAAATTGTCAACAGCCACTCTGGAGAAGTGTACGGTGAGTCCTGAAACGTCTAAAAAGCAAAGCTTAGAGAGCATAGGGCACTTCCACTCATGGGGGTATAAATTGGGAAAATGAAAAATCAGCAAGACACAAGCACCCCAAAGTTTAGGGCTGCTCTGTTGACAAGGACCTCCACTTCATTCCACCTTAAATATCCCAGGAAAGAGAAAAATGGATAAAGAAGTTGTGGTCCTTATGTACAATGGAATATCACTCAGCCATGAAATCAATGTCATAAGGTTAGTAGCAGCATGATGAGTGGATTTAGGTACGACGATTCTAACTGAAATAAGTCACACAGAAAAGGACACTTCTCATAAGGTATCACTTTTAGAGGGAATGTAAAAACCGTTACACTTGAACTGAATTACAAAACAGAACAGAGTCACACATGCAGAAAACAGACTATGGCTGCTTAACGGGAAAGGTGAGGTGGGGTGATACATAAAACAAGGGTATCAAATTAGCTCAGATACCGTTCCATAAACCCAATATGTAGTAGACAAGACCTACTCCTTGCTCAGAGAACTGGACTCAACACGCCCTATTCACCGCACAAGAATATATCTGACTAGTAATAATCTTAAAACCTATGTATTGATATCTCTCTGTTAGTGTGTCAAGTGGGTGTAAAGCGGCATAAACACAGCCGTGAAAAGCAGCTAAACCCCATTATGAAAATAAATTACTTTGAAAAACCCATGAAACAACGACAGTGAAAGAGAGAGAAATTCTTACACAATGAGTTCAGGGGCTGTGATGCAACCTGGATTGACCATATCTAGACCCACAGCTGGATGAGACATAAGGGTGGACACTCTTGGGGCTGAGAGGTTTGGTGAGGTTGGGTGAGCAAATGCAGACCCTTTAAAGTAATACGGCGTGGTACCCATCGCATGGGTCCCAAATCTCCAGGTTCAAGGGCATCTTCCTACATCGAAAACATGCATGAGAAACCCAGAAGATGGTACACCGTGTGATGGGGAAAGGTTTCTAAAACGCACCTCATTTCTCATCTCCTTGTGCCCGGGTTCGCCATTCCAGCCGCTTTACTAGCAATCTCCCTACTTGGAGCATCAGCACCTTTAACCTCCTGTTCCGTACAGGTTGCAATTTGTCCTGAGGATGAACGGGAAGACGGGGAACCAACGAGAGACTAGCTCTTGGTGTTGGGACAGGCACAGGTCACTCTATTTTCCCATCAGGAAGAAGAATTAACCACAGGCTCAGCCTGCACCCCGGAACCAGAACAGGGCCTGAAGCCATCCTGCGCTTTTGCGGCCAGCTCCCAAAAAAGCGAGTTGTAAAATGGACGTTCAGGGCACTGCAATTCACAAACCTGCAGAGTTATAAATGATAACTCTCGTCCACAAATATATTGAGGGAAGGCAAAGAAGAGGATTTGAAATCAAGGCAGAATTGCACGAAACAGATTTCAGGAGGTAGATTCGAATCGCCTTTAAAGCACATGAAAAGCAGCAAAATGTTGACAATGATGCCCTTGGCCAAAAAGGGCGTATGCGTTTTTTCCTGAATATATTCAGGAAAAAACGCATACGCCCTTTTTGGCCAACCAAGCAACCTGGAAAGGCAAATCAGCGCTAAAAAGAAGTCTCGCTTCCCATCGGTCAAAAGGGCCATGCTGAAAAAAGTGTCAAAACCAGAAATGCAGGACAGGCCATGGAGAAATGAGAGCCTTGCTACACTGATGGGCGGGATGTAAATTGCCAACAGCCACTCTGGAGAAGTGTACGGTGTGTCCTGAAACATCTGAAAAACACAGCTTAGAGAGCATAGGGCACTTCCACTCATGGGGGTATAAATTGGGAAAATGAAAAATCAGCAAGACACAAGCACCCCAAAGTTTAGGGCTGCTCTGTTGACAAGGACCTCCACTTCATTCCACCTTAAATATCCAAGGAAAGAGAAAAATGGATAAAGAAGTTGTGGTCCTTATGTACAATGGAATATCACTCAGCCATGAAATCAATGTCATAAGGTTAGTAGCAGCATGATGAGTGGATTTAGGTACGACGATTCTAACTGAAATAAGTCACACAGAAAAGGACACTTCTCATAAGGTATCACTTTTAGAGGGAATGTAAAAACCGTTACACTTGAACTGAATTACAAAACAGAACAGAGTCACACATGCAGAAAACAGACTATGGCTGCTTAACGGGAAAGGTGAGGTGGGGTGATACATAAAACAAGGGTATCAAATTAGCTCAGATACCGTTCCATAAACCCAATATGTAGTAGACAAGACCTACTCCTTGCTCAGAGAACTGGACTCAACACGCCCTATTCACCGCACAAGAATATATCTGACTAGTAATAATCTTAAAACCTATGTATTGATATCTCTCTGTTAGTGTGTCAAGTGGGTGTAAAGCGGCATAAACACAGCCGTGAAAAGCAGCTAAACCCCATTATGAAAATAAATTACTTTGAAAAACCCATGAAACAACGACAGTGAAAGAGAGAGAAATTCTTACACAATGAGTTCAGGGGCTGTGATGCAACCTGGATTGACCATATCTAGACCCACAGCTGGATGAGACATAAGGGTGGACACTCTTGGGGCTGAGAGGGTTGGTGAGGTTGGGTGAGCAAACGCAGACCCTTTAAAGTAATACTGCGTGGTACCCATCGCATGGGTCCCAAATCTCCAGGTTCAAGGGCATCTTCCTACATCGAAAACATGCATGAGAAACCCAGAAGATGGTACACCGTGTGATGGGGAAAGGTTTCTAAAACGCACCTCATTTCTCATCTCCTTGTGCCCGGGTTCGCCATTCCAGCCGCTTTACTAGCAATCTCCCTACTTGGAGCATCAGCACCTTTAACCTCCTGTTCCGTACAGGTTGCAATTTGTCCTGAGGATGAACGGGAAGACGGGGAACCAACGAGAGACTAGCTCTTGGTGTCGGGACAGGCACAGGTCACTCTATTTTCCCATCAGGAAGAAGAATTAACCACAGGCTCAGCCTGCCCCCCGGAACCAGAACAGGGCCTGAAGCCATCCTGCGCTTTTGCGGCCAGCTCCCAAAAAAGCGAGTTGTAAAATGGAGGTTCAGGGCACTGCAATTCACAAACCTGCAGAGTTATAAATGATAACTCTCGTCCACAAATATATTGAGGGAAGGCAAAGAAGAGGATTTGAAATCAAGGCAGAATTGCACGAAACAGATTTCAGGAGGTAGATACGAATCGCCTTTAATGCACATGAAAAGCGGCAAAACGTTGACAATGATGCCCTTGGCCAAAAAGGGCGTATGCGTTTTTTCCTGAATATATTCAGGAAAAAACGCATACGCCCTTTTTGGCCAACCAAGCAACCTGGAAAGGCAAATCAGCGCTACAGAGAAGTCTCGCTTCCCATCGGTCAAAATGGCCATGCTGAAAAAAGTGTCAAAACCAGAAATGCAGGACAGGCCATGGAGAAATGGGAGCCTTGCTACACTGATGGGCGGGATGTAAATTGCCAACAGCCACTTTGGAGAAGTGTACGGTGTGTCCTGAAACATCTGAAAAACACAGCTTAGAGAGCATAGGGCACTTCCACTCATGGGGGTATAAATTGGGAAAATGAAAAATCAGCAAGACACAAGCACCCCAAAGTTGAGGGCTGCTCTGTTGACAAGGACCTCCACTTCATTCCACCTTAATATCCAAGGAAAGAGAAAAATGGATAAAGAAGTTGTGGTCCTTATGTACAATGGAATATCACTCAGCCATGAAATCAATGTCATAAGGTTAGTAGCAGCATGATGAGTGGATTTAGGTACGACGATTCTAACTGAAATAAGTCACACAGAAAAGGACACTTCTCATAAGGTATCACTTTTAGAGGGAATGTAAAAACCGTTACACTTGAACTGAATTACAAAACAGAACAGAGTCACACATGCAGAAAACAGACTATGGCTGCTTAACGGGAAAGGTGAGGTGGGGTGATACATAAAACAAGGGTATCAAATTAGCTCAGATACCGTTCCATAAACCCAATATGTAGTAGACAAGACCTACTCCTTGCTCAGAGAACTGGACTCAACACGCCCTATTCACCGCACAAGAATATATCTGACTAGTAATAATCTTAAAACCTATGTATTGATATCTCTCTGTTAGTGTGTCAAGTGGGTGTAAAGCGGCATAAACACAGCCGTGAAAAGCAGCTAAACCCCATTATGAAAATAAATTACTTTGAAAAACCCATGAAACAACGACAGTGAAAGAGAGAGAAATTCTTACACAATGAGTTCAGGGGCTGTGATGCAACCTGGATTGACCATATCTAGACCCACAGCTGGATGAGACATAAGGGTGGACACTCTTGGGGCTGAGAGGTTTGGTGAGGTTGGGTGAGCAAATGCAGACCCTTTAAAGTAATACGGCGTGGTACCCATCGCATGGGTCCCAAATCTCCAGGTTCAAGGGCATCTTCCTACATCGAAAACATGCATGAGAAACCCAGAAGATGGTACACCGTGTGATGGGGAAAGGTTTCTAAAACGCACCTCATTTCTCATCTCCTTGTGCCCGGGTTCGCCATTCCAGCCGCTTTACTAGCAATCTCCCTACTTGGAGCATCAGCACCTTTAACCTCCTGTTCCGTACAGGTTGCAATTTGTCCTGAGGATGAACGGGAAGACGGGGAACCAACGAGAGACTAGCTCTTGGTGTTGGGACAGGCACAGGTCACTCTATTTTCCCATCAGGAAGAAGAATTAACCACAGGCTCAGCCTGCACCCCGGAACCAGAACAGGGCCTGAAGCCATCCTGCGCTTTTGCGGCCAGCTCCCAAAAAAGCGAGTTGTAAAATGGACGTTCAGGGCACTGCAATTCACAAACCTGCAGAGTTATAAATGATAACTCTCGTCCACAAATATATTGAGGGAAGGCAAAGAAGAGGATTTGAAATCAAGGCAGAATTGCACGAAACAGATTTCAGGAGGTAGATTCGAATCGCCTTTAAAGCACATGAAAAGCAGCAAAATGTTGACAATGATGCCCTTGGCCAAAAAGGGCGTATGCGTTTTTTCCTGAATATATTCAGGAAAAAACGCATACGCCCTTTTTGGCCAACCAAGCAACCTGGAAAGGCAAATCAGCGCTAAAAAGAAGTCTCGCTTCCCATCGGTCAAAAGGGCCATGCTGAAAAAAGTGTCAAAACCAGAAATGCAGGACAGGCCATGGAGAAATGAGAGCCTTGCTACACTGATGGGCGGGATGTAAATTGCCAACAGCCACTCTGGAGAAGTGTACGGTGTGTCCTGAAACATCTGAAAAACACAGCTTAGAGAGCATAGGGCACTTCCACTCATGGGGGTATAAATTGGGAAAATGAAAAATCAGCAAGACACAAGCACCCCAAAGTTTAGGGCTGCTCTGTTGACAAGGACCTCCACTTCATTCCACCTTAAATATCCAAGGAAAGAGAAAAATGGATAAAGAAGTTGTGGTCCTTATGTACAATGGAATATCACTCAGCCATGAAATCAATGTCATAAGGTTAGTAGCAGCATGATGAGTGGATTTAGGTACGACGATTCTAACTGAAATAAGTCACACAGAAAAGGACACTTCTCATAAGGTATCACTGATAGAGGGAATGTAAAAACCGTTACACTTGAACTGAATTACAAAACAGAACAGAGTCACACATGCAGAAAACAGACTATGGCTGCTTAACGGGAAAGGTGAGGTGGGGTGATACATAAAACAAGGGTATCAAATTAGCTCAGATACCGTTCCATAAACCCAATATGTAGTAGACAAGACCTACTCCTTGCTCAGAGAACTGGACTCAACACGCCCTATTCACCGCACAAGAATATATCTGACTAGTAATAATCTTAAAACCTATGTATTGATATCTCTCTGTTAGTGTGTCAAGTGGGTGTAAAGCGGCATAAACACAGCCGTGAAAAGCAGCTAAACCCCATTATGAAAATAAATTACTTTGAAAAACCCATGAAACAACGACAGTGAAAGAGATAGAAATTCTTACACAATGAGTTCAGGGGCTGTGATGCAACCTGGATTGACCATATCTAGACCCACAGCTGGATGAGACATAAGGGTGGACACTCTTGGGGCTGAGAGGTTTGGTGAGGTTGGGTGAGCAAACGCAGACCCTTTAAAGTAATACTGCGTGGTACCCATCGCATGGGTCCCAAATCTCCAGGTTCAAGGGCATCTTCCTAACATCGAAAACATGCATGAGAAACCCAGAAGATGGTACACCGTGTGATGGGGAAAGGTTTCTAAAACGCACCTCATTTCTCATCTCCTTGTGCCCGGGTTCGCCATTCCAGCCGCTTTACTAGCAATCTCCCTACTTGGAGCATCAGCACCTTTAACCTCCTGTTCCGTACAGGTTGCAATTTGTCCTGAGGATGAACGGGAAGACGGGGAACCAACGAGAGACTAGCTCTTGGTGTCGGGACAGGCACAGGTCACTCTATTTTCCCATCAGGAAGAAGAATTAACCACAGGCTCAGCCTGCACCCCGGAACCAGAACAGGGCCTGAAGCCATCCTGCGCTTTTGCGGCCAGCTCCCAAAAAAGCGAGTTGTAAAATGGACGTTCAGGGCACTGCAATTCACAAACCTGCAGAGTTATAAATGATAACTCTCGTCCACAAATATATTGAGGGAAGGCAAAGAAGAGGATTTGAAATCAAGGCAGAATTGCACGAAACAGATTTCAGGAGGTAGATACGAATCGCCTTTAATGCACATGAAAAGCGGCAAAACGTTGACAATGATGCCCTTGGCCAAAAAGGGCGTATGCGTTTTTTCCTGAATATATTCAGGAAAAAACGCATAGGCCCTTTTTGGCCAACCAAGCAACCTGGAAAGGCAAATCAGCGCTACAGAGAAGTCTCGCTTCCCATCGGTCAAAATGGCCATGCTGAAAAAAGTGTCAAAACCAGAAATGCAGGACAGGCCATGGAGAAATGGGAGCCTTGCTACACTGATGGGCGGGATGTAAATTGCCAACAGCCACTTTGGAGAAGTGTACGGTGTGTCCTGAAACATCTGAAAAACACAGCTTAGAGAGCATAGGGCACTTCCACTCATGGGGGTATAAATTGGGAAAATGAAAAATCAGCAAGACACAAGCACCCCAAAGTTGAGGGCTGCTCTGTTGACAAGGACCTCCACTTCATTCCACCTTAAATATCCAAGGAAAGAGAAAAATGGATAAAGAAGTTGTGGTCCTTATGTACAATGGAATATCACTCAGCCATGAAATCAATGTCATAAGGTTAGTAGCAGCATGATGAGTGGATTTAGGTACGACGATTCTAAGTGAAATAAGTCACACAGAAAAGGACACTTCTCATAAGGTATCACTTATAGAGGGAATCTAAAAACCGTTACACTTGAACTGAATTACAGAACAGAACAGAGTCACACATGCAGAAAACACACTATGGCTGCTTAACGGGAAAGGTGAGGTGGGGTGATACATAAAACAAGGGTATCAAATTAGCTCAGATACCGTTCCATAAACCCAATATGTAGTAGACAAGACCTACTCCTTGCTCAGAGAACTGGACTCAACACGCCCTATTCACCGCACAAGAATATATCTGACTAGTAAAAATCTTAAAACCTATGTATTGATATCTCTCTGTTAGTGTGTCAAGTGGGTGTAAAGTGGCATAAACACAGCCGTGAAAAGCAGCTAAACCCCATTATGAAAATAAATTACTTTGAAAAACCCATGAAACAACGACAGTGAAAGAGATAGAAATTCTTACACAATGAGTTCAGGGGCTGTGATGCAACCTGGATTGACCATATCTAGACCCACAGCTGGATGAGACATAAGGTTGGACACTCTTGGGGCTGAGAGGTTTGGTGAGGTTGGGTGAGCAAACGCAGACCCTTTAAAGTAATACTGCGTGGTACCCATCGCATGGGTCCCAAACCTCCAGGTTCAAGGGCATCTTCCTACATCGAAAACATGCATGAGAAACCTAGAAGATGGTACACCGTGTGATGGGGAAAGGTTTCTAAAACGCACCTCATTTCTCATCTCCTTGTGCCCGGGTTCGCCATTCCAGCCGCTTTACTAGCAATCTCCCTACTTGGAGCATCAGCACCTTTAACCTCCTGTTCCGTACAGGTTGCAATTTGTCCTGAGGATGAACGGGAAGACGGGGAACCAACGAGAGACTAGCTCTTGGTGTCGGGACAGGCACAGGTCACTCTATTTTCCCATCAGGAAGAAGAATTAACCACAGGCTCAGCCTGCCCCCCGGAACCAGAACAGGGCCTGAAGCCATCCTGCGCTTTTGCGGCCAGCTCCCAAAAAAGCGAGTTGTAAAATGGAGGTTCAGGGCACTGCAATTCACAAACCTGCAGAGTTATAAATGATAACTCTCGTCCACAAATATATTGAGGGAAGGCAAAGAAGAGGATTTGAAATCAAGGCAGAATTGCACGAAACAGATTTCAGGAGGTAGATACGAATCGCCTTTAAAGCACATGAAAAGCGGCAAAACGTTGACAATGATGCCCTTGGCCAAAAAGGGCGTATGCGTTTTTTCCTGAATATATTCAGGAAAAAACGCATACGCCCTTTTTGGCCAACCAAGCAACCTGGAAAGGCAAATCAGCGCTACAGAGAAGTCTCGTTTCCCATCGGTCAAAAGGGCCATGCTGAAAAAAGTGTCAAAACCAGAAATGCAGGACAGGCCATGGAGAAATGGGAGCCTTGCTACACTGATGGGCGGGATGTAAATTGCCAACAGCCACTCTGGAGAAGTGTACGGTGTGTCCTGAAACATCTGAAAAACACAGCTTAGAGAGCATAGGGCACTTCCACTCATGGGGGTATAAATTGGGAAAATGAAAAATCAGCAAGACACAAGCACCCCAAAGTTGAGGGCTGCTCTGTTGACAAGGACCTCCACTTCATTCCACCTTAAATATCCCAGGAAAGAGAAAAATGGATAAAGAAGTTGTGGTCCTTATGTACAATGGAATATCACTCAGCCATGAAATCAATGTCATAAGGTTAGTAGCAGCATGATGAGTGGATTTAGGTACGACGATTCTAAGTGAAATAAGTCACACAGAAAAGGACACTTCTCATAAGGTATCACTGATAGAGGGAATGTAAAAACCGTTACACTTGAACTGAATTACAAAACAGAACAGAGTCACACATGCAGAAAACACACTATGGTTGCTTAACGGGAAAGGTGAGGTGGGGTGATACATAAAACAAGGGTATCAAATTAGCTCAGATACCGTTCCATAAACCCAATATGTAATAGACAAGACCTACTCCTTGCTCAGAGAACTGGACTCAACACGCCCTATTCACCGCACAAGAATATATCTGACTAGTAATAATCTTAAAACCTATGTATTGATATCTCTCTGTTAGTGTGTCAAGTGGGTGTAAAGCGACATAAACACAGCAGTGAAAAGCAGCTAAACCCCATTATGAAAATAAATTACTTTGAAAAACCCATGAAACAACGACAGTGAAAGAGAGAGAAATTCTTACACAATGCGTTCAGGGGCTGTGATGCAACCTGGATTCACCATATCTAGACCCACAGCTGGATGAGACATAAGGGTGGACACTCTTGGGGCTGAGAGGTTTGGTGAGGTTGGGTGAGCAAACGCAGACCGTTTAAAGTAATACTGCGTGGTACCCATCGCATGGGTCCCAAATCTCCAGGTTCAAGGGCATCTTCCTACATCGAAAACATGCATGAGAAACCCAGAAGATGGTACACCGTGTGATGGGGAAAGGTTTCTAAAACGCACCTCATTTCTCATCTCCTTGTGCCCGGGTTCGCCTTTCCAGCCGCTTTACTAGCAATCTCCCTACTTGGAGCATCAGCACCTTTAACCTCCTGTTCCGTACAGGTTGCAATTTGTCCTGAGGATGAACGGGAAGACGGGGAACCAACGAGAGACTAGCTCTTGGTGTCGGGACAGGCACAGGTCACTCTATTTTCCCATCAGGAAGAAGAATTAACCACAGGCTCAGCCTGCCCCCCGGAACCAGAACAGGGCCTGAAGCCATCCTGCGCTTTTGCGGCCAGCTCCCAAAAAAGCGAGTTGTAAAATGGAGGTTCAGGGCACTGCAATTCACAAACCTGCAGAGTTATAAATGATAACTCTCGTCCACAAATATATTGAGGGAAGGCAAAGAAGAGGATTTGAAATCAAGGCAGAATTGCACGAAACAGATTTCAGGAGGTAGATACGAATCGCCTTTAAAGCACATGAAAAGCGGCAAAACGTTGACAATGATGCCCTTGGCCAAAAAGGGCGTATGCGTTTTTTCCTGAATATATTCAGGAAAAAACGCATACGCCCTTTTTGGCCAACCAAGCAACCTGGAAAGGCAAATCAGCGCTACAGAGAAGTCTCGCTTCCCATCGGTCAAAAGGGCCATGCTGAAAAAAGTGTCAAAACCAGAAATGCAGGACAGGCCATGGAGAAATGGGAGCCTTGCTACACTGATGGGCGGGATGTAAATTGCCAACAGCCACTCTGGAGAAGTGTACGGTGTGTCCTGAAACATCTGAAAAACACAGCTTAGAGAGCATAGGGCACTTCCACTCATGGGGGTATAAATTGGGAAAATGAAAAATCAGCAAGACACAAGCACCCCAAAGTTTAGGGCTGCTCTGTTGACAAGGACCTCCACTTCATTCCACCTTAATATCCAAGGAAAGAGAAAAATGGATAAAGAAGTTGTGGTCCTTATGTACAATGGAATATCACTCAGCCATGAAATCAATGTCATAAGGTTAGTAGCAGCATGATGAGTGGATTTAGGTACGACGATTCTAACTGAAATAAGTCACACAGAAAAGGACACTTCTCATAAGGTATCACTTTTAGAGGGAATGTAAAAACCGTTACACTTGAACTGAATTACAAAACAGAACAGAGTCACACATGCAGAAAACACACTATGGCTGCTTAACGGGAAAGGTGAGGTGGGGTGATACATAAAACAAGGGTATCAAATTAGCTCAGATACCGTTCCATAAACCCAATATGTAATAGACAAGACCTACTCCTTGCTCAGAGAACTGGACTCAACACGCCCTATTCACCGCACAAGAATATATCTGACTAGTAATAATCTTAAAACCTATGTATTGATATCTCTCTGTTAGTGTGTCAAGTGGGTGTAAAGCGACATAAACACAGCAGTGAAAAGCAGCTAAACCCCATTATGAAAATAAATTACTTTGAAAAACCCATGAAACAACGACAGTGAAAGAGAGAGAAATTCTTACACAATGCGTTCAGGGGCTGTGATGCAACCTGGATTCACCATATCTAGACCCACAGCTGGATGAGACATAAGGGTGGACACTCTTGGGGCTGAGAGGTTTGGTGAGGTTGGGTGAGCAAACGCAGACCGTTTAAAGTAATACTGCGTGGTACCCATCGCATGGGTCCCAAATCTCCAGGTTCAAGGGCATCTTCCTACATCGAAAACATGCATGAGAAACCCAGAAGATGGTACACCGTGTGATGGGGAAAGGTTTCTAAAACGCACCTCATTTCTCATCTCCTTGTGCCCGGGTTCGCCTTTCCAGCCGCTTTACTAGCAATCTCCCTACTTGGAGCATCAGCACCTTTAACCTCCTGTTCCGTACAGGTTGCAATTTGTCCTGAGGATGAACGGGAAGACGGGGAACCAACGAGAGACTAGCTCTTGGTGTCGGGACAGGCACAGGTCACTCTATTTTCCCATCAGGAAGAAGAATTAACCACAGGCTCAGCCTGCCCCCCGGAACCAGAACAGGGCCTGAAGCCATCCTGCGCTTTTGCGGCCAGCTCCCAAAAAAGCGAGTTGTAAAATGGAGGTTCAGGGCACTGCAATTCACAAACCTGCAGAGTTATAAATGATAACTCTCGTCCACAAATATATTGAGGGAAGGCAAAGAAGAGGATTTGAAATCAAGGCAGAATTGCACGAAACAGATTTCAGGAGGTAGATACGAATCGCCTTTAAAGCACATGAAAAGCGGCAAAACGTTGACAATGATGCCCTTGGCCAAAAAGGGCGTATGCGTTTTTTCCTGAATATATTCAGGAAAAAACGCATACGCCCTTTTTGGCCAACCAAGCAACCTGGAAAGGCAAATCAGCGCTACAGAGAAGTCTCGCTTCCCATCGGTCAAAAGGGCCATGCTGAAAAAAGTGTCAAAACCAGAAATGCAGGACAGGCCATGGAGAAATGGGAGCCTTGCTACACTGATGGGCGGGATGTAAATTGCCAACAGCCACTCTGGAGAAGTGTACGGTGTGTCCTGAAACATCTGAAAAACACAGCTTAGAGAGCATAGGGCACTTCCACTCATGGGGGTATAAATTGGGAAAATGAAAAATCAGCAAGACACAAGCACCCCAAAGTTGAGGGCTGCTCTGTTGACAAGGACCTCCACTTCATTCCACCTTAATATCCAAGGAAAGAGAAAAATGGATAAAGAAGTTGTGGTCCTTATGTACAATGGAATATCACTCAGCCATGAAATCAATGTCATAAGGTTAGTAGCAGCATGATGAGTGGATTTAGGTACGACGATTCTAACTGAAATAAGTCACACAGAAAAGGACACTTCTCATAAGGTATCACTTTTAGAGGGAATGTAAAAACCGTTACACTTGAACTGAATTACAAAACAGAACAGAGTCACACATGCAGAAAACAGACTATGGCTGCTTAACGGGAAAGGTGAGGTGGGGTGATACATAAAACAAGGGTATCAAATTAGCTCAGATACCGTTCCATAAACCCAATATGTAGTAGACAAGACCTACTCCTTGCTCAGAGAACTGGACTCAACACGCCCTATTCACCGCACAAGAATATATCTGACTAGTAATAATCTTAAAACCTATGTATTGATATCTCTCTGTTAGTGTGTCAAGTGGGTGTAAAGCGGCATAAACACAGCCGTGAAAAGCAGCTAAACCCCATTATGAAAATAAATTACTTTGAAAAACCCATGAAACAACGACAGTGAAAGAGAGAGAAATTCTTACACAATGAGTTCAGGGGCTGTGATGCAACCTGGATTGACCATATCTAGACCCACAGCTGGATGAGACATAAGGGTGGACACTCTTGGGGCTGAGAGGTTTGGTGAGGTTGGGTGAGCAAACGCAGACCCTTTAAAGTAATACGGCGTGGTACCCATCGCATGGGTCCCAAATCTCCAGGTTCAAGGGCATCTTCCTACATCGAAAACATGCATGAGAAACCCAGAAGATGGTACACCGTGTGATGGGGAAAGGTTTCTAAAACGCACCTCATTTCTCATCTCCTTGTGCCCGGGTTTGCCATTCCAGCCGCTTTACTAGCAATCTCCCTACTTGGAGCATCAGCACCTTTAACCTCCTGTTCCGTACAGGTTGCAATTTGTCCTGAGGATGAACGGGAAGACGGGGAACCAACGAGAGACTAGCTCTTGGTGTTGGGACAGGCACAGGTCACTCTATTTTCCCATCAGGAAGAAGAATTAACCACAGGCTCAGCCTGCACCCCGGAACCAGAACAGGGCCTGAAGCCATCCTGCGCTTTTGCGGCCAGCTCCCAAAAAAGCGAGTTGTAAAATGGACGTTCAGGGCACTGCAATTCACAAACCTGCAGAGTTATAAATGATAACTCTCGTCCACAAATATATTGAGGGAAGGCAAAGAAGAGGATTTGAAATCAAGGCAGAATTGCACGAAACAGATTTCAGGAGGTAGATTCGAATCGCCTTTAAAGCACATGAAAAGCAGCAAAATGTTGACAATGATGCCCTTGGCCAAAAAGGGCGTATGCGTTTTTTCCTGAATATATTCAGGAAAAAACGCATACGCCCTTTTTGGCCAACCAAGCAACCTGGAAAGGCAAATCAGCGCTAAAAAGAAGTCTCGCTTCCCATCGGTCAAAAGGGCCATGCTGAAAAAAGTGTCAAAACCAGAAATGCAGGACAGGCCATGGAGAAATGAGAGCCTTGCTACACTGATGGGCGGGATGTAAATTGCCAACAGCCACTCTGGAGAAGTGTACGGTGTGTCCTGAAACATCTGAAAAACACAGCTTAGAGAGCATAGGGCACTTCCACTCATGGGGGTATAAATTGGGAAAATGAAAAATCAGCAAGACACAAGCACCCCAAAGTTTAGGGCTGCTCTGTTGACAAGGACCTCCACTTCATTCCACCTTAAATATCCAAGGAAAGAGAAAAATGGATAAAGAAGTTGTGGTCCTTATGTACAATGGAATATCACTCAGCCATGAAATCAATGTCATAAGGTTAGTAGCAGCATGATGAGTGGATTTAGGTACGACGATTCTAAGTGAAATAAGTCACACAGAAAAGGACACTTCTCATAAGGTATCACTTTTAGAGGGAATGTAAAAACCGTTACACTTGAACTGAATTACAAAACAGAACAGAGTCACACATGCAGAAAACAGACTATGGCTGCTTAACGGGAAAGGTGAGGTGGGGTGATACATAAAACAAGGGTATCAAATTAGCTCAGATACCGTTCCATAAACCCAATATGTAGTAGACAAGACCTACTCCTTGCTCAGAGAACTGGACTCAACACGCCCTATTCACCGCACAAGAATATATCTGACTAGTAATAATCTTAAAACCTATGTATTGATATCTCTCTGTTAGTGTGTCAAGTGGGTGTAAAGCGGCATAAACACAGCCGTGAAAAGCAGCTAAACCCCATTATGAAAATAAATTACTTTGAAAAACCCATGAAACAACGACAGTGAAAGAGAGAGAAATTCTTACACAATGAGTTCAGGGGCTGTGATGCAACCTGGATTGACCATATCTAGACCCACAGCTGGATGAGACATAAGGGTGGACACTCTTGGGGCTGAGAGGTTTGGTGAGGTTGGGTGAGCAAACGCAGACCCTTTAAAGTAATACGGCGTGGTACCCATCGCATGGGTCCCAAATCTCCAGGTTCAAGGGCATCTTCCTACATCGAAAACATGCATGAGAAACCCAGAAGATGGTACACCGTGTGATGGGGAAAGGTTTCTAAAACGCACCTCATTTCTCATCTCCTTGTGCCCGGGTTCGCCATTCCAGCCGCTTTACTAGCAATCTCCCTACTTGGAGCATCAGCACCTTTAACCTCCTGTTCCGTACAGGTTGCAATTTGTCCTGAGGATGAACGGGAAGACGGGGAACCAACGAGAGACTAGCTCTTGGTGTTGGGACAGGCACAGGTCACTCTATTTTCCCATCAGGAAGAAGAATTAACCACAGGCTCAGCCTGCACCCCGGAACCAGAACAGGGCCTGAAGCCATCCTGCGCTTTTGCGGCCAGCTCCCAAAAAAGCGAGTTGTAAAATGGACGTTCAGGGCACTGCAATTCACAAACCTGCAGAGTTATAAATGATAACTCTCGTCCACAAATATATTGAGGGAAGGCAAAGAAGAGGATTTGAAATCAAGGCAGAATTGCACGAAACAGATTTCAGGAGGTAGATTCGAATCGCCTTTAAAGCACATGAAAAGCAGCAAAATGTTGACAATGATGCCCTTGGCCAAAAAGGGCGTATGCGTTTTTTCCTGAATATATTCAGGAAAAAACGCATACGCCCTTTTTGGCCAACCAAGCAACCTGGAAAGGCAAATCAGCGCTAAAAAGAAGTCTCGCTTCCCATCGGTCAAAAGGGCCATGCTGAAAAAAGTGTCAAAACCAGAAATGCAGGACAGGCCATGGAGAAATGAGAGCCTTGCTACACTGATGGGCGGGATGTAAATTGCCAACAGCCACTCTGGAGAAGTGTACGGTGTGTCCTGAAACATCTGAAAAACACAGCTTAGAGAGCATAGGGCACTTCCACTCATGGGGGTATAAATTGGGAAAATGAAAAATCAGCAAGACACAAGCACCCCAAAGTTTAGGGCTGCTCTGTTGACAAGGACCTCCACTTCATTCCACCTTAAATATCCAAGGAAAGAGAAAAATGGATAAAGAAGTTGTGGTCCTTATGTACAATGGAATATCACTCAGCCATGAAATCAATGTCATAAGGTTAGTAGCAGCATGATGAGTGGATTTAGGTACGACGATTCTAAGTGAAATAAGTCACACAGAAAAGGACACTTCTCATAAGGTATCACTTTTAGAGGGAATGTAAAAACCGTTACACTTGAACTGAATTACAAAACAGAACAGAGTCACACATGCAGAAAACAGACTATGGCTGCTTAACGGGAAAGGTGAGGTGGGGTGATACATAAAACAAGGGTATCAAATTAGCTCAGATACCGTTCCATAAACCCAATATGTAGTAGACAAGACCTACTCCTTGCTCAGAGAACTGGACTCAACACGCCCTATTCACCGCACAAGAATATATCTGACTAGTAAAAATCTTAAAACCTATGTATTGATATCTCTCTGTTAGTGTGTCAAGTGGGTGTAAAGCGGCATAAACACAGCCGTGAAAAGCAGCTAAACCCCATTATGAAAATAAATTACTTTGAAAAACCCATGAAACAACGACAGTGAAAGAGATAGAAATTCTTACACAATGAGTTCAGGGGCTGTGATGCAACCTGGATTGACCATATCTAGACCCACAGCTGGATGAGACATAAGGGTGGACACTCTTGGGGCTGAGAGGTTTGGTGAGGTTGGGTGAGCAAACGCAGACCCTTTAAAGTAATACGGCGTGGTACCCATCGCATGGGTCCCAAATCTCCAGGTTCAAGGGCATCTTCCTACATCGAAAACATGCATGAGAAACCCAGAAGATGGTACACCGTGTGATGGGGAAAGGTTTCTAAAACGCACCTCATTTCTCATCTCCTTGTGCCCGGGTTCGCCATTCCAGCCGCTTTACTAGCAATCTCCCTACTTGGAGCATCAGCACCTTTAACCTCCTGTTCCGTACAGGTTGCAATTTGTCCTGAGGATGAACGGGAAGACGGGGAACCAACGAGAGACTAGCTCTTGGTGTCGGGACAGGCACAGGTCACTCTATTTTCCCATCAGGAAGAAGAATTAACCACAGGCTCAGCCTGCCCCCCGGAACCAGAACAGGGCCTGAAGCCATCCTGCGCTTTTGCGGCCAGCTCCCAAAAAAGCGAGTTGTAAAATGGAGGTTCAGGGCACTGCAATTCACAAACCTGCAGAGTTATAAATGATAACTCTCGTCCACAAATATATTGAGGGAAGGCAAAGAAGAGGATTTGAAATCAAGGCAGAATTGCACGAAACAGATTTCAGGAGGTAGATACGAATCGCCTTTAAAGCACATGAAAAGCGGCAAAACGTTGACAATGATGCCCTTGGCCAAAAAGGGCGTATGCGTTTTTTCCTGAATATATTCAGGAAAAAACGCATACGCCCTTTTTGGCCAACCAAGCAACCTGGAAAGGCAAATCAGCGCTACAGAGAAGTCTCGCTTCCCATCAGTCAAAAGGGCCATGCTGAAAAAAGCGTCAAAACCAGAAATGCAGGACAGGCCATGGAGAAATGGGAGCCTTGCTACACTGATGGGCGGGATGAAAATTGCCAACAGCCACTCTGGAGAAGTGTACGGTGTGTCCTGAAACATCTGAAAAGCACAGCTTAGAGAGCATAGGGCACTTCCACTCATGGGGGTATAAATTGGGAAAATGAAAAATCAGCAAGACACAAGCACCCCAAAGTTTAGGGCTGCTCTGTTGACAAGGACCTCCACTTCATTCCACCTTAAATATCCAAGGAAAGAGAAAAATGGATAAAGAAGTTGTGGTCCTTATGTACAATGGAATATCACTCAGCCATGAAATCAATGTCATAAGGTTAGTAGCAGCATGATGAGTGGATTTAGGTACGACGATTCTAAGTGAAATAAATCACACAGAAAAGGACACTTCTCATAAGGTATCACTTATAGAGGGAATGTAAAAACCGTTACACTTGAACTGAATTACAGAACAGAACAGAGTCACACATGCAGAAAACACACTATGGCTGCTTAACGGGAAAGGTGAGGTGGGGTGATACATAAAACAAGGGTATCAAATTAGCTCAGATACCGTTCCATAAACCCAATATGTAGTAGACAAGACCTACTCCTTGCTCAGAGAACTGGACTCAACACGCCCTATTCACCGCACAAGAATATATCTGACTAGTAAAAATCTTAAAACCTATGTATTGATATCTCTCTGTTAGTGTGTCAAGTGGGTGTAAAGTGGCATAAACACAGCCGTGAAAAGCAGCTAAACCCCATTATGAAAATAAATTACTTTGAAAAACCCATGAAACAACGACAGTGAAAGAGAGAGAAATTCTTACACAATGAGTTCAGGGGCTGTGATGCAACCTGGATTGACCATATCTAGACCCACAGCTGGATGAGACATAAGGGTGGACACTCTTGGGGCTGAGAGGTTTGGTGAGGTTGGGTGAGCAAACGCAGACCCTTTAAAGTAATACTGCGTGGTACCCATCGCATGGGTCCCAAATCTCCAGGTTCAAGGGCATCTTCCTACATCGAAAACATGCATGAGAAACCTAGAAGATGGTACACCGTGTGATGGGGAAAGGTTTCTAAAACGCACCTCATTTCTCATCTCCTTGTGCCCGGGTTCGCCATTCCAGCCGCTTTACTAGCAATCTCCCTACTTGGAGCATCAGCACCTTTAACCTCCTGTTCCGTACAGGTTGCAATTTGTCCTGAGGATGAACGGGAAGACGGGGAACCAACGAGAGACTAGCTCTTGGTGTCGGGACAGGCACAGGTCACTCTATTTTCCCATCAGGAAGAAGAATTAACCACAGGCTCAGCCTGCCCCCCGGAACCAGAACAGGGCCTGAAGCCATCCTGCGCTTTTGCGGCCAGCTCCCAAAAAAGCGAGTTGTAAAATGGAGGTTCAGGGCACTGCAATTCACAAACCTGCAGAGTTATAAATGATAACTCTCGTCCACAAATATATTGAGGGAAGGCAAAGAAGAGGATTTGAAATCAAGGCAGAATTGCACGAAACAGATTTCAGGAGGTAGATACGAATCGCCTTTAAAGCACATGAAAAGCGGCAAAACGTTGACAATGATGCCCTTGGCCAAAAAGGGCGTATGCGTTTTTTCCTGAATATATTCAGGAAAAAACGCATACGCCCTTTTTGGCCAACCAAGCAACCTGGAAAGGCAAATCAGCGCTACAGAGAAGTCTCGTTTCCCATCGGTCAAAAGGGCCATGCTGAAAAAAGTGTCAAAACCAGAAATGCAGGACAGGCCATGGAGAAATGGGTGCCTTGCTACACTGATGGGCGGGATGTAAATTGCCAACAGCCACTCTGGAGAAGTGTACGGTGTGTCCTGAAACATCTGAAAAACACAGCTTAGAGAGCATAGGGCACTTCCACTCATGGGGGTATAAATTGGGAAAATGAAAAATCAGCAAGACACAAGCACCCCAAAGTTTAGGGCTGCTCTGTTGACAAGGACCTCCACTTCATTCCACCTTAAATATCCCAGGAAAGAGAAAAATGGATAAAGAAGTTGTGGTCCTTATGTACAATGGAATATCACTCAGCCATGAAATCAATGTCATAAGGTTAGTAGCAGCATGATGAGTGGATTTAGGTACGACGATTCTAAGTGAAATAAGTCACACAGAAAAGGACACTTCTCATAAGGTATCACTGATAGAGGGAATGTAAAAACCGTTACACTTGAACTGAATTACAAAACAGAACAGAGTCACACATGCAGAAAACACACTATGGTTGCTTAACGGGAAAGGTGAGGTGGGGTGATACATAAAACAAGGGTATCAAATTAGCTCAGATACCGTTCCATAAACCCAATATGTAATAGACAAGACCTACTCCTTGCTCAGAGAACTGGACTCAACACGCCCTATTCACCGCACAAGAATATATCTGACTAGTAATAATCTTAAAACCTATGTATTGATATCTCTCTGTTAGTGTGTCAAGTGGGTGTAAAGCGACATAAACACAGCAGTGAAAAGCAGCTAAACCCCATTATGAAAATAAATTACTTTGA
Source organism: Balaenoptera borealis (assembly GCF_965194805.1). Classification (NCBI taxonomy): domain Eukaryota; kingdom Metazoa; phylum Chordata; class Mammalia; order Artiodactyla; family Balaenopteridae; genus Balaenoptera; species Balaenoptera borealis. The sequence goes on from NW_028123642.1 coordinate 94,219, forward strand.
AAAACCCATGAAACAACGACAGTGAAAGAGAGAGAAATTCTTACACAATGCGTTCAGGGGCTGTGATGCAACCTGGATTCACCATATCTAGACCCACAGCTGGATGAGACATAAGGGTGGACACTCTTGGGGCTGAGAGGTTTGGTGAGGTTGGGTGAGCAAACGCAGACCGTTTAAAGTAATACTGCGTGGTACCCATCGCATGGGTCCCAAATCTCCAGGTTCAAGGGCATCTTCCTACATCGAAAACATGCATGAGAAACCCAGAAGATGGTACACCGTGTGATGGGGAAAGGTTTCTAAAACGCACCTCATTTCTCATCTCCTTGTGCCCGGGTTCGCCTTTCCAGCCGCTTTACTAGCAATCTCCCTACTTGGAGCATCAGCACCTTTAACCTCCTGTTCCGTACAGGTTGCAATTTGTCCTGAGGATGAACGGGAAGATGGGGAACCAACGAGAGACTAGCTCTTGGTGTCGGGACAGGCACAGGTCACTCTATTTTCCCATCAGGAAGAAGAATTAACCACAGGCTCAGCCTGCCCCCCGGAACCAGAACAGGGCCTGAAGCCATCCTGCGCTTTTGCGGCCAGCTCCCAAAAAAGCGAGTTGTAAAATGGAGGTTCAGGGCACTGCAATTCACAAACCTGCAGAGTTATAAATGATAACTCTCGTCCACAAATATATTGAGGGAAGGCAAAGAAGAGGATTTGAAATCAAGGCAGAATTGCACGAAACAGATTTCAGGAGGTAGATACGAATCGCCTTTAAAGCACATGAAAAGCGGCAAAACGTTGACAATGATGCCCTTGGCCAAAAAGGGCGTATGCGTTTTTTCCTGAATATATTCAGGAAAAAACGCATACGCCCTTTTTGGCCAACCAAGCAACCTGGAAAGGCAAATCAGCGCTACAGAGAAGTCTCGCTTCCCATCGGTCAAAAGGGCCATGCTGAAAAAAGTGTCAAAACCAGAAATGCAGGACAGGCCATGGAGAAATGGGAGCCTTGCTACACTGATGGGCGGGATGTAAATTGCCAACAGCCACTCTGGAGAAGTGTACGGTGTGTCCTGAAACATCTGAAAAACACAGCTTAGAGAGCATAGGGCACTTCCACTCATGGGGGTATAAATTGGGAAAATGAAAAATCAGCAAGACACAAGCACCCCAAAGTTTAGGGCTGCTCTGTTGACAAGGACCTCCACTTCATTCCACCTTAATATCCAAGGAAAGAGAAAAATGGATAAAGAAGTTGTGGTCCTTATGTACAATGGAATATCACTCAGCCATGAAATCAATGTCATAAAGTTAGTAGCAGCATGATGAGTGGATTTAGGTACGACGATTCTAACTGAAATAAGGCACACAGAAAAGGACACTTCTCATAAGGTATCACTGATAGAGGGAATGTAAAAACCGTTACACTTGAACTGAATTACAAAACAGAACAGAGTCACACATGCAGAAAACACACTATGGCTGCTTAACGGGAAAGGTGAGGTGGGGTGATACATAAAACAAGGGTATCAAATTAGCTCAGATACCGTTCCATAAACCCAATATGTAATAGACAAGACCTACTCCTTGCTCAGAGAACTGGACTCAACACGCCCTATTCACCGCACAAGAATATATCTGACTAGTAATAATCTTAAAACCTATGTATTGATATCTCTCTGTTAGTGTGTCAAGTGGGTGTAAAGCGACATAAACACAGCAGTGAAAAGCAGCTAAACCCCATTATGAAAATAAATTACTTTGAAAAACCCATGAAACAACGACAGTGAAAGAGAGAGAAATTCTTACACAATGCGTTCAGGGGCTGTGATGCAACCTGGATTCACCATATCTAGACCCACAGCTGGATGAGACATAAGGGTGGACACTCTTGGGGCTGAGAGGTTTGGTGAGGTTGGGTGAGCAAACGCAGACCCTTTAAAGTAATACTGCGTGGTACCCATCGCATGGGTCCCAAATCTCCAGGTTCAAGGGCATCTTCCTACATCGAAAACATGCATGAGAAACCCAGAAGATGGTACACCGTGTGATGGGGAAAGGTTTCTAAAACGCACCTCATTTCTCATCTCCTTGTGCCCGGGTTCGCCTTTCCAGCCGCTTTACTAGCAATCTCCCTACTTGGAGCATCAGCACCTTTAACCTCCTGTTCCGTACAGGTTGCAATTTGTCCTGAGGATGAACGGGAAGATGGGGAACCAACGAGAGACTAGCTCTTGGTGTCGGGACAGGCACAGGTCACTCTATTTTCCCATCAGGAAGAAGAATTAACCACAGGCTCAGCCTGCCCCCCGGAACCAGAACAGGGCCTGAAGCCATCCTGCGCTTTTGCGGCCAGCTCCCAAAAAAGCGAGTTGTAAAATGGAGGTTCAGGGCACTGCAATTCACAAACCTGCAGAGTTATAAATGATAACTCTCGTCCACAAATATATTGAGGGAAGGCAAAGAAGAGGATTTGAAATCAAGGCAGAATTGCACGAAACAGATTTCAGGAGGTAGATACGAATCGCCTTTAAAGCACATGAAAAGCGGCAAAACGTTGACAATGATGCCCTTGGCCAAAAAGGGCGTATGCGTTTTTTCCTGAATATATTCAGGAAAAAACGCATACGCCCTTTTTGGCCAACCAAGCAACCTGGAAAGGCAAATCAGCGCTACAGAGAAGTCTCGCTTCCCATCGGTCAAAAGGGCCATGCTGAAAAAAGTGTCAAAACCAGAAATGCAGGACAGGCCATGGAGAAATGGGAGCCTTGCTACACTGATGGGCGGGATGTAAATTGCCAACAGCCACTCTGGAGAAGTGTACGGTGTGTCCTGAAACATCTGAAAAACACAGCTTAGAGAGCATAGGGCACTTCCACTCATGGGGGTATAAATTGGGAAAATGAAAAATCAGCAAGACACAAGCACCCCAAAGTTTAGGGCTGCTCTGTTGACAAGGACCTCCACTTCATTCCACCTTAATATCCAAGGAAAGAGAAAAATGGATAAAGAAGTTGTGGTCCTTATGTACAATGGAATATCACTCAGCCATGAAATCAATGTCATAAAGTTAGTAGCAGCATGATGAGTGGATTTAGGTACGACGATTCTAACTGAAATAAGGCACACAGAAAAGGACACTTCTCATAAGGTATCACTGATAGAGGGAATGTAAAAACCGTTACACTTGAACTGAATTACAAAACAGAACAGAGTCACACATGCAGAAAACACACTATGGCTGCTTAACGGGAAAGGTGAGGTGGGGTGATACATAAAACAAGGGTATCAAATTAGCTCAGATACCGTTCCATAAACCCAATATGTAATAGACAAGACCTACTCCTTGCTCAGAGAACTGGACTCAACACGCCCTATTCACCGCACAAGAATATATCTGACTAGTAATAATCTTAAAACCTATGTATTGATATCTCTCTGTTAGTGTGTCAAGTGGGTGTAAAGCGACATAAACACAGCAGTGAAAAGCAGCTAAACCCCATTATGAAAATAAATTACTTTGAAAAACCCATGAAACAACGACAGTGAAAGAGAGAGAAATTCTTACACAATGCGTTCAGGGGCTGTGATGCAACCTGGATTCACCATATCTAGACCCACAGCTGGATGAGACATAAGGGTGGACACTCTTGGGGCTGAGAGGTTTGGTGAGGTTGGGTGAGCAAACGCAGACCCTTTAAAGTAATACTGCGTGGTACCCATCGCATGGGTCCCAAATCTCCAGGTTCAAGGGCATCTTCCTACATCGAAAACATGCATGAGAAACCCAGAAGATGGTACACCGTGTGATGGGGAAAGGTTTCTAAAACGCACCTCATTTCTCATCTCCTTGTGCCCGGGTTCGCCTTTCCAGCCGCTTTACTAGCAATCTCCCTACCTGGAGCATCAGCACCTTTAACCTCCTGTTCCGTACAGGTTGCAATTTGTCCTGAGGATGAACGGGAAGACGGGGAACCAACGAGAGACTAGCTCTTGGTGTCGGGACAGGCACAGGTCACTCTATTTTCCCATCAGGAAGAAGAATTAACCACAGGCTCAGCCTGCCCCCCGGAACCAGAACAGGGCCTGAAGCCATCCTGCGCTTTTGCGGCCAGCTCCCAAAAAAGCGAGTTGTAAAATGGAGGTTCAGGGCACTGCAATTCACAAACCTGCAGAGTTATAAATGATAACTCTCGTCCACAAATATATTGAGGGAAGGCAAAGAAGAGGATTTGAAATCAAGGCAGAATTGCACGAAACAGATTTCAGGAGGTAGATACGAATCGCCTTTAAAGCACATGAAAAGCGGCAAAACGTTGACAATGATGCCCTTGGCCAAAAAGGGCGTATGCGTTTTTTCCTGAATATATTCAGGAAAAAACGCATACGCCCTTTTTGGCCAACCAAGCAACCTGGAAAGGCAAATCAGCGCTACAGAGAAGTCTCGTTTCCCATCGGTCAAAAGGGCCATGCTGAAAAAAGTGTCAAAACCAGAAATGCAGGACAGGCCATGGAGAAATGGGTGCCTTGCTACACTGATGGGCGGGATGTAAATTGCCAACAGCCACTCTGGAGAAGTGTACGGTGTGTCCTGAAACATCTGAAAAACACAGCTTAGAGAGCATAGGGCACTTCCACTCATGGGGGTATAAATTGGGAAAATGAAAAATCAGCAAGACACAAGCACCCCAAAGTTTAGGGCTGCTCTGTTGACAAGGACCTCCACTTCATTCCACCTTAAATATCCCAGGAAAGAGAAAAATGGATAAAGAAGTTGTGGTCCTTATGTACAATGGAATATCACTCAGCCATGAAATCAATGTCATAAGGTTAGTAGCAGCATGATGAGTGGATTTAGGTACGACGATTCTAAGTGAAATAAGTCACACAGAAAAGGACACTTCTCATAAGGTATCACTGATAGAGGGAATGTAAAAACCGTTACACTTGAACTGAATTACAAAACAGAACAGAGTCACACATGCAGAAAACACACTATGGTTGCTTAACGGGAAAGGTGAGGTGGGGTGATACATAAAACAAGGGTATCAAATTAGCTCAGATACCGTTCCATAAACCCAATATGTAATAGACAAGACCTACTCCTTGCTCAGAGAACTGGACTCAACACGCCCTATTCACCGCACAAGAATATATCTGACTAGTAATAATCTTAAAACCTATGTATTGATATCTCTCTGTTAGTGTGTCAAGTGGGTGTAAAGCGACATAAACACAGCAGTGAAAAGCAGCTAAACCCCATTATGAAAATAAATTACTTTGAAAAACCCATGAAACAACGACAGTGAAAGAGAGAGAAATTCTTACACAATGCGTTCAGGGGCTGTGATGCAACCTGGATTCACCATATCTAGACCCACAGCTGGATGAGACATAAGGGTGGACACTCTTGGGGCTGAGAGGTTTGGTGAGGTTGGGTGAGCAAACGCAGACCGTTTAAAGTAATACTGCGTGGTACCCATCGCATGGGTCCCAAATCTCCAGGTTCAAGGGCATCTTCCTACATCGAAAACATGCATGAGAAACCCAGAAGATGGTACACCGTGTGATGGGGAAAGGTTTCTAAAACGCACCTCATTTCTCATCTCCTTGTGCCCGGGTTCGCCTTTCCAGCCGCTTTACTAGCAATCTCCCTACTTGGAGCATCAGCACCTTTAACCTCCTGTTCCGTACAGGTTGCAATTTGTCCTGAGGATGAACGGGAAGATGGGGAACCAACGAGAGACTAGCTCTTGGTGTCGGGACAGGCACAGGTCACTCTATTTTCCCATCAGGAAGAAGAATTAACCACAGGCTCAGCCTGCCCCCCGGAACCAGAACAGGGCCTGAAGCCATCCTGCGCTTTTGCGGCCAGCTCCCAAAAAAGCGAGTTGTAAAATGGAGGTTCAGGGCACTGCAATTCACAAACCTGCAGAGTTATAAATGATAACTCTCGTCCACAAATATATTGAGGGAAGGCAAAGAAGAGGATTTGAAATCAAGGCAGAATTGCACGAAACAGATTTCAGGAGGTAGATACGAATCGCCTTTAAAGCACATGAAAAGCGGCAAAACGTTGACAATGATGCCCTTGGCCAAAAAGGGCGTATGCGTTTTTTCCTGAATATATTCAGGAAAAAACGCATACGCCCTTTTTGGCCAACCAAGCAACCTGGAAAGGCAAATCAGCGCTACAGAGAAGTCTCGCTTCCCATCGGTCAAAAGGGCCATGCTGAAAAAAGTGTCAAAACCAGAAATGCAGGACAGGCCATGGAGAAATGGGAGCCTTGCTACACTGATGGGCGGGATGTAAATTGCCAACAGCCACTCTGGAGAAGTGTACGGTGTGTCCTGAAACATCTGAAAAACACAGCTTAGAGAGCATAGGGCACTTCCACTCATGGGGGTATAAATTGGGAAAATGAAAAATCAGCAAGACACAAGCACCCCAAAGTTTAGGGCTGCTCTGTTGACAAGGACCTCCACTTCATTCCACCTTAATATCCAAGGAAAGAGAAAAATGGATAAAGAAGTTGTGGTCCTTATGTACAATGGAATATCACTCAGCCATGAAATCAATGTCATAAAGTTAGTAGCAGCATGATGAGTGGATTTAGGTACGACGATTCTAACTGAAATAAGGCACACAGAAAAGGACACTTCTCATAAGGTATCACTGATAGAGGGAATGTAAAAACCGTTACACTTGAACTGAATTACAAAACAGAACAGAGTCACACATGCAGAAAACACACTATGGCTGCTTAACGGGAAAGGTGAGGTGGGGTGATACATAAAACAAGGGTATCAAATTAGCTCAGATACCGTTCCATAAACCCAATATGTAATAGACAAGACCTACTCCTTGCTCAGAGAACTGGACTCAACACGCCCTATTCACCGCACAAGAATATATCTGACTAGTAATAATCTTAAAACCTATGTATTGATATCTCTCTGTTAGTGTGTCAAGTGGGTGTAAAGCGACATAAACACAGCAGTGAAAAGCAGCTAAACCCCATTATGAAAATAAATTACTTTGAAAAACCCATGAAACAACGACAGTGAAAGAGAGAGAAATTCTTACACAATGCGTTCAGGGGCTGTGATGCAACCTGGATTCACCATATCTAGACCCACAGCTGGATGAGACATAAGGGTGGACACTCTTGGGGCTGAGAGGTTTGGTGAGGTTGGGTGAGCAAACGCAGACCCTTTAAAGTAATACTGCGTGGTACCCATCGCATGGGTCCCAAATCTCCAGGTTCAAGGGCATCTTCCTACATCGAAAACATGCATGAGAAACCCAGAAGATGGTACACCGTGTGATGGGGAAAGGTTTCTAAAACGCACCTCATTTCTCATCTCCTTGTGCCCGGGTTCGCCTTTCCAGCCGCTTTACTAGCAATCTCCCTACTTGGAGCATCAGCACCTTTAACCTCCTGTTCCGTACAGGTTGCAATTTGTCCTGAGGATGAACGGGAAGATGGGGAACCAACGAGAGACTAGCTCTTGGTGTCGGGACAGGCACAGGTCACTCTATTTTCCCATCAGGAAGAAGAATTAACCACAGGCTCAGCCTGCCCCCCGGAACCAGAACAGGGCCTGAAGCCATCCTGCGCTTTTGCGGCCAGCTCCCAAAAAAGCGAGTTGTAAAATGGAGGTTCAGGGCACTGCAATTCACAAACCTGCAGAGTTATAAATGATAACTCTCGTCCACAAATATATTGAGGGAAGGCAAAGAAGAGGATTTGAAATCAAGGCAGAATTGCACGAAACAGATTTCAGGAGGTAGATACGAATCGCCTTTAAAGCACATGAAAAGCGGCAAAACGTTGACAATGATGCCCTTGGCCAAAAAGGGCGTATGCGTTTTTTCCTGAATATATTCAGGAAAAAACGCATACGCCCTTTTTGGCCAACCAAGCAACCTGGAAAGGCAAATCAGCGCTACAGAGAAGTCTCGCTTCCCATCGGTCAAAAGGGCCATGCTGAAAAAAGTGTCAAAACCAGAAATGCAGGACAGGCCATGGAGAAATGGGAGCCTTGCTACACTGATGGGCGGGATGTAAATTGCCAACAGCCACTCTGGAGAAGTGTACGGTGTGTCCTGAAACATCTGAAAAACACAGCTTAGAGAGCATAGGGCACTTCCACTCATGGGGGTATAAATTGGGAAAATGAAAAATCAGCAAGACACAAGCACCCCAAAGTTTAGGGCTGCTCTGTTGACAAGGACCTCCACTTCATTCCACCTTAATATCCAAGGAAAGAGAAAAATGGATAAAGAAGTTGTGGTCCTTATGTACAATGGAATATCACTCAGCCATGAAATCAATGTCATAAAGTTAGTAGCAGCATGATGAGTGGATTTAGGTACGACGATTCTAACTGAAATAAGGCACACAGAAAAGGACACTTCTCATAAGGTATCACTGATAGAGGGAATGTAAAAACCGTTACACTTGAACTGAATTACAAAACAGAACAGAGTCACACATGCAGAAAACACACTATGGCTGCTTAACGGGAAAGGTGAGGTGGGGTGATACATAAAACAAGGGTATCAAATTAGCTCAGATACCGTTCCATAAACCCAATATGTAATAGACAAGACCTACTCCTTGCTCAGAGAACTGGACTCAACACGCCCTATTCACCGCACAAGAATATATCTGACTAGTAATAATCTTAAAACCTATGTATTGATATCTCTCTGTTAGTGTGTCAAGTGGGTGTAAAGCGACATAAACACAGCAGTGAAAAGCAGCTAAACCCCATTATGAAAATAAATTACTTTGAAAAACCCATGAAACAACGACAGTGAAAGAGAGAGAAATTCTTACACAATGCGTTCAGGGGCTGTGATGCAACCTGGATTCACCATATCTAGACCCACAGCTGGATGAGACATAAGGGTGGACACTCTTGGGGCTGAGAGGTTTGGTGAGGTTGGGTGAGCAAACGCAGACCCTTTAAAGTAATACTGCGTGGTACCCATCGCATGGGTCCCAAATCTCCAGGTTCAAGGGCATCTTCCTACATCGAAAACATGCATGAGAAACCCAGAAGATGGTACACCGTGTGATGGGGAAAGGTTTCTAAAACGCACCTCATTTCTCATCTCCTTGTGCCCGGGTTCGCCTTTCCAGCCGCTTTACTAGCAATCTCCCTACCTGGAGCATCAGCACCTTTAACCTCCTGTTCCGTACAGGTTGCAATTTGTCCTGAGGATGAACGGGAAGACGGGGAACCAACGAGAGACTAGCTCTTGGTGTCGGGACAGGCACAGGTCACTCTATTTTCCCATCAGGAAGAAGAATTAACCACAGGCTCAGCCTGCCCCCCGGAACCAGAACAGGGCCTGAAGCCATCCTGCGCTTTTGCGGCCAGCTCCCAAAAAAGCGAGTTGTAAAATGGAGGTTCAGGGCACTGCAATTCACAAACCTGCAGAGTTATAAATGATAACTCTCGTCCACAAATATATTGAGGGAAGGCAAAGAAGAGGATTTGAAATCAAGGCAGAATTGCACGAAACAGATTTCAGGAGGTAGATACGAATCGCCTTTAAAGCACATGAAAAGCGGCAAAACGTTGACAATGATGCCCTTGGCCAAAAAGGGCGTATGCGTTTTTTCCTGAATATATTCAGGAAAAAACGCATACGCCCTTTTTGGCCAACCAAGCAACCTGGAAAGGCAAATCAGCGCTACAGAGAAGTCTCGCTTCCCATCGGTCAAAAGGGCCATGCTGAAAAAAGTGTCAAAACCAGAAATGCAGGACAGGCCATGGAGAAATGGGAGCCTTGCTACACTGATGGGCGGGATGTAAATTGCCAACAGCCACTCTGGAGAAGTGTACGGTGTGTCCTGAAACATCTGAAAAACACAGCTTAGAGAGCATAGGGCACTTCCACTCATGGGGGTATAAATTGGGAAAATGAAAAATCAGCAAGACACAAGCACCCCAAAGTTGAGGGCTGCTCTGTTGACAAGGACCTCCACTTCATTCCACCTTAATATCCAAGGAAAGAGAAAAATGGATAAAGAAGTTGTGGTCCTTATGTACAATGGAATATCACTCAGCCATGAAATCAATGTCATAAGGTTAGTAGCAGCATGATGAGTGGATTTAGGTACGACGATTCTAACTGAAATAAGTCACACAGAAAAGGACACTTCTCATAAGGTATCACTTTTAGAGGGAATGTAAAAACCGTTACACTTGAACTGAATTACAAAACAGAACAGAGTCACACATGCAGAAAACACACTATGGCTGCTTAACGGGAAAGGTGAGGTGGGGTGATACATAAAACAAGGGTATCAAATTAGCTCAGATACCGTTCCATAAACCCAATATGTAATAGACAAGACCTACTCCTTGCTCAGAGAACTGGACTCAACACGCCCTATTCACCGCACAAGAATATATCTGACTAGTAATAATCTTAAAACCTATGTATTGATATCTCTCTGTTAGTGTGTCAAGTGGGTGTAAAGCGACATAAACACAGCAGTGAAAAGCAGCTAAACCCCATTATGAAAATAAATTACTTTGAAAAACCCATGAAACAACGACAGTGAAAGAGAGAGAAATTCTTACACAATGCGTTCAGGGGCTGTGATGCAACCTGGATTCACCATATCTAGACCCACAGCTGGATGAGACATAAGGGTGGACACTCTTGGGGCTGAGAGGTTTGGTGAGGTTGGGTGAGCAAACGCAGACCCTTTAAAGTAATACTGCGTGGTACCCATCGCATGGGTCCCAAATCTCCAGGTTCAAGGGCATCTTCCTACATCGAAAACATGCATGAGAAACCCAGAAGATGGTACACCGTGTGATGGGGAAAGGTTTCTAAAACGCACCTCATTTCTCATCTCCTTGTGCCCGGGTTCGCCTTTCCAGCCGCTTTACTAGCAATCTCCCTACTTGGAGCATCAGCACCTTTAACCTCCTGTTCCGTACAGGTTGCAATTTGTCCTGAGGATGAACGGGAAGACGGGGAACCAACGAGAGACTAGCTCTTGGTGTCGGGACAGGCACAGGTCACTCTATTTTCCCATCAGGAAGAAGAATTAACCACAGGCTCAGCCTGCCCCCCGGAACCAGAACAGGGCCTGAAGCCATCCTGCGCTTTTGCGGCCAGCTCCCAAAAAAGCGAGTTGTAAAATGGAGGTTCAGGGCACTGCAATTCACAAACCTGCAGAGTTATAAATGATAACTCTCGTCCACAAATATATTGAGGGAAGGCAAAGAAGAGGATTTGAAATCAAGGCAGAATTGCACGAAACAGATTTCAGGAGGTAGATACGAATCGCCTTTAAAGCACATGAAAAGCGGCAAAACGTTGACAATGATGCCCTTGGCCAAAAAGGGCGTATGCGTTTTTTCCTGAATATATTCAGGAAAAAACGCATACGCCCTTTTTGGCCAACCAAGCAACCTGGAAAGGCAAATCAGCGCTACAGAGAAGTCTCGCTTCCCATCGGTCAAAAGGGCCATGCTGAAAAAAGTGTCAAAACCAGAAATGCAGGACAGGCCATGGAGAAATGGGAGCCTTGCTACACTGATGGGCGGGATGTAAATTGCCAACAGCCACTCTGGAGAAGTGTACGGTGTGTCCTGAAACATCTGAAAAACACAGCTTAGAGAGCATAGGGCACTTCCACTCATGGGGGTATAAATTGGGAAAATGAAAAATCAGCAAGACACAAGCACCCCAAAGTTTAGGGCTGCTCTGTTGACAAGGACCTCCACTTCATTCCACCTTAATATCCAAGGAAAGAGAAAAATGGATAAAGAAGTTGTGGCCCTTATGTACAATGGAATATCACTCAGCCATGAAATCAATGTCATAAGGTTAGTAGCAGCATGATGAGTGGATTTAGGTACGACGATTCTAACTGAAATAAGTCACACAGAAAAGGACACTTCTCATAAGGTATCACTTTTAGAGGGAATGTAAAAACCGTTACACTTGAACTGAATTACAAAACAGAACAGAGTCACACATGCAGAAAACACACTATGGCTGCTTAACGGGAAAGGTGAGGTGGGGTGATACATAAAACAAGGGTATCAAATTAGCTCAGATACCGTTCCATAAACCCAATATGTAATAGACAAGACCTACTCCTTGCTCAGAGAACTGGACTCAACACGCCCTATTCACCGCACAAGAATATATCTGACTAGTAATAATCTTAAAACCTATGTATTGATATCTCTCTGTTAGTGTGTCAAGTGGGTGTAAAGCGACATAAACACAGCAGTGAAAAGCAGCTAAACCCCATTATGAAAATAAATTACTTTGAAAAACCCATGAAACAACGACAGTGAAAGAGAGAGAAATTCTTACACAATGCGTTCAGGGGCTGTGATGCAACCTGGATTCACCATATCTAGACCCACAGCTGGATGAGACATAAGGGTGGACACTCTTGGGGCTGAGAGGTTTGGTGAGGTTGGGTGAGCAAACGCAGACCCTTTAAAGTAATACTGCGTGGTACCCATCGCATGGGTCCCAAATCTCCAGGTTCAAGGGCATCTTCCTACATCGAAAACATGCATGAGAAACCCAGAAGATGGTACACCGTGTGATGGGGAAAGGTTTCTAAAACGCACCTCATTTCTCATCTCCTTGTGCCCGGGTTCGCCTTTCCAGCCGCTTTACTAGCAATCTCCCTACTTGGAGCATCAGCACCTTTAACCTCCTGTTCCGTACAGGTTGCAATTTGTCCTGAGGATGAACGGGAAGACGGGGAACCAACGAGAGACTAGCTCTTGGTGTCGGGACAGGCACAGGTCACTCTATTTTCCCATCAGGAAGAAGAATTAACCACAGGCTCAGCCTGCCCCCCGGAACCAGAACAGGGCCTGAAGCCATCCTGCGCTTTTGCGGCCAGCTCCCAAAAAAGCGAGTTGTAAAATGGAGGTTCAGGGCACTGCAATTCACAAACCTGCAGAGTTATAAATGATAACTCTCGTCCACAAATATATTGAGGGAAGGCAAAGAAGAGGATTTGAAATCAAGGCAGAATTGCGCGAAACAGATTTCAGGAGGTAGATACGAATCGCCTTTAAAGCACATGAAAAGCGGCAAAACGTTGACAATGATGCCCTTGGCCAAAAAGGGCGTATGCGTTTTTTCCTGAATATATTCAGGAAAAAACGCATACGCCCTTTTTGGCCAACCAAGCAACCTGGAAAGGCAAATCAGCGCTACAGAGAAGTCTCGCTTCCCATCGGTCAAAAGGGCCATGCTGAAAAAAGTGTCAAAACCAGAAATGCAGGACAGGCCATGGAGAAATGGGAGCCTTGCTACACTGATGGGCGGGATGTAAATTGCCAACAGCCACTCTGGAGAAGTGTACGGTGTGTCCTGAAACATCTGAAAAACACAGCTTAGAGAGCATAGGGCACTTCCACTCATGGGGGTATAAATTGGGAAAATGAAAAATCAGCAAGACACAAGCACCCCAAAGTTGAGGGCTGCTCTGTTGACAAGGACCTCCACTTCATTCCACCTTAATATCCAAGGAAAGAGAAAAATGGATAAAGAAGTTGTGGCCCTTATGTACAATGGAATATCACTCAGCCATGAAATCAATGTCATAAGGTTAGTAGCAGCATGATGAGTGGATTTAGGTACGACGATTCTAACTGAAATAAGTCACACAGAAAAGGACACTTCTCATAAGGTATCACTTTTAGAGGGAATGTAAAAACCGTTACACTTGAACTGAATTACAAAACAGAACAGAGTCACACATGCAGAAAACACACTATGGCTGCTTAACGGGAAAGGTGAGGTGGGGTGATACATAAAACAAGGGTATCAAATTAGCTCAGATACCGTTCCATAAACCCAATATGTAATAGACAAGACCTACTCCTTGCTCAGAGAACTGGACTCAACACGCCCTATTCACCGCACAAGAATATATCTGACTAGTAATAATCTTAAAACCTATGTATTGATATCTCTCTGTTAGTGTGTCAAGTGGGTGTAAAGCGACATAAACACAGCAGTGAAAAGCAGCTAAACCCCATTATGAAAATAAATTACTTTGAAAAACCCATGAAACAACGACAGTGAAAGAGAGAGAAATTCTTACACAATGCGTTCAGGGGCTGTGATGCAACCTGGATTCACCATATCTAGACCCACAGCTGGATGAGACATAAGGGTGGACACTCTTGGGGCTGAGAGGTTTGGTGAGGTTGGGTGAGCAAACGCAGACCCTTTAAAGTAATACTGCGTGGTACCCATCGCATGGGTCCCAAATCTCCAGGTTCAAGGGCATCTTCCTACATCGAAAACATGCATGAGAAACCCAGAAGATGGTACACCGTGTGATGGGGAAAGGTTTCTAAAACGCACCTCATTTCTCATCTCCTTGTGCCCGGGTTCGCCTTTCCAGCCGCTTTACTAGCAATCTCCCTACTTGGAGCATCAGCACCTTTAACCTCCTGTTCCGTACAGGTTGCAATTTGTCCTGAGGATGAACGGGAAGACGGGGAACCAACGAGAGACTAGCTCTTGGTGTCGGGACAGGCACAGGTCACTCTATTTTCCCATCAGGAAGAAGAATTAACCACAGGCTCAGCCTGCCCCCCGGAACCAGAACAGGGCCTGAAGCCATCCTGCGCTTTTGCGGCCAGCTCCCAAAAAAGCGAGTTGTAAAATGGAGGTTCAGGGCACTGCAATTCACAAACCTGCAGAGTTATAAATGATAACTCTCGTCCACAAATATATTGAGGGAAGGCAAAGAAGAGGATTTGAAATCAAGGCAGAATTGCACGAAACAGATTTCAGGAGGTAGATACGAATCGCCTTTAAAGCACATGAAAAGCGGCAAAACGTTGACAATGATGCCCTTGGCCAAAAAGGGCGTATGCGTTTTTTCCTGAATATATTCAGGAAAAAACGCATACGCCCTTTTTGGCCAACCAAGCAACCTGGAAAGGCAAATCAGCGCTACAGAGAAGTCTCGCTTCCCATCGGTCAAAAGGGCCATGCTGAAAAAAGTGTCAAAACCAGAAATGCAGGACAGGCCATGGAGAAATGGGAGCCTTGCTACACTGATGGGCGGGATGTAAATTGCCAACAGCCACTCTGGAGAAGTGTACGGTGTGTCCTGAAACATCTGAAAAACACAGCTTAGAGAGCATAGGGCACTTCCACTCATGGGGGTATAAATTGGGAAAATGAAAAATCAGCAAGACACAAGCACCCCAAAGTTTAGGGCTGCTCTGTTGACAAGGACCTCCACTTCATTCCACCTTAATATCCAAGGAAAGAGAAAAATGGATAAAGAAGTTGTGGCCCTTATGTACAATGGAATATCACTCAGCCATGAAATCAATGTCATAAGGTTAGTAGCAGCATGATGAGTGGATTTAGGTACGACGATTCTAACTGAAATAAGTCACACAGAAAAGGACACTTCTCATAAGGTATCACTTTTAGAGGGAATGTAAAAACCGTTACACTTGAACTGAATTACAAAACAGAACAGAGTCACACATGCAGAAAACACACTATGGCTGCTTAACGGGAAAGGTGAGGTGGGGTGATACATAAAACAAGGGTATCAAATTAGCTCAGATACCGTTCCATAAACCCAATATGTAATAGACAAGACCTACTCCTTGCTCAGAGAACTGGACTCAACACGCCCTATTCACCGCACAAGAATATATCTGACTAGTAATAATCTTAAAACCTATGTATTGATATCTCTCTGTTAGTGTGTCAAGTGGGTGTAAAGCGACATAAACACAGCAGTGAAAAGCAGCTAAACCCCATTATGAAAATAAATTACTTTGAAAAACCCATGAAACAACGACAGTGAAAGAGAGAGAAATTCTTACACAATGCGTTCAGGGGCTGTGATGCAACCTGGATTCACCATATCTAGACCCACAGCTGGATGAGACATAAGGGTGGACACTCTTGGGGCTGAGAGGTTTGGTGAGGTTGGGTGAGCAAACGCAGACCCTTTAAAGTAATACTGCGTGGTACCCATCGCATGGGTCCCAAATCTCCAGGTTCAAGGGCATCTTCCTACATCGAAAACATGCATGAGAAACCCAGAAGATGGTACACCGTGTGATGGGGAAAGGTTTCTAAAACGCACCTCATTTCTCATCTCCTTGTGCCCGGGTTCGCCTTTCCAGCCGCTTTACTAGCAATCTCCCTACTTGGAGCATCAGCACCTTTAACCTCCTGTTCCGTACAGGTTGCAATTTGTCCTGAGGATGAACGGGAAGACGGGGAACCAACGAGAGACTAGCTCTTGGTGTCGGGACAGGCACAGGTCACTCTATTTTCCCATCAGGAAGAAGAATTAACCACAGGCTCAGCCTGCCCCCCGGAACCAGAACAGGGCCTGAAGCCATCCTGCGCTTTTGCGGCCAGCTCCCAAAAAAGCGAGTTGTAAAATGGAGGTTCAGGGCACTGCAATTCACAAACCTGCAGAGTTATAAATGATAACTCTCGTCCACAAATATATTGAGGGAAGGCAAAGAAGAGGATTTGAAATCAAGGCAGAATTGCGCGAAACAGATTTCAGGAGGTAGATACGAATCGCCTTTAAAGCACATGAAAAGCGGCAAAACGTTGACAATGATGCCCTTGGCCAAAAAGGGCGTATGCGTTTTTTCCTGAATATATTCAGGAAAAAACGCATACGCCCTTTTTGGCCAACCAAGCAACCTGGAAAGGCAAATCAGCGCTACAGAGAAGTCTCGCTTCCCATCGGTCAAAAGGGCCATGCTGAAAAAAGTGTCAAAACCAGAAATGCAGGACAGGCCATGGAGAAATGGGAGCCTTGCTACACTGATGGGCGGGATGTAAATTGCCAACAGCCACTCTGGAGAAGTGTACGGTGTGTCCTGAAACATCTGAAAAACACAGCTTAGAGAGCATAGGGCACTTCCACTCATGGGGGTATAAATTGGGAAAATGAAAAATCAGCAAGACACAAGCACCCCAAAGTTGAGGGCTGCTCTGTTGACAAGGACCTCCACTTCATTCCACCTTAATATCCAAGGAAAGAGAAAAATGGATAAAGAAGTTGTGGCCCTTATGTACAATGGAATATCACTCAGCCATGAAATCAATGTCATAAGGTTAGTAGCAGCATGATGAGTGGATTTAGGTACGACGATTCTAACTGAAATAAGTCACACAGAAAAGGACACTTCTCATAAGGTATCACTTTTAGAGGGAATGTAAAAACCGTTACACTTGAACTGAATTACAAAACAGAACAGAGTCACACATGCAGAAAACACACTATGGCTGCTTAACGGGAAAGGTGAGGTGGGGTGATACATAAAACAAGGGTATCAAATTAGCTCAGATACCGTTCCATAAACCCAATATGTAATAGACAAGACCTACTCCTTGCTCAGAGAACTGGACTCAACACGCCCTATTCACCGCACAAGAATATATCTGACTAGTAATAATCTTAAAACCTATGTATTGATATCTCTCTGTTAGTGTGTCAAGTGGGTGTAAAGCGACATAAACACAGCAGTGAAAAGCAGCTAAACCCCATTATGAAAATAAATTACTTTGAAAAACCCATGAAACAACGACAGTGAAAGAGAGAGAAATTCTTACACAATGCGTTCAGGGGCTGTGATGCAACCTGGATTCACCATATCTAGACCCACAGCTGGATGAGACATAAGGGTGGACACTCTTGGGGCTGAGAGGTTTGGTGAGGTTGGGTGAGCAAACGCAGACCCTTTAAAGTAATACTGCGTGGTACCCATCGCATGGGTCCCAAATCTCCAGGTTCAAGGGCATCTTCCTACATCGAAAACATGCATGAGAAACCCAGAAGATGGTACACCGTGTGATGGGGAAAGGTTTCTAAAACGCACCTCATTTCTCATCTCCTTGTGCCCGGGTTCGCCTTTCCAGCCGCTTTACTAGCAATCTCCCTACTTGGAGCATCAGCACCTTTAACCTCCTGTTCCGTACAGGTTGCAATTTGTCCTGAGGATGAACGGGAAGACGGGGAACCAACGAGAGACTAGCTCTTGGTGTCGGGACAGGCACAGGTCACTCTATTTTCCCATCAGGAAGAAGAATTAACCACAGGCTCAGCCTGCCCCCCGGAACCAGAACAGGGCCTGAAGCCATCCTGCGCTTTTGCGGCCAGCTCCCAAAAAAGCGAGTTGTAAAATGGAGGTTCAGGGCACTGCAATTCACAAACCTGCAGAGTTATAAATGATAACTCTCGTCCACAAATATATTGAGGGAAGGCAAAGAAGAGGATTTGAAATCAAGGCAGAATTGCACGAAACAGATTTCAGGAGGTAGATACGAATCGCCTTTAAAGAACATGAAAAGCGGCAAAACGTTGACAATGATGCCCTTGGCCAAAAAGGGCGTATGCGTTTTTTCCTGAATATATTCAGGAAAAAACGCATACGCCCTTTTTGGCCAACCAAGCAACCTGGAAAGGCAAATCAGCGCTACAGAGAAGTCTCGCTTCCCATCGGTCAAAAGGGCCATGCTGAAAAAAGTGTCAAAACCAGAAATGCAGGACAGGCCATGGAGAAATGGGAGCCTTGCTACACTGATGGGCGGGATGTAAATTGCCAACAGCCACTCTGGAGAAGTGTACGGTGTGTCCTGAAACATCTGAAAAACACAGCTTAGAGAGCATAGGGCACTTCCACTCATGGGGGTATAAATTGGGAAAATGAAAAATCAGCAAGACACAAGCACCCCAAAGTTTAGGGCTGCTCTGTTGACAAGGACCTCCACTTCATTCCACCTTAATATCCAAGGAAAGAGAAAAATGGATAAAGAAGTTGTGGCCCTTATGTACAATGGAATATCACTCAGCCATGAAATCAATGTCATAAGGTTAGTAGCAGCATGATGAGTGGATTTAGGTACGACGATTCTAACTGAAATAAGTCACACAGAAAAGGACACTTCTCATAAGGTATCACTTTTAGAGGGAATGTAAAAACCGTTACACTTGAACTGAATTACAAAACAGAACAGAGTCACACATGCAGAAAACACACTATGGCTGCTTAACGGGAAAGGTGAGGTGGGGTGATACATAAAACAAGGGTATCAAATTAGCTCAGATACCGTTCCATAAACCCAATATGTAATAGACAAGACCTACTCCTTGCTCAGAGAACTGGACTCAACACGCCCTATTCACCGCACAAGAATATATCTGACTAGTAATAATCTTAAAACCTATGTATTGATATCTCTCTGTTAGTGTGTCAAGTGGGTGTAAAGCGACATAAACACAGCAGTGAAAAGCAGCTAAACCCCATTATGAAAATAAATTACTTTGAAAAACCCATGAAACAACGACAGTGAAAGAGAGAGAAATTCTTACACAATGCGTTCAGGGGCTGTGATGCAACCTGGATTCACCATATCTAGACCCACAGCTGGATGAGACATAAGGGTGGACACTCTTGGGGCTGAGAGGTTTAGTGAGGTTGGGTGAGCAAATGCAGACCCTTTAAAGTAATACTGCGTGGTACCCATCGCATGGGTCCCAAATCTCCAGGTTCAAGGGCATCTTCCTACATCGAAAACATGCATGAGAAACCCAGAAGATGGTACACCGTGTGATGGGGAA
This sequence comes from Balaenoptera borealis, assembly GCF_965194805.1. Taxonomy (NCBI): domain Eukaryota; kingdom Metazoa; phylum Chordata; class Mammalia; order Artiodactyla; family Balaenopteridae; genus Balaenoptera; species Balaenoptera borealis. Next base: position 113,862 of record NW_028123642.1, read on the forward strand.
AGGTTTCTAAAACGCACCTCATTTCTCATCTCCTTGTGCCCGGGTTCGCCTTTCCAGCCGCTTTACTAGCAATCTCCCTACTTGGAGCATCAGCACCTTTAACCTCCTGTTCCGTACAGGTTGCAATTTGTCCTGAGGATGAACGGGAAGACGGGGAACCAACGAGAGACTAGCTCTTGGTGTCGGGACAGGCACAGGTCACTCTATTTTCCCATCAGGAAGAAGAATTAACCACAGGCTCAGCCTGCCCCCCGGAACCAGAACAGGGCCTGAAGCCATCCTGCGCTTTTGCGGCCAGCTCCCAAAAAAGCGAGTTGTAAAATGGAGGTTCAGGGCACTGCAATTCACAAACCTGCAGAGTTATAAATGATAACTCTCGTCCACAAATATATTGAGGGAAGGCAAAGAAGAGGATTTGAAATCAAGGCAGAATTGCACGAAACAGATTTCAGGAGGTAGATACGAATCGCCTTTAAAGAACATGAAAAGCGGCAAAACGTTGACAATGATGCCCTTGGCCAAAAAGGGCGTATGCGTTTTTTCCTGAATATATTCAGGAAAAAACGCATACGCCCTTTTTGGCCAACCAAGCAACCTGGAAAGGCAAATCAGCGCTACAGAGAAGTCTCGCTTCCCATCGGTCAAAAGGGCCATGCTGAAAAAAGTGTCAAAACCAGAAATGCAGGACAGGCCATGGAGAAATGGGAGCCTTGCTACACTGATGGGCGGGATGTAAATTGCCAACAGCCACTCTGGAGAAGTGTACGGTGTGTCCTGAAACATCTGAAAAACACAGCTTAGAGAGCATAGGGCACTTCCACTCATAGGGGTATAAATTGGGAAAATGAAAAATCAGCAAGACACAAGCACCCCAAAGTTTAGGGCTGTTCTGTTGACAAGGACCTCCACTTCATTCCACCTTAATATCCAAGGAAAGAGAAAAATGGATAAAGAAGTTGTGGCCCTTATGTACAATGGAATATCACTCAGCCATGAAATCAATGTCATAAGGTTAGTAGCAGCATGATGAGTGGATTTAGGTACGACGATTCTAACTGAAATAAGTCACACAGAAAAGGACACTTCTCATAAGGTATCACTTTTAGAGGGAATGTAAAAACCGTTACACTTGAACTGAATTACAAAACAGAACAGAGTCACACATGCAGAAAACAGACTATGGCTGCTTAATGGGAAAGGTGAGGTGGGGTGATACATAAAACAAGGGTATCAAATTAGCTCAGATACCGTTCCATAAACCCAATATGTAGTAGACAAGACCTACTCCTTGCTCAGAGAACTGGACTCAACACGCCCTATTCACCGCACAAGAATATATCTGACTAGTAATAATCTTAAAACCTATGTATTGATATCTCTCTGTTAGTGTGTCAAGTGGGTGTAAAGCGGCATAAACACAGCCGTGAAAAGCAGCTAAACCCCATTATGAAAATAAATTACTTTGAAAAACCCATGAAACAACGACAGTGAAAGAGATAGAAATTCTTACACAATGAGTTCAGGGGCTGTGATGCAACCTGGATTGACCATATCTAGACCCACAGCTGGATGAGACATAAGGGTGGACACTCTTGGGGCTGAGAGGTTTGGTGAGGTTGGGTGAGCAAATGCAGACCCTTTAAAGTAATACGGCGTGGTACCCATCGCATGGGTCCCAAATCTCCAGGTTCAAGGGCATCTTCCTACATCGAAAACATGCATGAGAAACCGAGAAGATGGTACACCGTGTGAAGGGGAAAGGTTTCTAAAACGCACCTCATTTCTCATCTCCTTGTGCCCGGGTTCGCCATTCCAGCCGCTTTACTAGCAATCTCCCTACTTGGAGCATCAGCACCTTTAACCTCCTGTTCCGTACAGGTTGCAATTTGTCCTGAGGATGAACGGGAAGACGGGGAACCAACGAGAGACTAGCTCTTGGTGTTGGGACAGGCACAGGTCACTCTATTTTCCCATCAGGAAGAAGAATTAACCACAGGCTCAGCCTGCCCCCCGGAACCAGAACAGGGCCTGAAGCCATCCTGCGCTTTTGTGGCCAGCTCCCAAAAAAGCGAGTTGTAAAATGGAGGTTCAGGGCACTGCAATTCACAAACCTGCAGAGTTATAAATGATAACTCTCGTCCACAAATATATTGAGGGAAGACAAAGAAGAGGATTTGAAATCAAGGCAGAATTGCAGGAAACAGATTTCAGGAGGTAGATTCGAATCGCCTTTAAAACACATGAAAAGCAGCAAAATGTTGACAATGATGCCCTTGGCCAAAAAGGGCGTATGCGTTTTTTCCTGAATATATTCAGGAAAAAACGCATACGCCCTTTTTGGCCAACCAAGCAACCTGGAAAGGCAAATCAGCGCTACAGAGAAGTCTCGTTTCCCATCGGTCAAAAGGGCCATGCTGAAAAAAGTGTCAAAACCAGAAATGCAGGACAGGCCATGGAGAAATGGGAGCCTTGCTACACTGATGGGCGGGATGTAAATTGCCAACAGCCACTCTGGAGAAGTGTACGGTGTGTCCTGAAACATCTAAAAAACACAGCTTAGAGAGCATAGGGCATTTCCACTCATGGGCGTATAAATTGTTAAAACTAAAAATCAGCAAGACACAGGCACACCAAAGTTTAGGGCTGCTCTGTTGACAAGAACCTCCTCTTCATTACACCTTAAATATCCCAGGAAATAGGAAAATGGATAACGATGTTGTGGTCCTTATGTACAATGGAATATCACTCAGCCATGAAATCAATGTCATAAGGCTATTAGCAGCCTGATGAGTGGATTTATGTTCGACGATTCTAAGTGAAATAAGTCACACAGAAAAAGACACTTATCATAAGATATCACTTGTAGAGGGAATGTAAAAACCGTTACACTTGAACTGAATTACAAAACAGAACAGAGTCACACATGCAGAAAACACACTATGGCTGCTTAACGGGAAAGGTGAGGTGGGGTGATGCATAAAACAAGGGTTTCATATTAGCTCAAATACCGATCCATAAACCCAATATGTAATAGACAAGACCTACTCCTTGCTCAGTGAAGTGGATGCAACATCCCCTATTCAACGAACAAGAATATATCTGACTAGTAAAAATCTTAAAACCTATGTATTGATTTCTCTCTGTAAGTGAATCAAGTGGCTGTAAAGGGGCAGAAACACAGCAGTGAAAATCAGGTAAACCCCATTATAAAAATAAATTACTTTAAAATCCCAAAAAACAAAGACAGTGATAGAGGGAGAAATTTTTACATAATTCGTTCCGGGGCTGTGATGCAACCTGGTGTGACCATATCTAGACCCACAGCTGGATGAGAAATAAAGCTGGACACTCTTGGGGCTGAAGGTCTCTTTCCCTATTTACCAGATTGGGAACGTAGAAAGGCTGCCACCCTCTGGCCGTTACCTGCAAAAGCAGCTTTAAAACCTGTGCTAATGGTCACTTCATATGAACAAGTACTTCAGGGCTGTGAATGAAACGTGCCCTCAAAATGTCTTGAGGGAGGTAATGGCCAAAAATTTTCAAAATGTGACACTTACTTTAAGAAAACACTTTGAAGAACTAAGCTGTAATCACAGTTTGATAAATAAAAAGGGCATGCTTTAAAGCTCAATTTCAACAGATTATGGGACACATGCAAATTCAACCACAGATAGGTATCAGCTCGCACCTGTTAGAATAACCATCAGCAAGAAAACTACAAACAATAAATATTGAAGGTGTTTTGGAGAAATGCATACCCTCAATTTTAAGTGGGACGTAACCTGGAAAGAGCCACTAATGAGAACTGAATGGTGGTGCCTTTAAAACATACACACTGAGCTACCATATGATACAGCAAGCCCACTCCTTGGCCTATAACATAAGAAGATATAACTGGAAAGACACAGGCAAGCAAATGTGCATTGCAGCAGTATTACAATAGCCAAGACATGGAGGCAACCAGAAAGTCCATCAAGAGGTGCGTGGCCAAAGAAGAACTGGTACACGTACAGATGGAATATTAGCCAGGGAAAAAAATGAAACAATGCCATTTGCAGCACCATGTATGATTCTTGAGGTAATCAGGCAAATTGTACTAAGTCAGAAAGCAAAAGACACATATCCTATAATATCACTTATAGGTCTTAGCTAAAAATTGATACCAATGAAGATATTTCCACAGAGAAATGCAATCACAGATTCATTAAACAAACTTATGGTTCACCAAATGGAAAGGTGTGAGGATTGGATACATTAGGATATTGGGGTTAAGATAGATATAGAAACACATGTGAAATATGTAATCACCAAAGACCTACGTAATACCAAGACAAGACTACTCAACATCGTGTCATAACCTACATGGGAAAATGATCCAAAGAAGAATAGATATATGTATATGTTTAAAAGAACCACATCTTTCACACCTAGAAGAAACAAAACATTTTAATTAAATTTGCTCTGACAAAAAATAAAAATTAAATTAAAAAAAGAACAAGAAGTAATGAGACATAAACTTAAGGGGCTATTTGCTGGCACATTGCATTCTAATTTACAACCAGAACATGACTTCCATTAAGGCTCTGTCATCACTAATAAAGCAGCTTTATAAGCAATGTTGAAGGTAGCTTAAAAGAAGTCTCACTAATTATTGATAGTAACAAGGAAACAAAGAAAAGTAAAAATCTCACTGCAAAAAGTATACATAGGGTAAGGATAGTAGATCAAACACTTATTAAACTTCTGTAAAGAATAAAAGACAACAGTAGTATGTTTTTTTAAAAAGAGAGGGCCCAAATAAATCTGAAATGAAAGAGATGATGTTACAACGGACACCACAGAAATACAAAGTATCCTAAGATACACACAGGGTAACTCAGGGCTCAGACTGGACAGAGCCCACTCTCCAGTCCCCTGTACATGACTTACAGGAGCCTCAGGAACTGAGGAGGGGGTCCCTGAGGAGAGGCTCAAGATAGAATATGGTAGACATTAACATGACTGCATTCATCTTAAACATGCCTGAACTACATTCACACGAGATGATTTTGTCCTGTATGTACATCGGCACCTCTAGTTGGAACTGCAGATCTTTGGCTTCAACACCTCTACTGACAACATTAGCGTCACCTGCTGTGGACCGTCTCCTATAGGATTTCTAGAATCACAAAACATCGAAGCTTCACAGGACCCAGAGTCTGTGCAACTCCACACAGAGTCTCAGAGTCTCAACTCCACTCAGATACTCCACTCTTGGAGGGCACACACAAAGTAGTGTGCACATCAGGACCCAGGGGAAGGAGCAGTGACCCTGTAGGAGAATGACCAGAACTACCCGCTACTTTTAGAGGGTCTCCTGCAGAGGCAGGTGGTGGCTGTGGCTGTGGCTCACCGTGAGGACAACGACACTGGCAGCAGAAGTTCTGGGAAATACTCCTTGGTGTGAGCCCTCCCAGAGTCCGCCATTAGCCCCACCAAGAGCAAGGTAGGCTCCAGGGCTGGGTCGCCTCAGGCCAAACAACCAACAGGGAGGGAACCCAGCCCCATGCATCAGCAGACAAGCGGATTAAACTTTTTATTAAAGTTTTATTTAATCCGTAGACAAGCGGATTAAAGCTCTGCCCACCAAAGCAACACCCAGCTCTACCCACCACCAGTCCTTCCCATCAGGAAGCTTGCACAAGCCTCTAAGATAGACTCATCCACCGGAGAGCAGACAGCAGAAGCAAGAAGAACTACAATTCTGCAGCCTGTGGAAGGAAAACCACATTCACAGAAAGATAGACAAAATGAAAAGGCAGAGGACTTTATACCAGATCAAGGAACAAGATAAAACCCCAGAAAAAAAAACAAAATGAGGTGGAGATAGGGAACCTTCCAGAAAAAAAATTCAGAATAATGATAGTGAAGTTGAGCCAAGACCTTGGAAAAAGAAAGGAGGCAAAGATCGAGAAGATGCAAGAAATGTTTAACAAAGACCTAGAAGAATTAAGGAACAAACACCTAGAAGAATTAAAGAACAAACAAACAGAGGTGAACAATGGAATAACTGAAATGAAAAATACACTAGAAGGAATCAGTAGCAGAATAACTGTGGCAGAAGAACGGATAAGTGACCTGGAAGACAGAAAGGTGGAAATCACTGCCATGGAACAGAATAAAGAAAAAGAATGAAAATAAACGAAGACACCCCGAGTCCTCTGGGACAACATTAAACGCAACAACATTCGCATTATAGGGGTCCCAGAAGGAGAAGAGAGAGAGAAAGGACCCGAGAATATATTTAAAGAGATAATGGTCAAAAACTTCCCTAGCATGGGAAAAGAAATAGCCACCCAAGTCCAGAAGCACAGAGTGTCCCAGGCAGGATAAACCAAAGGAGAAAAATGACAAGACACATAGTAATCAAATTGACAAAAATTAACGACAAAGAAAAATGATTGAAAGCAGCAAGGGAAAAATGACAAATAACATACAAGGGAACTCCCATAAGGATAACAACTGATTTCTCAGCAGAAAATCTACAAGCCAGAAGGAAGTGGCATGATAAATTTAAAGTGATGAAAGGGAAGAACCTACAACCAAGAGTACTCCACCCTGCAAAGAGCTCATTCAGATTTGATGGAGAAATCAAAAGCCTTACAGACAAGCAAAAGCTAAGAGAATTCAGCACCATGAAACCAGCTCTACACCAAATGCTAAAGGAACTTCTCTAAGTGGGAAACACAAGAGAAGAAAAGGACCCACCAAGACAAACCCATAACAATTAAGAAAATAGTAGTAGGAACATACATATCGATAATTACCTTAAACGTGAATGCACTACATGTTCCAACCAAAAGACACAGGCTCACTGAATGGATACAAAAACAAGACCCATATATATGCTGTCTACAAGAGATCCATTTCAGACCTAGGGACACATACAGACTCAAAGTGAGGCGATGGAAAAATATATTCTATGCAAATGAAAATCAAAAGAAAGCTGGAGTAGCAATACTCATATCAGATAAAATAGACTTTAAAATAAAGAATGTTACAAGAGACAAGGAAAGGCACTACATAATGGTCAGGGGATCAATCCAAGAAGAAGATATAACAATTATAAATATATATGTACCCAAAATAGGAGCAGCTCAATGTATAAGGCAACTGCTAACAGCTATAAAAGAGGAAATCGACAGTAACACAATAATAGCGGGGGACTTTAACAGCTCACTTACACCAGTGGAGATCAGCCAGACAGAAAATTAATAAGGAAACACAAGCTTTAAATGACACAATAGACCAGATAGAGTTAATTGATATTTATAGGACATTCCATCCAAAAACAGCAGATTACACGTTCTTCTCAACTGCACACGGAACATTCTCCAGGATAGATCACATCTTGGGTCACAGATAAAGCCTCAGTAAATTTAAGAAAACTGAAATCATATCAAGCAGCTGTTCCGACCACAATGCTATGAGATTAGAAATCAATTACACGGAAAAAACCGTAAAAAACACAAACACATGGAGGCTAAACAATACGTTACTAAATAACCAAGCGATCACTGAAGAAATCAAAGAGGAAATCAAAAACTACCTAGAGACAAATGACAACAAAAACACGATGATCCAAAACCTATGGGATGCAGCAAAAGGAGTTCTAAGAGGGAAGTTTATAGCAATACAAGCCTACCTCAAGAAACAAGAAAAATCTCAAATAAACAATCTAACCTTACACCTAGAGGAACTAGAGAAAGAAGAACAAAACCCAAAGTTAGTAGAAGGAAAGAAATCATAAAGATCAGAGCAGAAATAAATGAAATAGAAACAAAGAAAACGAAAGCAAAGATCAATAAAACTAAAAGCTGGTTCTTTGAGAAGATAAGCAAAAATGATCAACCTTTAGCCGGACTCCAGAAAAAGAGGGAGAGGACGCAAATCAACAAAATTAGAAGTGAAAAAGCAGAAGTTATAACAGACACCACAGGAATACAAAGCATCCTAAGAGACTACTACAAGCAACTCTAGGCCAATAAAATGGACAATCTGGAAGAAATGGACAAATTCTTAGAAAGGGATAACCTTCTAAGACTGAACCAGGAAGAAATAGAAAATATGAACAAACCTATCACAAGCAATGAAATTGAAACTGTGATTAAAAATCTTCCAACAAACAAAAGTCCAGAACCAGATGGCATCACAGGTGAATTCTATCAAACATTTAGAGCAGAGCTAACACCCAACCTTCTCAAATTCTTCAAAACAATTGCAGCGGAAGGAACACTCCCAAACTCATTCTATGAGACCACCATCACCCTGATACCAAAATCAGACAGAGATACTACAAGGAAAGAAAATTATAGACCAATATCACTGATGAATATAGATGTAAAAATCCTCAACAAAATACTAGCAAACAGAATCGAACAACACATGAAAAGGATCATACACCATGATCAAGTGGGGTTTATCCCAGGGATGCGAGGATTCTTCAATATACACAAATCAATGTGATACACCATATTAACAAATTGTAGAATAAAAGCATATGATCATCTCAATAGATGAAGGAAAAGATTTTGAGAAAATTCAACACTCATTTACGATAAAAACTCTGCAGAGTGTGGGCATAGAGGGAAACTACCTCAACATAATAAAGGCCATATATGACAAACCCACAGCAAACAACATTCTCAATGGTGAAAAACTGAAAGCGTTTCCTCTAAGATCAGGAACAAGACGAGGATGTCCACTCTCACCACTGCTATTCAACATAGTTTTGGAAGTCCTAGCCATGGCAATCAGAGAAGAAAAAGAAATAAAAGGAATACAAAAAGGAAAAGAAGAAGTAAAATTGTCACTGTTTGCAGATGACATGATATCATAGATAGAGAATCCTAAAGATGCCACCAGAAAACCACTGGAGCTAATCAATGAATTTGGTAAAGTTGCAGGATACAAAATTAATGCACAGAAATTGCTTGCATTCCTATACACTAACAATGAAAGATCAGAAAGAGAAATTAAGGAAACAATCCCATTACCACTGCAACAAAAAGAATAAAATACCTAGGAATAAACCTACCTAAGGAAGTAAAAGACCTGTACTCAGAAAACTATAAGACACTGATGAAAGAAATCAAAGATGATATAAACAGATGGAGACATATACCATGTTCTCGGATTAGAAGAATCAATATTGTGAAAATGACTATACTACCCAAAGCAATCTACAGATTCAATGCAATCCCGATCAAAATACCTTTGGCATTTTCTACAGAACAAGAAAAAAAAATCTTAAAATTTGTAGGGAGACACAAAAGACCCTGGATAGCCAAAGCAGTCTTGAGGGGGGAAAAAAAAGAGCTGGAGGAATCAGACTTCCAGACTTCAGACTATATTGCAAAGCTACAGTAATCAAGATAATATGGTACTGACACAAGAACAGAAATATAGGTCAATAGAGCAGGATAGAAAGCACAGAGATAAACCCACGTACCTATGGTTCACTAATCTATGACAAAGGAGGCAAGGGTATACAATGGAGAAAAGACAGTGTCTTCAGCAAGTGGTGCTGGGAAAACTGGACAGTTACATGTAAAAGAATGAAATTAGTACACACCCTAACACCATACACCAAAATAAACTCAAAATGGATTAGAGACCTAAATATAAGACCAGCCACTATAAAACTCTTAGAGGAAAACATAAGCAGAACAGTCTATGACATAAATCACAGCAAGATCCTTTTTGACCCACCTCCTAGAGAAATGGAAATAAAAACAAAAATAAAAAAATGGGACCGAATGAAACATAAATTCTTTTGCACAGCAAAGGAAAACATAAGCAAGATGAAAAGACAACCATCAGAATGGGAGAAAATATTTTCAAATGAAGCAAATGGCAAAGGATTAATCTCCAAAAAGCAGCTCATGTAGCTCAATATCACAAAACCAAACAACCCAATCCAAAAATGGGCAGAAGACCTAAATAGACATTTCTCCAAAGAAGATATACAGGTTGCCAACAAACACATGAAAGGATGCTGAACATCACTAATCATTAGAGAAATGCAAATCAAAACTACAGTGAGGTATCACCTCACACCAGTCAGAATGGCCATCATCAAAAAATCTACCAACAATAAATGCTGGAGAGGCATTTATTGGAGCAAAGGGAACCCTCTTGCACTGTTGGTGGGAATGTAAATTGATATAGCCACTAGGGAGAACGGTATGGGGGTTCCTTAAAAACTAAAAATAGAACTACCATACAACCCAGCAAACCCACTCCTGGACATTTACCCTGAGAAAACCATAATTCAAAAAGAGTCATGTACCAAAATGTTCACTGTAGCTCTATTTACAATAGCCAGGACATGGAAGCAACCTAAGTGTCCATCAACAGATAAATGGATAAGGAAGATGTGGCACAAATATACAATGGAACATTATTCAGCCATAAAAAGAAACGAAATTGAGTTACTTTTAGTGAGGTGGATGGATCTAGAGTCTGCCCTACAGAGTGAAGTAAGTCAGAAAGAGAAAAACAAATACCGTATGCTAACACATATATATGGAATCTTAAAAAAAAAAGTTTATGAAGAACCTAGGGGCAGGAAAGGATTAAGGACACAGACGTAGAGAAAGGACTTGAGGACATGGGGAGAGGGAAGGGTAAGCTGGGACAAAGTGAGAGAGTGGTATGGACATATATACACTACCAAATGTAAAATTGATAGCTACTGGGAAGCAGCCACATAGCACAGGGAGATCAGCGCTGTGCTTTGTGACCACCTAAAAGGGTGGGATAAGGGAGTGAGAGGGAGGTGCAAGAGGGAGGGGATATGGTGTTATATGTATACGCACAGCTGATTCACTTTTTTATACAGCAGAAACTAACACACAATTGTAAAGCAATTATACTCCAATAAAGATGTAAAAGAAAAAAAAAAGCCCAGAGATAAACCTACACACCTATGGCCCACTAATCTATGACAAAGGAGGCAAGGGTATACAAAGGAGAAAAGACAGTCTCTTCAATAAGTGGTGCTGGGAAAAATGGACAGCTACATGTAAAAGAATGAAATTAGAACACTCCCTAACACCATACACAAAAAATAAACTCAAAATGGATTAGAGACCGAAATGTAAGACCGGACACTATAAAACTCTTAGAGGAAAACATAGGAAGAATACTCTTTGACATAAATCACAGCAAGATCTTTTTTGATCCACCTCCTAGAGTAATGGAATAAAAAAAAAATAAACATATGGGAGCAAATGAAACCTAAAAGCTTTTGCAAAGCAAAGGAAACTACAAACAAGACGAAAAGACAACCCTCACAATGGGAGAAAATATTTGCAAACGAATCAATGGACAAAGGATTAATCTCCAATGTATATAAACAGCTCATGCAGCTCAACAGTAAAAAAACAAACAACCCAATCCAAAAATGGGCAGATGACGTAAATAGACATTTGTCCCAAGAAGACATACAGATGACCAAGAAGCACATGAAAAGCTGCTCAACATCACTAATTATTAGAGAAATATAAACCAAAACTACAATGAGGTATCGCCTCACACGAGTTAGAATGGGCATCATCAGAAAATCTACAAGCAACAAATGCTGGAGAGGGTGTGGAGAAAAGGGAACCCTCTTACACTATTTGTGGGAATGTAAATTGATACAGTCACGATGGAGAACAGTATGGAGGTTCCTTAAAAAACTAAAAATAGAATTACCATATGACCCAGCAATCCCACTACTGGCCATATACCCAGAGAAAACCATAATTCAAAAAGACATATTCACCACAATATTCATTGCAGCACTATTTACAATAGCCAGGTCATGGAAGCAACCTAAATGCCCATAGACAGACGAACAGAAAAGATGTGCTACATATATAAAATGGAATATTACTCAGCCATAAAAAGGAATGAAATTGGGTCATTTGTAGAGACGTGGATAGATCTAGAGACTGTCATACAGAGTGAAGTAAGTCAGAAAGAGAAAAACAAATATCGTATATTAACGCATACATGTGGAACCTAGAAAAATGGTAAAGATGAACCGGTTTGCAAGGCAGAAATAGAGACACAGATGTAGAGAACAAATGTATGGACACCAAGGGGGGAAAGTGGCAGGGTGGTGGTGGTGGGATGAATTGCGAGCCTGGGATTGACATATATACACTTATATGTATAAAATAGGTTACCAATAAGAGCCTGCTGTATAAAAAAATGAATAAAATAAATTCAAAAATTAAAAAATAAGTAATACTTAAAAAAATAAAACAGAAAAAAAGTTCTGTCCTTCCCATAGACGTATTTATATGAATGAATTATTTCCATGCTTATATCCATAAATACAAAAAGAGGAATAAAACTTACCTTGAACCAAAAAAAAAAAAAAAAAAAAAACAGAACCCACTGGTCATACAGAGGAAAACCCTATCAGGGCACTTGCTCCAGGGGTAAACAATTCTGAAGTTGGTCACAGGTGGGGAATCATCTCCCATGCAGCCAGCAGCCCCCACACGAGGAGCGTCCTCATTGCAAAGCTGGGGGACCGTGAGGAGGCGTCTCTGAGTAAACGTGAGCTGAGCCCCAGGCCAGCTGCTGCTGAACTTTTCCCACCCTTCCCAGGTAAAACACCTGAATGTGTGCAAAGACTTTAAAAACTAGAGGAAGGGGCTTGGAGTCACACCAGCGACAGCACGCAGGCCGACTTGGTGCCTGCAGGCCAGCCAGGATGGTCCTGGCCCCGGGCGCTCGTCTGGAAGCTTTCCATTTCCCTGCCTGAGGTACCCCTCCTGTCCCGGCCCCCACTGCTTTTTTCCTTCCTCACCTCTGCCCGGGGAGAAATTCCAGCAGCAAGTATGGGTGACACATCCTCTTCTTTAGCAGGTGGCAGCCCGGCAACTCCTGCAGAAAGTCCAGCAGAGCCCCAGTCACACTGGGCCACTCATAGAGCCGTGGGCCCTACTCCCTCCCACCAGCCCAACCCCGAGACTGCTGACGGGGCAGAGAATATGGCGTCAGGCACAGCTGCAGAGGCTTTTGCTGCCTGGAGGGGTGTTTATATTGACCTCAACCCAGGCACACCTGGGAAGGGCTGGCCGGCCGGGTCAGGCTGCCCAGGTCAGCCAATCCTCGCCCCTCAGGGGCTCAGAGTTGCAGAAAATGGGCCTTGCTGCACCGGCCAGATCCAAGGAACAGGTGTAGGGTCCCGAGAGTCAGGATAGATAAGGGGCGGCAGCCCTGGCTTGTTTTCGAATCATTTTATCTGGTCCATGAGTGGGAGACAACTTCAAGAAGACCCTCTGCTAATGAGAGGAACCCAGGAGTCAGGGAGAGGAGGGGTGGTGGGTGGAGACAGAGGCCTGGTGCCCCGGCTGCAGTGGAAGCCCCTGGAAGACCAGGCAGAGGGAGGCCGCACAGAGTGAAGCCTAGGGTCACAGACCTGTTGGAGCTGCTGTTTGTTAGTTCAAGCTCTGCTCTGAGGTGCTCTGTGTCAGCTCTGAGTGACAGGGGTGCTGGGGGTGCTCTGCAATGAGGGCTATGTGCACGGTTCCTGTGTGCCCAGCCCTGCCGGGGTACCTGTCCACGGGAGCTCCATATCCAGGGAGGGGCCTGCCCACGAGAGCCCCGTGGGCTGCTGCATACCTGCCCAGGTGAGCTCCATATCCTGGGAGGGGCCTGACCACAAGAGCCCCGTGGGCTGCTGGGGACCTGGTAGAGGACGCCAGGACAGTCAGTGAAGCCACAGAGGATATACATCTAGTAGTTCCTAATTCCTACACCCTGCTGGTCATTCTACCATCCACCAGGACATGGCATTCTGTATTAGACTTCAATGATGCCTTCTTCTGTATTCCATTAGTCCCAGAGTCACAAGAAATTTTGGCTGTGAGTGGCAGGACTCAACCTACAACAAAAACAATACTGCTGGGCCGTCCTGCCCCAGGGGTTCAAAAATTCCCACACCATCTTTAGGGAAACGTTAGCTAAAGACCTAAAAGATCTACCTCTGGAGAAGGGAACCCTCCTTCAATATGCAGATGACATTCTGATCACCAGCCCGACTAAGGAGGCCTCTGAACTACCTAGCCAATAAAAGATAGAAGGTGTCCAAGGAAAAGGCTCAAATATCACAAACTAAGGTGGCCTTCCTGGGCTTCATTCGCACAGAAGGTCGGAGAAGCCCACCCCAGGAAAGGGAAGAAGCCATTTGCAGCCTCACCTTTCCTGAAACTAGAAGACAGCTTAGGGGTTCCTGGGGAGACCGGGGTTTGCTGCATCTGGATCCCTAACTACAGTCTAATAGCTGGGCCTCTATATGAAACACTGAAAGGAAAAGATGATGATCCTTTTGAATAGAATCCAGAAGCGGCCTTTCAAGAATGGAAAGAGCAGTCAATTCAGACCCTGGCCCTGGACCTCCCTAAGTTAGCTAAACCCTTTGACCTTTACATTCCTGGTCCAAGGCGAATCGCCCTTGGAGTATTAGTGCAAAAACTGGGACCACTTGAAATGGAACAATGTAAGAATGCCCTCCAGGCATTGGCCAGCCACCCCATCCGACCAGGATACTGGGGGTATCTAAAAACCTGGAAATCAGCAGCCCGCAAGGCCAGCTCCCTCCTAAGGGAAAAGGACGCCACTTGGTGATCCTAACCACCCACCATGCCCTGAAGTTGCAGGGATTGCTCCGTGGGCACAATGACCTCGAGTGAGGAGGCCCTCCAACACCAACCTCCAGAGAGACAACCTGGGGCAATGGGCCCCCATGACGACTCGTGTGACCATCACTTGACCTGGAGCTTCTCTCAGAAAACAACAAGAGTGTGCCCCAAAAGAGCAGACTATTGCTTACAGGACTTACTGCACCCAGAGCGGAGCTAATAAACTTGGCAGGGGAACCGTAAATAACGCTGCCACCATAGAAAAGCCTACAGACACCGCAGTGACGGCGGCCAATGAGACCGGCTGTACTCCTGGCTACTTCAAAAGGCCGTTGACTGAGTGGCCGTCATGGTCCTGGATCACCACCGGCCCTGGACTGTCTGGGAGTTGAGCAAGCAGGGCTCTGACACCTGGTGCTGTTTGTACGTTAATTCAGTGGCCTAACTGAAGAAAGCACAGACTACTGGTCAGAGCATCTAGGCTGGCAGAAACCATCAGCCTAAGGGGGCCGAACCAATGTGGAGCAGGGTAAAACCGCCCACCCCCCCAGCGTCTCTGCACATCTCTTTCCTGGACCCTTAAAGGTCATTAGAATCTATAAAACTTCCAATGCTGGTGCTCAGGCAGACGAGCAGTGAGGGAGGAGGCCTGTGGACAATCAACCTCACCTGGAGGCTGCTGGGGAGAAGTCCTGCCCCTCCCCCCGGGTATGAGGACACCCAACTCAGCATGAAGCATTTACAGAAGACGTGTCTGCACCCTCAGTGCCCCAAGAATGAGGAATGGGACAAAAGGCAGAGGAGGGCTTTGTCACTGGCAAAGCCCATTAAAAATTCCTGGGAGATAAAAATAGAATCTGGGCAATAAAATAAAGTCTAACCATTTTTTCCTTTGTGCTTTGTCTAATTTCACTTGCTCCTAGGTTTCCACATGCAGAGGTCCCACACCCGACACTTCAGACCCGATTTCCTAGTGCAAAATGGCTGGGCTGACACCTCAGCTCGTGGGGCCCCGTGCACACTCTGCGACATAGAGCCTGAGCTCCAGCCAACCTGGCCCTCGAGAGCTCCGCCCCCTCCCTCCCGCTGATGCTGACAGGATCCCTACACAGCAGCCCGGCCCACAACCCGCAGGGGAGCACACACTCTCACCTCTCCATTCTCTGATCAAAATATAAAGTTTTCCTTTGCTTCTGAACCAAAGTCAGTCTCGATCTGTTGGCTCCAATGACACTGGGCAGGGAGACCCTTGTTGGGGCCCACTCTGCAGGATCAGTAACAGAATTTGAGAACATTGTAACTTCAATGAACAGATGTGTGAGCCAAACTGTAATTAACATAGAGCAGTGTATAAGGCTCGTGTAAAATAAGATGTTTCTAACACTTCCATTTGATATTTCCATCACTTTATTATAAGCAAGTTCAGTGGAGGGGTTTGTCTTATTTGTCAGGTCAACAGTAGAGAAATGCAGTGATTTCTTTCCAAGGATGTACATCTAATAATCTTGGTTGAAGTTTCAACCTTGTTTGGAATGATTTTCCATTGAAAATGATACCTCTCTTTCAGCTCCTAGATTTCTGAGAAGTATAAAATCTTATATTTTTTATTACCAAAGGGGAAAGGTGGGAGGAGGGATAAATTAACAGTTTCAGATTAACATATACACACTGCTATGTATAAAATATATCATCAACAAGGAACTACTGTATAGCACAGGGAACTATACTCAATATTTTGTAATGACCCCTGAGGGGAAATAATCTGAAAAACAATAGATATCTATATCGACATCATCTATCAACTACAGATAAAATGGAAACTAAAGGAGGCCGATGGTGAGCGTTTCTGAACCTGAAGACTTCAATCATCTAAAGTTCGGACTCTGCCCACGGCCCAAGTCCCTTAATGAACACACATGTACCAGTAGCTTAAAAATTCCCCAGATTGGAGTTCGGGGAGACACTGATTTGGAAAAATCCCTTGTGTTCTCCTTACATACACGGGACCTTTCCTACAGCTAAAACATGCCTGTGACACCCAGAAGATGGAACACGGTTGGATCAGGAAGATTTTGGAAAAGGCACCAAAACGCCTAATTTCCTGGTTGTTGGGTTCACCCCTCCAGCCTTTTTCCTTAAAATCTCCCCACTTGAGGATGTCAGCACCTTCAACATCCAGTTGCACAGAAATCGGAATTTGTCCAAAGGAAGAAGGGGAAGGAGGAGAAACAAGGAGAGCCAAGCCCTAGATGTTCGGAGAGGCACATGTCACTCTAATTTCCAGTCAGGAAGAAGAATTAAGCAAAGGCTTAGCCTGCCACCGGGAACCAGAGTAGGGCCAGAAGCAAATGAGAGTTTCTGCGGAAAGCTCCCAAAAAAGCGAGTTGAAAAATGGAGCTCAGGGGCACTGCAATTCACAAATATGCAGAGTTATAAATGATAACTCTTGTCCACAAATATATTGAGGGAAGGCAACGAAGAGGATTTGAAATCAAGGCAGAATTGCAGGAAACAGATTTCAGGAGTTAGATTTGAATCACCCCTAAAGCACATGAAAAACATCAAAACGTCGACAATGATGCACTTGGCCAAAAAGAGCATATGCGTTTTTTTCTGAATGAATTCAGGAAAAAACCCATAGGCCCTTTGTGGCCAACCAAGCAAGCCGGAAATGCAATTCAGCACTACAAAGAAGTCTGACTTCCCATCGGTCAAAATGGCCTTGCTAAAAAAGTGTAAAAACAAGAAATGCAGGAGAGGCCAGGGAGGAAAGGGAGCCTTGTTACACTGATGGGTGGGGTATAAATTGCCAATGATGACTCTGGAGAAGGGTATGGTGTTTCCTAAAACATCTAAAAAACACAGCTAGAGAGAAAGGGGCACATCCACTCATGGGCGTATAAATTGGGAAAACTAAAAATCAGCAAGACACAGGCACCCCAAACATTAGGGCTGCTCTGTAGACAAGAACCTCCACTTAATTCCACCTTAAATATCCAAGGAAAGAGAAAAATGGATAAAGAAGTTGTGGTCCATATGTACAATTGTATATCACTCGGGCGTGAGATAAATATTATAAGGCTGGTAGCAGCATGATGAGTGGATTTAGGTAGGACTATTCTAAGTGAAATAAGTCACACAGAAAAAGACACTTATCATAAGATATCACTAACAGAGGGAATGTAAAAACTGCTACACTTGAACGGAATAACAAAACAGAACAGAGTCACACATTAAGAAAACATACTATGGTTGCTTAACGGGAAAGGTGAGGTGGGGTGATGCATAAAACAAGGATTTCAAATTAGCTCAGATAACGTTCCATAAATCCAATATGTAATAGACAAGACCTACTCCTTGCTCAGTGAACTGGACTCAACACCCCCTATTCACCGCTCAAGAACATATATGACTAGTAAGAATCGTAAAACCTATGTACTGATATCTCTCTGGAAGTGAGTCAAGTGGGTGTAAAGCGGCATAAACACAGCCGTGAAAAGCAGCTAAACCCCATTATAAAAATAAATTACTTTTAAAAACCCGTGAAACGAAGACAGTGAAAGAGAGAGAAATTCTTACAAAATTCGTTCAGGGGCTCTGATGCCACCTGGATTGACCATATCTAGACCCACAGCTGGATGAGACATAAGGGTGGACACTCTCGGGGCTGAGAGGCTTGGTGAGGATGGGGAGCAAACGCAGAGCCTTTAAAGTAATACTGCCTGTTACCCATCCCATGGGTTCCAAATCTCCAGGTTCAAGGGCATCTTCCTACATCGAAAACATGCATGAGAAACCCAGAAGGTGGTACACTGTGCGATCGGGAAAGGTTTCTAAAACGCACCTCATTTCTCCTCTCCTTGTGCTCGGGTTCGCCATTCCAGCCGCTTTAGTAGCAATCGCCCTCAATGGAAAATCAGCACCTTTAACCTCCTGTTCCATACAGCTTGCAATTTGTCCTGAGGATGAACGGAAAGACGGGGAGCCAATGAGAGATTAGCTCTTGGTGTTGGGACAGGCACAGGTCACTCTATTTTCCCATCAGGAAGAAGAATTAACCACAGGCTCAGCCTGCCGCCCGTAACAAGAATAGTGCCTGAGGCCATCCTGCGCTTTTGCGGAGAGCTCCCAAAAAAGCGAGTTGAAAAATGGAGCTCAGGGGCATTGCAATTCACAAACCAGCAGAGTTATAAATGATAACTCTCGTCCACAAATATATTGAGGGAAGGCAACGAAGAGGATTTGAAAGCAAGGCAGAATTGCAGGAAACAGATTTCAGGAGGTCGATTCGAATCGCCTTTAAAGCACATGAAAAGCGGCAAAACGTCGAAAATGATGCCCTTGGCCAAAAAGGGCGTATGCGTTTTTTCCTGAATATATTCAGGAAAAAACGCATACGCCCTTTTTGGCCAACCAAGCAACCTGGAAAGGCAAATCAGCGCTACAGAGAAGTCTCGCTTCCTATCGGTCAAAAGGGCCATGCTGAAAAAAGTGTCAAAACCAGAAATGCAGGACAGGCCATGGAGAAATGGGAGCCTTGCTACACTGATGGGCGGGATGTAAATTGCCAACAGCCACTCTGGAGAAGTGTACGGTGTGTCCTGAAACATCTGAAAAACACAGCTTAGAGAGCATAGGGCACTTCCACTCATGGGGGTATAAATTGGGAAAATGAAAAATCAGCAAGACACAAGCACCCCAAAGTTTAGGGCTGCTCTGTTGACAAGGACCTTCACTTCATTCCACCTTAAATATCCCAGGAAAGAGAAAAATGGATAAAGAAGTTGTGGTCCTTATGTACAATGGAATATCACTCAGCCATGAAATCAATGTCATAAGGTTAGTAGCAGCATGATGAGTGGATTTAGGTACGACGATTCTAAGTGAAATAAGTCACACAGAAAAGGACACTTCTCATAAGGTATCACTTTTAGAGGGAATATAAAAACCGTTACACTTGAACTGAATTACAAAACAGAACAGAGTCACACATGCAGAAAACAGACTATGGCTGCTTAACGGGAAAGGGGAGGTGGGGTGATACATAAAACAAGGGTATCAAATTAGCTCAGATACCGTTTCATAAACCCAATATGTAATAGACAACACCTACTCCTTGCTCAGAGAACTGGACTCAACACGCCCTATTCACCGCACAAGAATATATCTGACTAGTAATAATCTTAAATCCTATGTATTAATATCTCTCTGTTAGTGTGTCAAGTGGGTGTAAAGCGGCATAAACACAGCAGTGAAAAGCAGCTAAACCCCATTATGAAAATAAATTACTTTGAAAAACCCATGAAACAACAAAAGTGAAAGAGTTAGAAATTCTTACACAATGCGTTCAGGGGCTGTGATGCAACCTGGATTTACCATATCTAGACCCACAGCTGGATGAGACATAAGGGTGGACACTCTTGGGGCTGAGAGGGTTGGTGAGGTTGGGTGAGCAAACGCAGACCCTTTAAAGTAATACTGCGTGGTACCCATCGCATGGGTCCCAAATCTCCAGGTTCAAGGGCATCTTCCTACATCGAAAACATGCATGAGAAACCCAGAAGATGGTACACCGTGTGATGGGGAAAGGTTTCTAAAACGCACCTCATTTCTCATCTCCTTGTGCCCGGGTTCGCCATTCCAGCCGCTTTACTAGCAATCTCCCTACTTGGAGCATCAGCACCTTTAACCTCCGGTTCCGTACAGGTTGCAATTTGTCCTGAGGATGAACGGGAAGACGGGGAACCAACGAGAGACTAGCTCTTGGTGTCGGGACAGGCACAGGTCACTCTATTTTCCCATCAGGAAGAAGAATTAACCACAGGCTCAGCCTGCCCCCCGGAACAAGAACAGGGCCTGAAGCCATCCTGCGCTTTTGCGGGCAGCTCCCAAAAATGCGAGTTGTAAAATGGAGGTTCAGGACACTGCAATTCACAAACCTGCAGAGTTATAAATGATAACTCTCGTCCACAAATATATTGAGGGAAGGCAAAGAAGAGGATTTGAAATCAAGGCAGAATTGCACGAAACAGATTTCAGGAGGTAGATACGAATCGCCTTTAAAGCATATGAAAAGCGGCAAAACGTTGACAATGATGCCCTTGGCCAAAAAGGGCGTATGCGTTTTTTCCTGAATATATTCAGGAAAAAACGCATACGCCCTTTTTGACCAACCAAGCAACCTGGAAAGGCAAATCAGCGCTACAGAGAAGTCTCGCTTCCCATCGGTCAAAAGGGCCATGCTGAAAAAAGTGTCAAAACCAGAAATGCAGGACAGGCCATGGAGAAATGGGAGCCTTGCTACACTGATGGGCGGGATGTAAATTGCCAACAGCCACTCTGGAGAAGTGTACAGTGTGTCCTGAAACAACTGAAAAACACAGCTTAGAGAGCATAGGGCACTTCCACTCATGGGGGTATAAATTGGGATAATGAAAAATCAGCAAGACACAAGCACCCCAAAGTTGAGGGCTGCTCTGTTGACAAGGACCTCCACTTCATTCCACCTTAAATATCCCACGAAAGAGAAAAATGGATAAAGAAGTTGTGGTCCTTATGTACAATGGAATATCACTCAGCCATGAAATCAATGTCATAAGGTTAGGAGCAGCATGATGAGTGGATTTAGGTACGACGATTCTAAGTGAAATAAGTCACACAGAAAAGGACACTTCTCATAAGGTATCACTTATAGAGGGAATGTAAAAACCGTTACACTTGAACTGAATTACAAAACAGAACAGAGTCACACATGCAGAAAACACACTATGGCTGCTTAACGGGAAAGGTGAGGTGGGGTGATACATAAAACAAGGGTATCAAATTAGCTCAGATACCGTTCCATAAACCCAATATGTAATAGACAAGACGTACTCCTTGCTCAGAGAACTGGACTCAACACGCCCTATTAACCACACAAGAATCTATCTGACTAGTAATAATCTTAAAACCTATGTATTGATATCTCTCTATTAGTGTGTCAAGAGGGTGTAAAGCGGCATAAACACAGCAGTGAAAAGCAGCTAAACCCCATTATGAAAATAAATTACTTTGAAAAACCCATGAAACAACAAAAGTGAAAGTGTTAGAAATTCTTCCACAATGCGTTCAGGGGCTGTGATGCAACCTGGATTGACCATATTTAGACCCACAGCTGGATGAGACATAAGGGTGGACACTCTTGGGGCTGAGAGGTTTGGTGAGGTTGGGTGAGCAAACGCAGACCCTTTAAAGTAATACTGCGTGGTACCCATCGCATGGGTCCCAAATCTCCAGGTTCAAGGGCATCTTCCTACATTGAAAACATGCATGAGAAACCCAGAAGATGGTACACCGTGTGATGGGGAAACGTTTCTAAAACGCACCTCATTTCTCATCTCCTTGTGCCCGGGTTCGCCATTCCAGCCACTTTACGGCCACCTCCCAAAAAAGCGAGTTGTAAAATGGAGGTTCAGGGCACTGCAATTCACAAACCTGCAGAGTTATAAATGATAACTCTCGTCCACAAATATATTGAGGGAAGGCAAAGAAGAGGATTTGAAATCAAGGCAGAATTGCACGAAACAGATTTCAGGAGGTAGATTCGAATCGCCTTTAAAGCACATGAAAAGCGGCAAAACGTTGACAATGATGCCCTCGGCCAAAAAGGGCGTATGCGTTTTTTCCTGAATATATTCAGGAAAAAACGCATACGCCCTTTTTGGCCAACCAAGCAACCTGGAAAGGCAAATCAGCGCTACAGAGAAGTCTCGCTTCCCATCGGTCAAAAGGGCCATGCTGAAAAAAGTGTCAAAACCAGAAATGCAGGACAGGCCATGGAGAAATGGGAGCCTTGCTACACTGATGGGCGGGATGTAAATTGCCAACAGCCACTCTGGAGAAGTGTACGGTGTGTCCTGAAACATCTGAAAAACACAGCTTAGAGAGCATAGGGCACTGCCACTCATGGGGGTATAAATTGGGAAAATGAAAAATCAGCAAGACACAAGCACCCCAAAGTTGAGGGCTGCTCTGTTGACAAGGACCTCCACTTCATTCCACCTTAAATATCCCAGGAAAGAGAAAAATGGATAAAGAAGTTGTGGTCCTTATGTACAATGGAATATCACTCAGCCATGAAATCAATGTCATAAGGTTAGTAGCAGCATGATGAGTGGATTTAGGTACGACGATTCTAAGTGAAATAAGTCACACAGAAAAGGACACTTCTCATAAGGTATCACTGATAGAGGGAATGTAAAAACCGTTACACTTGAACTGAATTACAAAACAGAACAGAGTCACACATGCAGAAAACACACTATGGCTGCTTAACGGGAAAGGTGAGGTGGGGTGATACATAAAACCAGGGTATCAAATTAGCTCAGATACCGTTCCATAAACCCAATATGTAATAGACAAGACCTACTCCTTGCTCAGAGAACTGGACTCAACACGCCCTATTCACCGCACAAGAATATATCTGACTAGTAATAATCTTAAAACCTATGTATTGATATCTCTCTGTTAGTGTGTCAACTGGGTGTAAAGCGGCATAAACACAGCCGTGAAAAGCAGCTAAACCCCATTATGAAAATAAATTACTTTGAAAAACCCATGAAACAACGACAGTGAAAGAGATAGAAATTCTTACACAATGAGTTCAGGGGCTGTGATGCAACCTGGATTGACCATATCTAGACCCACAGCTGGATGAGACATAAGGGTGGACACTCTTGGGGCTGAGAGGTTTGGTGAGGTTGGGTGAGCAAACGCAGACCCTTTAAAGTAATACTGCGTGGTACCCATCACATGGGTCCCAAATCTCCAGGTTCAAGGGCATCTTCCTACATCGAAAACATGCATGAGAAACCCAGAAGATAGTACACCGTGTGATGGGGAAAGGTTTCTAAAACGCACCTCATTTCTCATCTCCTTGTGCCCGGGTTCGCCATTCCAGCCGCTTTACTAGCAATCTCCCTACTTGGAGCATCAGCACCTTTAACCTCCTGTTCCGTACAGGTTGCAATTTGTCCTGAGGATGAACGAGAAGATGGGGAACCAACGAGATACTAGCTCTTGGTGTTGGGACAGGCACAGGTCACTCTATTTTCCCATCAGGAAGAAGAATTAACCACAGGATCAGCCTGCCCCCCGGAACCAGAACAGGGCCTGAAGCCATCCTGCACTTTTGCGGCCAGCTCCCAAAAAAGCGAGTTGTAAAATGGAGGTTCAGAGCACTGCAATTCACAAACCTGCAGAGTTATAAATGATAACTCTCGTCCACAAATATATTGAGGGAAGGCAAAGAAGAGGATTTGAAATCAAGGCAGAATTGCAGGAAACAGATTTCAGGAGGTAGATTCGAATCGCCTTTAAAGCACATGAAATGCTGCAAAATGTTGACAATGATGCCCTTGGCCAAAAAGGGCGTATGCGTTTTTTCCTGAATATATTCAGGAAAAAACGCATACGCCCTTTTTGGCCAACCAAGCAACCTGGAAAGGCAAATCAGCGCTACAAAGAAGTCTCACTTCCCATCGGTCAAAAGGGCCATGCTGAAAAATGTGTCAAAACCAGAAATGCAGGACAGGCCATGGAGAAATGAGAGCCTTGCTACACTGATGGGCGGGATGTAAATTGCCAACAGCCACTCTGGAGAAGTGTACGGTGTGTCCTGAAACATCTGAAAAACACAGCTTAGAGAGCATAGGGCACTTCCACTCATGGGGGTATAAATTGGGAAAATGAAAAATCAGCAAGACACAAGCACCCCAAAGTTGAGGGCTGCTCTGTTGACAAGGACCTCCACTTCATTCCACCTTAAATATCCCAGGAAAGAGAAAAATGGATAAAGAAGTTGTGGTCCTTATGTACAATGGAATATCACTCAGCCAGGAAATCAATGTCGTAAGGTTAGTAGCAGCATGATGAGTGGATTTAGGTACGACGATTCTAAGTGAAATAAGTCACACAGAAAAGGACACTTCTCATAAGGTATCACTGATAGAGGGAATGTAAAAACCGTTACACTTGAACTGAATTACAAAACAGAACAGAGTCACACATGCAGAAAACAGACTATGGCTGCTTAACGGGAAAGGTGAGGTGGGGTGATACATAAAA
This sequence comes from Balaenoptera borealis, assembly GCF_965194805.1. Taxonomy (NCBI): domain Eukaryota; kingdom Metazoa; phylum Chordata; class Mammalia; order Artiodactyla; family Balaenopteridae; genus Balaenoptera; species Balaenoptera borealis. Next base: position 138,650 of record NW_028123642.1, read on the forward strand.
CAAGGGTATCAAATTAGCTCAGATACCGTTCCATAAACCCAATATGTAGTAGACAAGACCTACTCCTTGCTCAGAGAACTGGACTCAACACGCCCTATTCACCGCACAAGAATATATCTGACTAGTAATAATCTTAAAACCTATGTATTGATATCTCTCTGTTAGTGTGTCAACTGGGTGTAAAGCGGCATAAACACAGCCGTGAAAAGCAGCTAAACCCCATTATGAAAATAAATTACTTTGAAAAACCCATGAAACAACGACAGTGAAAGAGATAGAAATTGTTACACAATGAGTTCAGGGGCTGTGATGCAACCTGGATTGACCATATCTAGACCCACAGCTGGATGAGACATAAGGGTGGACACTCTTGGGGCTGAGAGTTTTGGTGAGGTTGGGTGAGCAAACGCAGACTCTTTAAAGTAATACTGCGTGGTACCCATCGCATGGGTCCCAAATCTCCAGGTTCAAGGGCATCTTCCTACATCGAAAACATGCATGAGAAACCCAGAAGATGGTACACCGTGTGATGGGGAAAGTTTTCTAAAACGCACCTCATTTCTCATCTCCTTGTGCCCGGGTTCGCCTTTCCAGCCGCTTTACTAGCAATCTCCCTACTTGGAGCATCAACACCTTTAACCTCCTGTTCCGTACAGGTTGCAATTTGTCCTGAGGATGAACGGGAAGACGGGGAACCAACGAGAGACTAGCTCTTGGTGTCGGGACAGGCACAGGTCACTCTATTTTCCCATCAGGAAGAAGAATTAACCACAGGCTCAGCCTGCCCCCCGGAACAAGAACAGGGCCTGAAGCCATCCTGCGCTTTTGCGGGCAGCTCCCAAAAATGCGAGTTGTAAAATGGAGGTTCAGGACACTGCAATTCACAAACCTGCAGAGTTATAAATGATAACTCTCGTCCACAAATATATTGAGGGAAGGCAAAGAAGAGGATTTGAAATCAAGGCAGAATTGCACGAAACAGATTTCAGGAGGTAGATACGAATCGCCTTTAAAGCATATGAAAAGCGGCAAAACGTTGACAATGATGCCCTTGGCCAAAAAGGGCGTATGCGTTTTTTCCTGAATATATTCAGGAAAAAACGCATACGCCCTTTTTGGCCAACCAAGCAACCTGGAAAGGCAAATCAGCGCTACAGAGAAGTCTCGCTTCCCATCGGTCAAAAGGGCCATGCTGAAAAAAGTGTCAAAACCAGAAATGCAGGACAGGCCATGGAGAAATGGGAGCCTTGCTACACTGATGGGCGGGATGTAAATTGCCAACAGCCACTCTGGAGAAGTGTACAGTGTGTCCTGAAACAACTGAAAAACACAGCTTAGAGAGCATAGGGCACTTCCACTCATGGGGGTATAAATTGGGAAAATGAAAAATCAGCAAGACACAAGCACCCCAAAGTTGAGGGCTGCTCTGTTGACAAGGACCTCCACTTCATTCCACCTTAAATATCCCACGAAAGAGAAAAATGGATAAAGAAGTTTTGGTCCTTATGTACAATGGAATATCACTCAGCCATGAAATCAATGTCATAAGGTTAGTAGCAGCATGATGAGTGGATTTAGGTATGACGATTCTAAGTGAAATAAGTCACACAGAAAAGGACACTTCTCATAAGGTATCACTTATAGAGGGAATGTAAAAACCGTTACACTTGAACTGAATTACAAAACAGAACAGAGTCACACATGCAGAAAACACACTATGGCTGCTTAACGGGAAAGGTGAGGTGGGGTGATACATAAAACAAGGGTATCAAATTAGCTCAGATACCGTTCCATAAACCCAATATGTAATAGACAAGACGTACTCCTTGCTCAGAGAACTGGACTCAACACGCCCTATTAACCACACAAGAATCTATCTGACTAGTAATAATCTTAAAACCTATGTATTGATATCTCTCTATTAGTGTGTCAAGAGGGTGTAAAGCGGCATAAACACAGCAGTGAAAAGCAGCTAAACCCCATTATGAAAATAAATTACTTTGAAAAACCCATGAAACAACAAAAGTGAAAGTGTTAGAAATTCTTCCACAATGCGTTCAGGGGCTGTGATGCAACCTGGATTGACCATATTTAGACCCACAGCTGGATGAGACATAAGGGTGGACACTCTTGGGGCTGAGAGGTTTGGTGAGGTTGGGTGAGCAAACGCAGACCCTTTAAAGTAATACTGCGTGGTACCCATCGCATGGGTCCCAAATCTCCAGGTTCAAGGGCATCTTCCTACATTGAAAACATGCATGAGAAACCCAGAAGATGGTACACCGTGTGATGGGGAAACGTTTCTAAAACGCACCTCATTTCTCATCTCCTTGTGCCCGGGTTCGCCATTCCAGCCACTTTACGGCCACCTCCCAAAAAAGCGAGTTGTAAAATGGAGGTTCAGGGCACTGCAATTCACAAACCTGCAGAGTTATAAATGATAACTCTCGTCCACAAATATATTGAGGGAAGGCAAAGAAGAGGATTTGAAATCAAGGCAGAATTGCACGAAACAGATTTCAGGAGGTAGATTCGAATCGCCTTTAAAGCACATGAAAAGCGGCAAAACGTTGACAATGATGCCCTCGGCCAAAAAGGGCGTATGCGTTTTTTCCTGAATATATTCAGGAAAAAACGCATACGCCCTTTTTGGCCAACCAAGCAACCTGGAAAGGCAAATCAGCGCTACAGAGAAGTCTCGCTTCCCATCGGTCAAAAGGGCCATGCTGAAAAAAGTGTCAAAACCAGAAATGCAGGACAGGCCATGGAGAAATGGGAGCCTTGCTACACTGATGGGCGGGATGTAAATTGCCAACAGCCACTCTGGAGAAGTGTACGGTGTGTCCTGAAACATCTGAAAAACACAGCTTAGAGAGCATAGGGCACTTCCACTCATGGGGGTATAAATTGGGAAAATTAAAAATCAGCAAGACACAAGCACCCCAAAGTTTAGGGCTGCTCTGTTGACAAGGACCTCCACTTCATTCCACCTTCAATATCCCAGGAAAGAGAAAAATGGATAAAGAAGTTGTGGTCCTTATGTACAATGGAATATCACTCAGCCATGAAATCAATGTCATAAGGTTAGTAGCAGCATGATGAGTGGATTTAGGTACGACGATTCTAAGTGAAATAAGTCACACAGAAAAGGACACTTCTCATAAGGTATCACTGATAGAGGGAATGTAAAAACCGTTACAGTTGAACTGAATTACAAAACAGAACAGAGTCACACATGCAGAAAACACACTATGGCTGCTTAATGGGAAAGGTGAGGTGGGGTGATACATAAAACAAGGGTATCAAATTAGCTCAGATACCGTTCCATAAACCCAATATGTAGTAGACAAGACCTACTCCTTGCTCAGAGAACTGGACTCAACACGCCCTATTCACCGCACAAGAATATATCTGACTAGTAATAATCTTAAAACCTATGTATTGATATCTCTCTGTTAGTGTGTCAAGTGGGTGTAAAGCGGCATAAACACAGCCGTGAAAAGCAGCTAAACCCCATTATGAAAATAAATTACTTTGAAAAACCCATGAAACAACGACAGTGAAAGAGATAGAAATTCTTACACAATGAGTTCAGGGGCTGTGATGCAACCTGGATTGACCATATCTAGACCCACAGCTGGATGAGACATAAGGGTGGACACTCTTGGGGCTGAGAGGTTTGGTGAGGTTGGGTGAGCAAACGCAGACCCTTTAAAGTAATACTGCGTGGTACCCATCGCATGGGTCCCAAATCTCCAGGTTCAAGGGCATCTTCCTACATCGAAAACATGCATGAGAAACCCAGAAGATGGTACACCGTGTGATGGGGAAAGGTTTCTAAAACGCACCTCATTTCTCATCTCCTTGTGCCCGGGTTCGCCTTTCCAGCCGCTTTACTAGCAATCTCCCTACTTGGAGCATCAGCACCTTTAACCTCCTGTTCCGTACAGGTTGCAATTTGTCCTGAGGATGAACGGGAAGACGGGGAACCAACGAGAGACTAGCTCTTGGTGTCGGGACAGGCACAGGTCACTCTATTTTCCCATCAGGAAGAAGAATTAACCAGAGGCTCAGCTTGCCCCCCGGAACCAGAACAGGGCCTGAAGCCATCCTGCGCTTTTGCGGCCAGCTCCCAAAAAAGCGAGTTGTAAAATGGAGGTTCAGGGCAGTGCAATTCACAAACCTGCAGAGTTATAAATAATAACTCTCGTCCACAAATATATTGAGGGAAGGCAAAGAAGAGGATTTGAAATCAAGGCAGAATTGCACGAACCAGATTTCAGGAGGTAGATTCGAATCGCCTTTAAAGCACATGAAAACCGGCAAAACGTTGACAATGATGCCCTTGGCCAAAAAGGGCGTATGCGTTTTTTCCTGAATATATTCAGGAAAAAACGCATACGCCCTTTTTGGCCAACCAAGCAACCTGGAAAGGCAAATCAGCGCTACAGAGAAGTCTCGCTTCCCATCGGTCAAAAGGGCCATGCTGAAAAAAGTGTCAAAACCAGAAATGCAGGACAGGCCATGGAGAAATGGGAGCCTTGCTACACTGATGGGCGGGATGTAAATTGCCAATAGCCACTCTAGAGAAGTGTACGGTGTGTCCTGAAACATCTGAAAAACACAGCTTAGAGAGCATAGGGCACTGCCACTCATGGGGGTATAAATTGGGAAAATTAAAAATCAGCAATACACAAGCACCCCAAAGTTGAGGGCTGCTCTGTTGACAAGGACCTCCACTTCATTCCACCTTCAATATCCCAGGAAAGAGAAAAATGGATAAAGAAGTTGTGGTCCTTATGTACAATGGAATATCACTCAGCCATGATATCAATGTCATAAGGTTAGTAGCAGCATGATGAGTGGATTTAGGTACGACGATTCTAAGTGAAATAAGTCACAAAGAAAAGGACACTTCTCATAAGGTATCACTGATAGAGGGAATGTAAAAACCGTTACACTTGAACTGAATTACAAAACAGAACAGAGTCACACATGCAGAAAACACACTATGGCTGCTTAACGGGAAAGGTGAGGTGGGGTGATACATAAAACCAGGGTATCAAATTAGCTCAGATACCGTTCCATAAACCCAATATGTAATAGACAAGACCTACTCCTTGCTCAGAGAACTGGACTCAACACGCCCTATTCACCACACAAGAATATATCTGACTAGTAATAATCTTAAAACCTATGTATTGATATCTCTCTGTTAGTGTGTCAAGTGGGTGTAAAGCGGCATAAACACAGCAGTGAAAAGCAGCTAAACCCCATTATGAAAATAAATTACTTTGAAAAACCCATGAAACAACGACAGTGAAAGAGAGAGAAATTCTTACACAATGCGTTCAGGGGCTGTGATGCAACCTGGATTGACCATATCTAGACCCACAGCTGGATGAGACATAAGGGTGGACACTCTTGGGGCTGAGAGGTTTGGTGAGGTTGGGTGACCAAACGCAGACCCTTTAAAGTAATACTGCGTGGTACCCATCACATGGGTCCCAAATCTCCAGCTTCAAGGGCATCTTCCTACATCGAAAACATGCATGAGAAACCCAGAAGATAGTACACCGTGTGATGGGGAAAGGTTTCTAAAACGCACCTCATTTCTCATCTCCTTGTGCCCGGGTTCGCCATTCCAGCCGCTTTACTAGCAATCTCCCTACTTGGAGCATCAGCACCTTTAACCTCCTGTTCCGTACAGGTTGCAATTTGTCCTGAGGATGAACGGGAAGATGGGGAACCAACGAGAGACTAGCTCTTGGTGTTGGGACAGGCACAGGTCACTCTATTTTCCCATCAGGAAGAAGAATTAACCACAGGCTCAGCCTGCCCCCCGGAACCAGAACAGGGCCTGAAGCCATCCTGCACTTTTGCGGCCAGCTCCCAAAAAAGCGAGTTGTAAAATGGAGGTTCAGAGCACTGCAATTCACAAACCTGCAGAGTTATAAATGATAACTCTCGTCCACAAATATATTGAGGGAAGGCAAAGAAGAGGATTTGAAATCAAGGCAGAATTGCAGGAAACAGATTTCAGGAGGTAGATTCGAATCGCCTTTAAAGCACATGAAATGCTGCAAAATGTTGACAATGATGCCCTTGGCCAAAAAGGGCGTATGCGTTTTTTCCTGAATATATTCAGGAAAAAACGCATACGCCCTTTTTGGCCAACCAAGCAACCTGGAAATGCAAATCAGCGCTACAAAGAAGTCTCACTTCCCATCGGTCAAAAGGGCCATGCTGAAAAATGTGTCAAAACCTGAAATGCAGGACAGGCCATGGAGAAATGAGAGCCTTGCTACACTGATGGGCGGGATGTAAATTGCCAACAGCCACTCTGGAGAAGTGTACGGTGTGTCCTGAAACATCTGAAAAACACAGCTTAGAGAGCATAGGGCACTTCCACTCATGGGGGTATAAATTGGGAAAATGAAAAATCAGCAAGACACAAGCACCCCAAAGTTGAGGGCTGCTCTGTTGACAAGGACCTCCACTTCATTCCACCTTAAATATCCCAGGAAAGAGAAAAATGGATAAAGAAGTTGTGGTCCTTATGTACAATGGAATATCACTCAGCCAGGAAATCAATGTCGTAAGGTTAGTAGCAGCATGATGAGTGGATTTAGGTACGACGATTCTAAGTGAAATAAGTCACACAGAAAAGGACACTTCTCATAAGGTATCACTGATAGAGGGAATGTAAAAACCGTTACACTTGAACTGAATTACAAAACAGAACAGAGTCACACATGCAGAAAACAGACTATGGCTGCTTAACGGGAAAGGTGAGGTGGGGTGATACATAAAACAAGGGTATCAAATTAGCTCAGATACCGTTCCATAAACCCAATATGTAGTAGACAAGACCTACTCCTTGCTCAGAGAACTGGACTCAACACGCCCTATTCACCGCACAAGAATATATCTGACTAGTAATAATCTTAAAACCTATGTATTGATATCTCTCTGTTAGTGTGTCAACTGGGTGTAAAGCGGCATAAACACAGCCGTGAAAAGCAGCTAAACCCCATTATGAAAATAAATTACTTTGAAAAACCCATGAAACAACGACAGTGAAAGAGATAGAAATTGTTACACAATGAGTTCAGGGGCTGTGATGCAACCTGGATTGACCATATCTAGACCCACAGCTGGATGAGACATAAGGGTGGACACTCTTGGGGCTGAGAGTTTTGGTGAGGTTGGGTGAGCAAACGCAGACTCTTTAAAGTAATACTGCGTGGTACCCATCGCATGGGTCCCAAATCTCCAGGTTCAAGGGCATCTTCCTACATCGAAAACATGCATGAGAAACCCAGAAGATGGTACACCGTGTGATGGGGAAAGGTTTCTAAAACGCACCTCATTTCTCATCTCCTTGTGCCCGGGTTCGCCATTCCAGCCGCTTTACTAGCAATCTCCCTACTTGGAGCATCAACACCTTTAACCTCCTGTTCCGTACAGGTTGCAATTTGTCCTGAGGATGAACGGGAAGACGGGGAACCAACGAGAGTCTAGCTCTTGGTGTCGGGACAGGCACAGGTCACTCTATTTTCCCATCAGGAAGAAGAATTAACCACAGGCTCAGCCTGCCCCCCGGAACCAGAACAGGGCCTGAAGCCATCCTGCGCTTTTGCGGCCAGCTCCCAAAAAAGCGAGTTGTAAAATGGAGGTTCAGGGCACTGCAATTCACAAACCTGCAGAGTTATAAATGATAACTCTCGTCCACAAATATATTGAGGGAAGGCAAAGAAGAGGATTTGAAATCAAGGCAGAATTGCACGAAACAGATTTCAGGAGGTAGATACGAATCGCCTTTAAAGCACATGAAAAGCGGCAAAACGTTGACAATGATGCCCTTGGCCAAAAAGGGCGTATGCGTTTTTTCCTGAATATATTCAGGAAAAAACGCATACGCCCTTTTTGGCCAACCAAGCAACCTGGAAAGGCAAATCAGCGCTACAGAGAAGTCTCGCTTCCCATCGGTCAAAAGGGCCATGCTGAAAAAAGTGTCAAAACCAGAAATGCAGGACAGGCCATGGAGAAATGGGAGCCTTGCTACACTGATGGGCGGGATGTAAATTGCCAACAGCCACTCTGGAGAAGTGTCCGGTGTGTCCTGAAACATCTGAAAAACACAGCTTAGAGAGCATAGGGCACTTCCACTCATGGGGGTATAAATTGGGAAAATTAAAAATCAGCAAGACACAAGCACCCCAAAGTTGAGGGCTGCTCTGTTGACAAGGACCTCCACTTCATTCCACCTTAAATATCCCAGGAAAGAGAAAAATGGATAAAGAAGTTGTGGTCCTTATGTACAATGGAATATCACTCAGCCATGAAATCAATGTCATAAGGTTAGTAGCAGCATGATGAGTGGATTTAGGTACGACGATTCTAACTGAAATAAGTCACACAGAAAAGGACACTTCTCATAAGGTATCACTGATAGAGGGAAGGTAAAAACCGTTACACTTGAACTGAATTACAAAACAGAACAGAGTCACACATGCAGAAAACACACTATGGCTGCTTAACGGGAAAGGTGAGGTGGGGTGATACATAAAACAAGGGTATCAAATTAGCTCAGATACCGTTCCATAAACCCAATATGTAATAGACAAGACCTACTCCTTGCTCAGAGAACTGGACTCAACACGCCCTATTCACCGCCCAAGAATATATCTGACTAGTAATAATCTTAAAACCTATGTATTGATATCTCTCTGTTAGTGTGTCAAGTGGGTGTAAAGCGGCATAAACACAGCAGTGAAAAGCAGCTAAACCCCATTATGAAAATAAATTACTTTGAAAAACCCATGAAACAACGACAGTGAAAGAGAGAGAAATTCTTACACAATGCGTTCAGGGGCTGTGATGCAACCTGGATTGACCATATCTAGACCCACAGCTGGATGAGACATAAGGGTGGACACTCTTGGGGCTGAGAGGTTTGGTGAGGTTGGGTGAGCAAACGCAGACCCTTTAAAGTAATACGGCGTGGTACCCATCGCATGGGTCCCAAATCTCCAGGTTCAAGGGCATCTTCCTACATCGAAAACATGCATGAGAAACCCAGAAGATGGTACACCGTGTGATGGGGAAAGGTTTCTAAAACGCACCTCATTTCTCATCTCCTTGTGCCCGGGTTCGCCTTTCCAGCCGCTTTACTAGCAATCTCCCTACTTGGAGCATCAGCACCTTTAACCTCCTGTTCCGTACAGGTTGCAATTTGTCCTGAGGATGAACGGGAAGACGGGGAACCAACGAGAGACTAGCTCTTGGTGTCGGGACAGGCACAGGTCACTCTATTTTCCCATCAGGAAGAAGAATTAACCACAGGCTCAGCCTGCCCCCCGGAACCAGAACAGGGCCTGAAGCCATCCTGCGCTTTTGCGGCCAGCTCCCAAAAAAGCGAGTTGTAAAATGGAGGTTCAGAGCACTGCAATTCACAAACCTGCAGAGTTATAAATGATAACTCTCGTCCACAAATATATTGAGGGAAGGCAAAGAAGAGGATTTGAAATCAAGGCAGAATTGCACGAAACAGATTTCAGGAGGTAGATACGAATCGCCTTTAAAGCACATGAAAAGCGGCAAAACGTTGACAATGATGCCCTTGGCCAAAAAGGGCGTATGCGTTTTTTCCTGAATATATTCAGGAAAGAACGCATACGCCCTTTTTGGCCAACCAAGCAACCTGGAAAGGCAAATCAGCACTACAGAGAAGTCTCGCTTCCCATCGGTCAAAAGGGCCATGCTGAAAAAAGTGTCAAAACCAGAAATGCAGGACAGGCCATGGAGAAATGGGAGCCTTGCTACACTGATGGGCGGGATGTAAATTGCCAACAGCCACTCTGGAGAAGTGTCCGGTGTGTCCTGAAACATCTGAAAAACACAGCTTAGAGAGCATAGGGCACTTCCACTCATGGGGGTATAAATTGGGAAAATGAAAAATCAGCAAGACACAAGCACCCCAAAGTTGAGGGCTGCTCTGTTGACAAGGACCTCCACTTCATTCCACCTTAAATATCCCAGGAAAGAGAAAAATGGATAAAGAAGTTGTGGTCCTTATGTACAATGGAATATCACTCAGCCATGAAATCAATGTCATAAGGTTAGTAGCAGCATGATGAGTGGATTTAGGTACGACGATTCTAAGTGAAATAAGTCACACAGAAAAGGACACTTCTCATAAGGTATCACTGATAGAGGGAATGTAAAAACCGTTACACTTGAACTGAATTACAAAACAGAACAGAGTCACACATGCAGAAAACACACTATGGCTGCTTAACGGGAAAGGTGAGGTGGGGTGATACATAAAACAAGGGTATCAAATTAGCTCAGATACCGTTCCATAAACCCAATATGTAATAGACAAGACCTACTCCTTGCTCAGAGAACTGGACTCAACACGCCCTATTCACCGCACAAGAATATATCTGACTAGTAATAATCTTAAAACCTATGTATTGATATCTCTCTGTTAGTGTGTCAAGTGGGTGTAAAGCGACATAAACACAGCAGTGAAAAGCAGCTAAACCCCATTATGAAAATAAATTACTTTGAAAAACCCATGAAACAACGACAGTGAAAGAGAGAGAAATTCTTACACAATGCGTTCAGGGGCTGTGATGCAACCTGGATTGACCATATCTAGACCCACAGCTGGATGAGACATAAGGGTGGACACTCTTGGGGCTGAGAGGTTTGGTGAGGTTGGGTGAGCAAACGCAGACCCTTTAAAGTAATACTGCGTGGTACCCATCGCATGGGTCCCAAATCTCCAGGTTCAAGGGCATCTTCCTACATCGAAAACATGCATGAGAAACCCAGAAGATGGTACACCGTGTGATGGGGAAAGGTTTCTAAAACGCACCTCATTTCTCATCTCCTTGTGCCCGGGTTCGCCTTTCCAGCCGCTTTACTAGCAATCTCCCTACTTGGAGCATCAGCACCTTTAACCTCCTGTTCCGTACAGGTTGCAATTTGTCCTGAGGATGAACGGGAAGACGGGGAACCAACGAGAGACTAGCTCTTGGTGTCGGGACAGGCACAGGTCACTCTATTTTCCCATCAGGAAGAAGAATTAACCACAGGCTCAGCCTGCCCCCCGGAACCAGAACAGGGCCTGAAGCCATCCTGCGCTTTTGCGGCCAGCTCCCAAAAAAGCGAGTTGTAAAATGGAGGTTCAGGGCACTGCAATTCACAAACCTGCAGAGTTATAAATGATAACTCTCGTCCACAAATATATTGAGGGAAGGCAAAGAAGAGGATTTGAAATCAAGGCAGAATTGCACGAAACAGATTTCAGGAGGTAGATACGAATCGCCTTTAAAGCACATGAAAAGCGGCAAAACGTTGACAATGATGCCCTTGGCCAAAAAGGGCGTATGCGTTTTTTCCTGAATATATTCAGGAAAAAACGCATACGCCCTTTTTGGCCAACCAAGCAACCTGGAAAGGCAAATCAGCGCTACAGAGAAGTCTCGCTTCCCATCGGTCAAAAGGGCCATGCTGAAAAAAGTGTCAAAACCAGAAATGCAGGACAGGCCATGGAGAAATGGGAGCCTTGCTACACTGATGGGCGGGATGTAAATTGCCAACAGCCACTCTGGAGAAGTGTACGGTGTGTCCTGAAACATCTGAAAAACACAGCTTAGAGAGCATAGGGCACTTCCACTCATGGGGGTATAAATTGGGAAAAAGAAAAATCAGCAAGACACAAGCACCCCAAAGTTTAGGGCTGCTCTGTTGACCAGGACCTCCACTTCATTCCACCTTAAATATCCCAGGAAAGAGAAAAATGGATAAAGAAGTTGTGGTCCTTATGTACAATGGAATATCACTCAGCCATGAAATCAATGTCATAAGGTTAGTAGCAGCATGATGAGTGGATTTAGGTACGACGATTCTAAGTGAAATAAGTCACATAGAAAAGGACACTTCTCATAAGGTATCACTGATAGAGGGAATGTAAAAACCGTTACACTTGAACTGAATTACAAAACAGAACAGAGTCACACATGCAGAAAACACACTATGGCTGCTTAACGGGAAAGGTGAGGTGGGGTGATACATAAAACAAGGGTATCAAATTAGCTCAGATACCGTTCCATAAACCCAATATGTAATAGACAAGACCTACTCCTTGCTCAGAGAACTGGACTCAACACGCCCTATTCACCACACAAGAATATATCTGACTAGTAATAATCTTAAAACCTATGTATTGATATCTCTCTGTTAGTGTGTCAAGTGGGTGTAAAGCGACATAAACACAGCAGTGAAAAGCAGCTAAACCCCATTATGAAAATAAATTACTTTGAAAAACCCATGAAACAACGACAGTGAAAGAGAGAGAAATTCTTACACAATGCGTTCAGGGGCTGTGATGCAACCTGGATTGACCATATCTAGACCCACAGCTGGATGAGACATAAGGGTGGACACTCTTGGGGCTGAGAGGTTTGGTGAGGTTGGGTGAGCAAACGCAGACCCTTTAAAGTAATACTGCGTGGTACCCATCGCATGGGTCCCAAATCTCCAGGTTCAAGGGCATCTTCCTACATCGAAAACATGCATGAGAAACCCAGAAGATGGTACACCGTGTGATGGGGAAAGGTTTCTAAAACGCACCTCATTTCTCATCTCCTTGTGCCCGGGTTCGCCTTTCCAGCCGCTTTACTAGCAATCTCCCTACTTGGAGCATCAGCACCTTTAACCTCCTGTTCCGTACAGGTTGCAATTTGTCCTGAGGATGAACGGGAAGACGGGGAACCAACGAGAGACTAGCTCTTGGTGTCGGGACAGGCACAGGTCACTCTATTTTCCCATCAGGAAGAAGAATTAACCACAGGCTCAGCCTGCCCCCCGGAACCAGAACAGGGCCTGAAGCCATCCTGCGCTTTTGCGGCCAGCTCCCAAAAAAGCGAGTTGTAAAATGGAGGTTCAGGGCACTGCAATTCACAAACCTGCAGAGTTATAAATGATAACTCTCATCCACAAATATATTGAGGGAAGGCAAAGAAGAGGATTTGAAATCAAGGCAGAATTGCACGAAACAGATTTCAGGAGGTAGATACGAATCGCATTTAAAGCACATGAAAAGCGGCAAAACGTTGACAATGATGCCCTTGGCCAAAAAGGGCGTATGCGTTTTTTCCTGAATATATTCAGGAAAAAACGCATACGCCCTTTTTGGCCAACCAAGCAACCTGGAAAGGCAAATCAGCGCTACAGAGAAGTCTCGCTTCCCATCGGTCAAAAGGGCCATGCTGAAAAAAGTGTCAAAACCAGAAATGCAGGACAGGCCATGGAGAAATGGGAGCCTTGCTACACTGATGGGCGGGATGTAAATTGCCAACAGCCACTCTGGAGAAGTGTACGGTGTGTCCTGAAACATCTGAAAAACACAGCTTAGAGAGCATAGGGCACTTCCACTCATGGGGGTATAAATTGGGAAAATGAAAAATCAGCAAGACACAAGCACCCCAAAGTTTAGGGCTGCTCTGTTGACAAGGACCTCCACTTCATTCCACCTTAAATATCCCAGGAAAGAGAAAAATGGATAAAGAAGTTGTGGTCCTTATGTACAATGGAATATCACTCAGCCATGAAATCAATGTCATAAGGTTAGTAGCAGCATGATGAGTGGATTTAGGTACAACGATTCTAACTGAAATAAGTCACACAGAAAAGGACACTTCTCATAAGGTATCACTTTTAGAGGGAATGTAAAAACCGTTACACTTGAACTGAATTACAAAACAGAACAGAGTCACACATGCAGAAAACACACTATGGCTGCTTAACGGGAAAGGTGAGGTGGGGTGATACATAAAACAAGGGTATCAAATTAGCTCAGATACCGTTCCATAAACCCAATATGTAATAGACAAGACCTACTCCTTGCTCAGAGAACTGGACTCAACACGCCCTATTCACCGCACAAGAATATATCTGACTAGTAATAATCTTAAAACCTATGTATTGATATCTCTCTGTTAGTGTGTCAAGTGGGTGTAAAGCGGCATAAACACAGCCGTGAAAAGCAGCTAAACCCCATTATGAAAATAAATTACTTTGAAAAACCCATGAAACAACGACAGTGAAAGAGAGAGAAATTCTTACACAATGAGTTCAGGGGCTGTGATGCAACCTGGATTGACCATATCTAGACCCACAGCTGGATGAGACATAAGGGTGGACACTCTTGGGGCTGAGAGGTTTGGTGAGGTTGGCTGAGCAAATGCAGACCCTTTAAAGTAATACGGCGTGGTACCCATCGCATGGGTCCCAAATCTCCAGGTTCAAGGGCATCTTCCTACATCGAAAACATGCATGAGAAACCCAGAAGATGGTACACCGTGTGATGGGGAAAGGTTTCTAAAACGCACCTCATTTCTCATCTCCTTGTGCCCGGGTTCGCCATTCCAGCCGCTTTACTAGCAATCTCCCTACTTGGAGCATCAGCACCTTTAACCTCCTGTTCCGTACAGGTTGCAATTTGTCCTGAGGATGAACGGGAAGACGGGGAACCAACGAGAGACTAGCTCTTGGTGTTGGGACAGGCACAGGTCACTCTATTTTCCCATCAGGAAGAAGAATTAACCACAGGCTCAGCCTGCCCCCCGGAACCAGAACAGGGCCTGAAGCCATCCTGCGCTTTTGCGGCCAGCTCCCAAAAAAGCGAGTTGTAGAATGGAGGTTCAGGGCACTGCAAATCACAAACCTGCAGAGTTATAAATGATAACTCTCGTCCACAAATATATTGAGGGAAGGCAAAGAAGAGGATTTGAAATCAAGGCAGAATTGCAGGAAACAGATTTCAGGAGGTAGATTCGAATCGCCTTTAAAGCACATGAAAAGCAGCAAAATGTTGACAATGATGCCCTTGGCCAAAAAGGGCGTATGCGTTTTTTCCTGAATATATTCAGGAAAAAACGCATACGCCCTTTTTGGCCAACCAAGCAACCTGGAAAGGCAAATCAGCGCTACAAAGAAGTCTCGCTTCCCATCGGTCAAAAGGGCCATGCTGAAAAAAGTGTTAAAACCAGAAATGCAGGACAGGCCATGGAGAAATGAGAGCCTTGCTACACTGATGGGCGGGATGTAAATTGCCAACAGCCACTCTGGAGAAGTGTACGGTGTGTCCTGAAACATCTGAAAAACACAGCTTAGAGAGCATAGGGCACTTCCACTCATGGGGGTATAAACTGGGAAAATTAAAAATCAGCAAGACACAAGCACCCCAAAGTTGAGGGCTGCTCTGTTGACAAGGACCTCCACTTCATTCCACCTTAAATATCCCAGGAAAGAGAAAAATGGATAAAGAAGTTGTGGTCCTTATGTACAATGGAATATCACTCAGCCATGAAATCAATGTCATAAGGTTAGTAGCAGCATGATGAGTGGATTTAGGTACGACGATTCTAAGTGAAATAAGTCACACAGAAAAGGACACTTCTCATAAGGTATCACTGATAGAGGGAATGTAAAAACCGTTACACTTGAACTGAATTACAAAACAGAACAGAGTCACACATGCAGAAAACACACTATGGCTGCTTAACGGGAAAGGTGAGGTGGGGTGATACATAAATCAAGGGTATCAAATTAGCTCAGATACCGTTCCATAAACCCAATATGTAATAGACAAGACCTACTCCTTGCTCAGAGAACTGGACTCAACACGCCCTATTCACCGCACAAGAATATATCTGACTAGTAATAATCGTAAAACCTATGTATTGATATCTCTCTGTTAGTGTGTCAAGTGGGTGTAAAGTGGCATAAACACAGCAGTGAAAAGCAGCTAAACCCCATTATGAAAATAAATTACTTTGAAAAACCCATGAAACAACGACAGTGAAAGAGAGAGAAATTCTTACACAATGCATTCAGGGGCTGTGATGCAACCTGGATTCACCATATCTAGACCCACAGCTGGATGAGACATAAGGGTGGACACTCTTGGGGCTGAGAGGTTTGGTGAGGTTGGGTGAGCAAACGCAGACCCTTTAAAGTAATACTGCGTGGTACCCATCGCATGGGTCCCAAATCTCCAGGTTCAAGGGCATCTTCCTACATCGAAAACATGCATGAGAAACCCAGAAGATGGTACACCGTGTGATGGGGAAAGGTTTCTAAAACGCACCTCATTTCTCATCTCCTTGTGCCCGGGTTCGCCTTTCCAGCCGCTTTACTAGCAATCTCCCTACTTGGAGCATCAGCACCTTTAACCTCCTGTTCCGTACAGGTTGCAATTTGTCCTGAGGATGAACGGGAAGACGGGGAACCAACGAGAGACTAGCTCTTGGTGTCGGGACAGGCACAGGTCACTCTATTTTCCCATCAGGAAGAAGAATTAACCACAGGCTCAGCCTGCCCCCCGGAACCAGAACAGGGCCTGAAGCCATCCTGCGCTTTTGCGGCCAGCTCCCAAAAAAGCGAGTTGTAAAATGGAGGTTCAGGGCACTGCAATTCACAAACCTGCAGAGTTATAAATGATAACTCTCATCCACAAATATATTGAGGGAAGGCAAAGAAGAGGATTTGAAATCAAGGCAGAATTGCACGAAACAGATTTCAGGAGGTAGATACGAATCGCATTTAAAGCACATGAAAAGCGGCAAAACGTTGACAATGATGCCCTTGGCCAAAAAGGGCGTATGCGTTTTTTCCTGAATATATTCAGGAAAAAACGCATACGCCCTTTTTGGCCAACCAAGCAACCTGGAAAGGCAAATCAGCGCTACAGAGAAGTCTCGCTTCCCATCGGTCAAAAGGGCCATGCTGAAAAAAGTGTCAAAACCAGAAATGCAGGACAGGCCATGGAGAAATGGGAGCCTTGCTACACTGATGGGCGGGATGTAAATTGCCAACAGCCACTCTGGAGAAGTGTACGGTGTGTCCTGAAACATCTGAAAAACACAGCTTAGAGAGCATAGGGCACTTCCACTCATGGGGGTATAAATTGGGAAAATGAAAAATCAGCAAGACACAAGCACCCCAAAGTTTAGGGCTGCTCTGTTGACAAGGACCTCCACTTCATTCCACCTTAAATATCCCAGGAAAGAGAAAAATGGATAAAGAAGTTGTGGTCCTTATGTACAATGGAATATCACTCAGCCATGAAATCAATGTCATAAGGTTAGTAGCAGCATGATGAGTGGATTTAGGTACAACGATTCTAACTGAAATAAGTCACACAGAAAAGGACACTTCTCATAAGGTATCACTTTTAGAGGGAATGTAAAAACCGTTACACTTGAACTGAATTACAAAACAGAACAGAGTCACACATGCAGAAAACACACTATGGCTGCTTAACGGGAAAGGTGAGGTGGGGTGATACATAAAACAAGGGTATCAAATTAGCTCAGATACCGTTCCATAAACCCAATATGTAATAGACAAGACCTACTCCTTGCTCAGAGAACTGGACTCAACACGCCCTATTCACCGCACAAGAATATATCTGACTAGTAATAATCTTAAAACCTATGTATTGATATCTCTCTGTTAGTGTGTCAAGTGGGTGTAAAGCGGCATAAACACAGCCGTGAAAAGCAGCTAAACCCCATTATGAAAATAAATTACTTTGAAAAACCCATGAAACAACGACAGTGAAAGAGAGAGAAATTCTTACACAATGAGTTCAGGGGCTGTGATGCAACCTGGATTGACCATATCTAGACCCACAGCTGGATGAGACATAAGGGTGGACACTCTTGGGGCTGAGAGGTTTGGTGAGGTTGGCTGAGCAAATGCAGACCCTTTAAAGTAATACGGCGTGGTACCCATCGCATGGGTCCCAAATCTCCAGGTTCAAGGGCATCTTCCTACATCGAAAACATGCATGAGAAACCCAGAAGATGGTACACCGTGTGATGGGGAAAGGTTTCTAAAACGCACCTCATTTCTCATCTCCTTGTGCCCGGGTTCGCCATTCCAGCCGCTTTACTAGCAATCTCCCTACTTGGAGCATCAGCACCTTTAACCTCCTGTTCCGTACAGGTTGCAATTTGTCCTGAGGATGAACGGGAAGACGGGGAACCAACGAGAGACTAGCTCTTGGTGTTGGGACAGGCACAGGTCACTCTATTTTCCCATCAGGAAGAAGAATTAACCACAGGCTCAGCCTGCCCCCCGGAACCAGAACAGGGCCTGAAGCCATCCTGCGCTTTTGCGGCCAGCTCCCAAAAAAGCGAGTTGTAGAATGGAGGTTCAGGGCACTGCAATTCACAAACCTGCAGAGTTATAAATGATAACTCTCGTCCACAAATATATTGAGGGAAGGCAAAGAAGAGGATTTGAAATCAAGGCAGAATTGCAGGAAACAGATTTCAGGAGGTAGATTCGAATCGCCTTTAAAGCACATGAAAAGCAGCAAAATGTTGACAATGATGCCCTTGGCCAAAAAGGTCGTATGCGTTTTTTCCTGAATATATTCAGGAAAAAACGCATACGCCCTTTTTGGCCAACCAAGCAACCTGGAAAGGCAAATCAGCGCTACAAAGAAGTCTCGCTTCCCATCGGTCAAAAGGGCCATGCTGAAAAAAGTGTTAAAACCAGAAATGCAGGACAGGCCATGGAGAAATGAGAGCCTTGCTACACTGATGGGCGGGATGTAAATTGCCAACAGCCACTCTGGAGAAGTGTACGGTGTGTCCTGAAACATCTGAAAAACACAGCTTAGAGAGCATAGGGCACTTCCACTCATGGGGGTATAAACTGGGAAAATTAAAAATCAGCAAGACACAAGCACCCCAAAGTTGAGGGCTGCTCTGTTGACAAGGACCTCCACTTCATTCCACCTTAAATATCCCAGGAAAGAGAAAAATGGATAAAGAAGTTGTGGTCCTTATGTACAATGGAATATCACTCAGCCATGAAATCAATGTCATAAGGTTAGTAGCAGCATGATGAGTGGATTTAGGTACGACGATTCTAAGTGAAATAAGTCACACAGAAAAGGACACTTCTCATAAGGTATCACTGATAGAGGGAATGTAAAAACCGTTACACTTGAACTGAATTACAAAACAGAACAGAGTCACACATGCAGAAAACACACTATGGCTGCTTAACGGGAAAGGTGAGGTGGGGTGATACATAAATCAAGGGTATCAAATTAGCTCAGATACCGTTCCATAAACCCAATATGTAATAGACAAGACCTACTCCTTGCTCAGAGAACTGGACTCAACACGCCCTATTCACCGCACAAGAATATATCTGACTAGTAATAATCGTAAAACCTATGTATTGATATCTCTCTGTTAGTGTGTCAAGTGGGTGTAAAGTGGCATAAACACAGCAGTGAAAAGCAGCTAAACCCCATTATGAAAATAAATTACTTTGAAAAACCCATGAAACAACGACAGTGAAAGAGAGAGAAATTCTTACACAATGCATTCAGGGGCTGTGATGCAACCTGGATTCACCATATCTAGACCCACAGCTGGATGAGACATAAGGGTGGACACTCTTGGGGCTGAGAGGTTTGGTGAGGTTGGGTGAGCAAACGCAGACCCTTTAAAGTAATACTGCGTGGTACCCATCGCATGGGTCCCAAATCTCCAGGTTCAAGGGCATCTTCCTACATCGAAAACATGCATGAGAAACCCAGAAGATGGTACACCGTGTGATGGGGAAAGGTTTCTAAAACGCACCTCATTTCTCATCTCCTTGTGCCCGGGTTCGCCTTTCCAGCCGCTTTACTAGCAATCTCCCTACTTGGAGCATCAGCACCTTTAACCTCCTGTTCCGTACAGGTTGCAATTTGTCCTGAGGATGAACGGGAAGACGGGGAACCAACGAGAGACTAGCTCTTGGTGTCGGGACAGGCACAGGTCACTCTATTTTCCCATCAGGAAGAAGAATTAACCACAGGCTCAGCCTGCCCCCCGGAACCAGAACAGGGCCTGAAGCCATCCTGCGCTTTTGCGGCCAGCTCCCAAAAACGCGAGTTGTAAAATGGAGGTTCAGGGCACTGCAATTCACAAACCTGCCTAGTTATAAATGATAACTCTCGTCCACAAATATATTGAGGGAAGGCAAAGAAGAGGATTTGAAATCAAGGCAGAATTGCACGAAACAGATTTCAGGAGGTAGATACGAATCGCCTTTAAAGCACATGAAAAGCGGCAAAACGTTGACAATGATGCCATTGGCCAAAAAGGGCGTATGCGTTTTTTCCTGAATATATTCAGGAAAAAACGCATACGCCCTTTTTGGCCAACCAAGCAACCTGGAAAGGCAAATCAGCGCTACAGAGAAGTCTCGCTTCCCATCGGTCAAAAGGGCCATGCTGAAAAAAGTGTCAAAACCAGAAATGCAGGACAGGCCATGGAGAAATGGGAGCCTTGCTACACTGATGGGCGGGATGTAAATTGCCAACAGCCACTCTGGAGAAGTGTACGGTGTGTCCTGAAACATCTGAAAAACACAGCTTAGAGAGCATAGGGCACTTCCACTCATGGGGGTATAAATTGGGAAAATGAAAAATCAGCAAGACACAAGCACCCCAAAGTTGAGGGCTGCTCTGTTGACAAGGACCTCCACTTCATTCCACCTTAAATATCCCAGGAAAGAGAAAAATGGATAAAGAAGTTGTGGTCCTTATGTACAATGGAATATCACTCAGCCATGAAATCAATGTCATAAGGTTAGTAGCAGCATGATGAGTGGATTTAGGTACGACGATTCTAACTGAAATAAGTCACACAGAAAAGGACACTTCTCATAAGGTATCACTTTTAGAGGGAATGTAAAAACCGTTACACTTGAACTGAATTACAAAACAGAACAGAGTCACACATGCAGAAAACAGACTATGGCTGCTTAACGGGAAAGGTGAGGTGGGGTGATACATAAAACAAGGGTATCAAACTAGCTCAGATACCGTTCCATAAACCCAATATGTAGTAGACAAGACCTACTCCTTGCTCAGAGAACTGGACTCAACACGCCCTATTCACCGCACAAGAATATATCTGACTAGTAATAATCTTAAAACCTATGTATTGATATCTCTCTGTTAGTGTGTCAAGTGGGTGTAAAGCGGCATAAACACAGCCGTGAAAAGCAGCTAAACCCCATTATGAAAATAAATTACTTTGAAAAACCCATGAAACAACGACAGTGAAAGAGATAGAAATTCTTACACAATGAGTTCAGGGGCTGTGATGCAACCTGGATTGACCATATCTAGACCCACAGCTGGATGAGACATAAGGGTGGACACTCTTGGGGCTGAGAGGTTTGGTGAGGTTGGGTGAGCAAACGCAGACCCTTTAAAGTAATACTGCGTGGTACCCATCGCATGGGTCCCAAATCTCCAGGTTCAAGGGCATCTTCCTACATCGAAAACATGCATGAGAAACCCAGAAGATGGTACACCGTGTGATGGGGAAAGGTTTCTAAAACGCAACTCATTTCTCATCTCCTTGTGCCCGGGTTCGCCATTCCAGCCGCTTTACTAGCAATCTCCCTACTTGGAGCATCAGCACCTTTAACCTCCTGTTCCGTACAGGTTGCAATTTGTCCTGAGGATGAACGGGAAGACGGGGAACCAACGAGAGACTAGCTCTTGGTGTCGGGACAGGCACAGGTCACTCTATTTTCCCATCAGGAAGAAGAATTAACCACAGGCTCAGCCTGCCCCCCGGAACCAGAACAGGGCCTGAAGCCATCCTGCGCTTTTGCGGCCAGCTCCCAAAAAAGCGAGTTGTAAAATGGAGGTTCAGGGCACTGCAATTCACAAACCTGCAGAGTTATAAATGATAACTCTCGTCCACAAATATATTGAGGGAAGGCAAAGAAGAGGATTTGAAATCAAGGCAGAATTGCACGAAACAGATTTCAGGAGGTAGATACGAATCGCCTTTAAAGCACATGAAAAGCGGCAAAACGTTGACAATGATGCCCTTGGCCAAAAAGGGCGTATGCGTTTTTTCCTGAATATATTCAGGAAAAAACGCATACGCCCTTTTTGGCCAACCAAGCAACCTGGAAAGGCAAATCAGCGCTACAGAGAAGTCTCGCTTCCCATCGGTCAAAATGGCCATGCTGAAAAAAGTGTCAAAACCAGAAATGCAGGACAGGCCATGGAGAAATGGGAGCCTTGCTACACTGATGGGCGGGATGTAAATTGCCAACAGCCACTCTGGAGAAGTGTACGGTGTGTCCTGAAACATCTGAAAAACACAGCTTAGAGAGCATAGGGCACTTCCACTCATGGGGGTATAAATTGGGAAAATGAAAAATCAGCAAGACACAAGCACCCCAAAGTTTAGGGCTGCTCTGTTGACAAGGACCTCCACTTCATTCCACCTTAATATCCAAGGAAAGAGAAAAATGGATAAAGAAGTTGTGGTCCTTATGTACAATGGAATATCACTCAGCCATGAAATCAATGTCATAAGGTTAGTAGCAGCATGATGAGTGGATTTAGGTACGACGATTCTAACTGAAATAAGTCACACAGAAAAGGACACTTCTCATAAGGTATCACTTTTAGAGGGAATGTAAAAACCGTTACACTTGAACTGAATTACAAAACAGAACAGAGTCACACATGCAGAAAACAGACTATGGCTGCTTAACGGGAAAGGTGAGGTGGGGTGATACATAAAACAAGGGTATCAAATTAGCTCAGATACCGTTCCATAAACCCAATATGTAGTAGACAAGACCTACTCCTTGCTCAGAGAACTGGACTCAACACGCCCTATTCACCGCACAAGAATATATCTGACTAGTAATAATCTTAAAACCTATGTATTGATATCTCTCTGTTAGTGTGTCAAGTGGGTGTAAAGCGACATAAACACAGCAGTGAAAAGCAGCTAAACCCCATTATGAAAATAAATTACTTTGAAAAACCCATGAAACAACGACAGTGAAAGAGAGAGAAATTCTTACACAATGCGTTCAGGGGCTGTGATGCAACCTGGATTCACCATATCTAGACCCACAGCTGGATGAGACATAAGGGTGGACACTCTTGGGGCTGAGAGGTTTGGTGAGGTTGGGTGAGCAAACGCAGACCCTTTAAAGTAATACTGCGTGGTACCCATCGCATGGGTCCCAAATCTCCAGGTTCAAGGGCATCTTCCTACATCGAAAACATGCATGAGAAACCCAGAAGATGGTACACCGTGTGATGGGGAAAGGTTTCTAAAACGCACCTCATTTCTCATCTCCTTGTGCCCGGGTTCGCCTTTCCAGCCGCTTTACTAGCAATCTCCCTACCTGGAGCATCAGCACCTTTAACCTCCTGTTCCGTACAGGTTGCAATTTGTCCTGAGGATGAACGGGAAGACGGGGAACCAACGAGAGACTAGCTCTTGGTGTCGGGACAGGCACAGGTCACTCTATTTTCCCATCAGGAAGAAGAATTAACCACAGGCTCAGCCTGCCCCCCGGAACCAGAACAGGGCCTGAAGCCATCCTGCGCTTTTGCGGCCAGCTCCCAAAAAAGCGAGTTGTAAAATGGAGGTTCAGGGCACTGCAATTCACAAACCTGCAGAGTTATAAATGATAACTCTCGTCCACAAATATATTGAGGGAAGGCAAAGAAGAGGATTTGAAATCAAGGCAGAATTGCACGAAACAGATTTCAGGAGGTAGATACGAATCGCCTTTAATGCACATGAAAAGCGGCAAAACGTTGACAATGATGCCCTTGGCCAAAAAGGGCGTATGCGTTTTTTCCTGAATATATTCAGGAAAAAACGCATACGCCCTTTTTGGCCAACCAAGCAACCTGGAAAGGCAAATCAGCGCTACAGAGAAGTCTCGCTTCCCATCGGTCAAAATGGCCATGCTGAAAAAAGTGTCAAAACCAGAAATGCAGGACAGGCCATGGAGAAATGGGAGCCTTGCTACACTGATGGGCGGGATGTAAATTGCCAACAGCCACTTTGGAGAAGTGTACGGTGTGTCCTGAAACATCTGAAAAACACAGCTTAGAGAGCATAGGGCACTTCCACTCATGGGGGTATAAATTGGGAAAATGAAAAATCAGCAAGACACAAGCACCCCAAAGTTTAGGGCTGCTCTGTTGACAAGGACCTCCACTTCATTCCACCTTAATATCCAAGGAAAGAGAAAAATGGATAAAGAAGTTGTGGTCCTTATGTACAATGGAATATCACTCAGCCATGAAATCAATGTCATAAGGTTAGTAGCAGCATGATGAGTGGATTTAGGTACGACGATTCTAACTGAAATAAGTCACACAGAAAAGGACACTTCTCATAAGGTATCACTTTTAGAGGGAATGTAAAAACCGTTACACTTGAACTGAATTACAAAACAGAACAGAGTCACACATGCAGAAAACAGACTATGGCTGCTTAACGGGAAAGGTGAGGTGGGGTGATACATAAAACAAGGGTATCAAATTAGCTCAGATACCGTTCCATAAACCCAATATGTAGTAGACAAGACCTACTCCTTGCTCAGAGAACTGGACTCAACACGCCCTATTCACCGCACAAGAATATATCTGACTAGTAATAATCTTAAAACCTATGTATTGATATCTCTCTGTTAGTGTGTCAAGTGGGTGTAAAGCGGCATAAACACAGCCGTGAAAAGCAGCTAAACCCCATTATGAAAATAAATTACTTTGAAAAACCCATGAAACAACGACAGTGAAAGAGAGAGAAATTCTTACACAATGAGTTCAGGGGCTGTGATGCAACCTGGATTGACCATATCTAGACCCACAGCTGGATGAGACATAAGGGTGGACACTCTTGGGGCTGAGAGGTTTGGTGAGGTTGGGTGAGCAAACGCAGACCCTTTAAAGTAATACGGCGTGGTACCCATCGCATGGGTCCCAAATCTCCAGGTTCAAGGGCATCTTCCTACATCGAAAACATGCATGAGAAACCCAGAAGATGGTACACCGTGTGATGGGGAAAGGTTTCTAAAACGCACCTCATTTCTCATCTCCTTGTGCCCGGGTTCGCCATTCCAGCCGCTTTACTAGCAATCTCCCTACTTGGAGCATCAGCACCTTTAACCTCCTGTTCCGTACAGGTTGCAATTTGTCCTGAGGATGAACGGGAAGACGGGGAACCAACGAGAGACTAGCTCTTGGTGTCGGGACAGGCACAGGTCACTCTATTTTCCCATCAGGAAGAAGAATTAACCACAGGCTCAGCCTGCACCCCGGAACCAGAACAGGGCCTGAAGCCATCCTGCGCTTTTGCGGCCAGCTCCCAAAAAAGCGAGTTGTAAAATGGACGTTCAGGGCACTGCAATTCACAAACCTGCAGAGTTATAAATGATAACTCTCGTCCACAAATATATTGAGGGAAGGCAAAGAAGAGGATTTAAAATCAAGGCAGAATTGCACGAAACAGATTTCAGGAGGTAGATTCGAATCGCCTTTAAAGCACATGAAAAGCAGCAAAATGTTGACAATGATGCCCTTGGCCAAAAAGGGCGTATGCGTTTTTTCCTGAATATATTCAGGAAAAAACGCATACGCCCTTTTTGGCCAACCAAGCAACCTGGAAAGGCAAATCAGCGCTAAAAAGAAGTCTCGCTTCCCATCGGTCAAAAGGGCCATGCTGAAAAAAGTGTCAAAACCAGAAATGCAGGACAGGCCATGGAGAAATGAGAGCCTTGCTACACTGATGGGCGGGATGTAAATTGCCAACAGCCACTCTGGAGAAGTGTACGGTGTGTCCTGAAACATCTGAAAAACACAGCTTAGAGAGCATAGGGCACTTCCACTCATGGGGGTATAAATTGGGAAAATGAAAAATCAGCAAGACACAAGCACCCCAAAGTTGAGGGCTGCTCTGTTGACAAGGACCTCCACTTCATTCCACCTTAAATATCCCAGGAAAGAGAAAAATGGATAAAGAAGTTGTGGTCCTTATGTACAATGGAATATCACTCAGCCATGAAATCAATGTCATAAGGTTAGTAGCAGCATGATGAGTGGATTTAGGTACGACGATTCTAAGTGAAATAAGTCACACAGAAAAGGACACTTCTCATAAGGTATCACTGATAGAGGGAATGTAAAAACCGTTACACTTGAACTGAATTACAAAACAGAACAGAGTCACACATGCAGAAAACACACTATGGCTGCTTAACGGGAAAGGTGAGGTGGGGTGATACATAAATCAAGGGTATCAAATTAGCTCAGATACCGTTCCATAAACCCAATATGTAATAGACAAGACCTACTCCTTGCTCAGAGAACTGGACTCAACACGCCCTATTCACCGCACAAGAATATATCTGACTAGTAATAATCGTAAAACCTATGTATTGATATCTCTCTGTTAGTGTGTCAAGTGGGTGTAAAGTGGCATAAACACAGCAGTGAAAAGCAGCTAAACCCCATTATGAAAATAAATTACTTTGAAAAACCCATGAAACAACGACAGTGAAAGAGAGAGAAATTCTTACACAATGCATTCAGGGGCTGTGATGCAACCTGGATTCACCATATCTAGACCCACAGCTGGATGAGACATAAGGGTGGACACTCTTGGGGCTGAGAGGTTTGGTGAGGTTGGGTGAGCAAACGCAGACCCTTTAAAGTAATACTGCGTGGTACCCATCGCATGGGTCCCAAATCTCCAGGTTCAAGGGCATCTTCCTACATCGAAAACATGCATGAGAAACCCAGAAGATGGTACACCGTGTGATGGGGAAAGGTTTCTAAAACGCACCTCATTTCTCATCTCCTTGTGCCCGGGTTCGCCTTTCCAGCCGCTTTACTAGCAATCTCCCTACTTGGAGCATCAGCACCTTTAACCTCCTGTTCCGTACAGGTTGCAATTTGTCCTGAGGATGAACGGGAAGACGGGGAACCAACGAGAGACTAGCTCTTGGTGTCGGGACAGGCACAGGTCACTCTATTTTCCCATCAGGAAGAAGAATTAACCACAGGCTCAGCCTGCCCCCCGGAACCAGAACAGGGCCTGAAGCCATCCTGCGCTTTTGCGGCCAGCTCCCAAAAACGCGAGTTGTAAAATGGAGGTTCAGGGCACTGCAATTCACAAACCTGCCTAGTTATAAATGATAACTCTCGTCCACAAATATATTGAGGGAAGGCAAAGAAGAGGATTTGAAATCAAGGCAGAATTGCACGAAACAGATTTCAGGAGGTAGATACGAATCGCCTTTAAAGCACATGAAAAGCGGCAAAACGTTGACAATGATGCCATTGGCCAAAAAGGGCGTATGCGTTTTTTCCTGAATATATTCAGGAAAAAACGCATACGCCCTTTTTGGCCAACCAAGCAACCTGGAAAGGCAAATCAGCGCTACAGAGAAGTCTCGCTTCCCATCGGTCAAAAGGGCCATGCTGAAAAAAGTGTCAAAACCAGAAATGCAGGACAGGCCATGGAGAAATGGGAGCCTTGCTACACTGATGGGCGGGATGTAAATTGCCAACAGCCACTCTGGAGAAGTGTACGGTGTGTCCTGAAACATCTGAAAAACACAGCTTAGAGAGCATAGGGCACTTCCACTCATGGGGGTATAAATTGGGAAAATGAAAAATCAGCAAGACACAAGCACCCCAAAGTTTAGGGCTGCTCTGTTGACAAGGACCTCCACTTCATTCCACCTTAAATATCCCAGGAAAGAGAAAAATGGATAAAGAAGTTGTGGTCCTTATGTACAATGGAATATCACTCAGCCATGAAATCAATGTCATAAGGTTAGTAGCAGCATGATGAGTGGATTTAGGTACGACGATTCTAACTGAAATAAGTCACACAGAAAAGGACACTTCTCATAAGGTATCACTTTTAGAGGGAATGTAAAAACCGTTACACTTGAACTGAATTACAAAACAGAACAGAGTCACACATGCAGAAAACAGACTATGGCTGCTTAACGGGAAAGGTGAGGTGGGGTGATACATAAAACAAGGGTATCAAACTAGCTCAGATACCGTTCCATAAACCCAATATGTAGTAGACAAGACCTACTCCTTGCTCAGAGAACTGGACTCAACACGCCCTATTCACCGCACAAGAATATATCTGACTAGTAATAATCTTAAAACCTATGTATTGATATCTCTCTGTTAGTGTGTCAAGTGGGTGTAAAGCGGCATAAACACAGCCGTGAAAAGCAGCTAAACCCCATTATGAAAATAAATTACTTTGAAAAACCCATGAAACAACGACAGTGAAAGAGATAGAAATTCTTACACAATGAGTTCAGGGGCTGTGATGCAACCTGGATTGACCATATCTAGACCCACAGCTGGATGAGACATAAGGGTGGACACTCTTGGGGCTGAGAGGTTTGGTGAGGTTGGGTGAGCAAACGCAGACCCTTTAAAGTAATACTGCGTGGTACCCATCGCATGGGTCCCAAATCTCCAGGTTCAAGGGCATCTTCCTACATCGAAAACATGCATGAGAAACCCAGAAGATGGTACACCGTGTGATGGGGAAAGGTTTCTAAAACGCAACTCATTTCTCATCTCCTTGTGCCCGGGTTCGCCATTCCAGCCGCTTTACTAGCAATCTCCCTACTTGGAGCATCAGCACCTTTAACCTCCTGTTCCGTACAGGTTGCAATTTGTCCTGAGGATGAACGGGAAGACGGGGAACCAACGAGAGACTAGCTCTTGGTGTCGGGACAGGCACAGGTCACTCTATTTTCCCATCAGGAAGAAGAATTAACCACAGGCTCAGCCTGCCCCCCGGAACCAGAACAGGGCCTGAAGCCATCCTGCGCTTTTGCGGCCAGCTCCCAAAAAAGCGAGTTGTAAAATGGAGGTTCAGGGCACTGCAATTCACAAACCTGCAGAGTTATAAATGATAACTCTCGTCCACAAATATATTGAGGGAAGGCAAAGAAGAGGATTTGAAATCAAGGCAGAATTGCACGAAACAGATTTCAGGAGGTAGATACGAATCGCCTTTAAAGCACATGAAAAGCGGCAAAACGTTGACAATGATGCCCTTGGCCAAAAAGGGCGTATGCGTTTTTTCCTGAATATATTCAGGAAAAAACGCATACGCCCTTTTTGGCCAACCAAGCAACCTGGAAAGGCAAATCAGCGCTACAGAGAAGTCTCGCTTCCCATCGGTCAAAATGGCCATGCTGAAAAAAGTGTCAAAACCAGAAATGCAGGACAGGCCATGGAGAAATGGGAGCCTTGCTACACTGATGGGCGGGATGTAAATTGCCAACAGCCACTCTGGAGAAGTGTACGGTGTGTCCTGAAACATCTGAAAAACACAGCTTAGAGAGCATAGGGCACTTCCACTCATGGGGGTATAAATTGGGAAAATGAAAAATCAGCAAGACACAAGCACCCCAAAGTTTAGGGCTGCTCTGTTGACAAGGACCTCCACTTCATTCCACCTTAATATCCAAGGAAAGAGAAAAATGGATAAAGAAGTTGTGGTCCTTATGTACAATGGAATATCACTCAGCCATGAAATCAATGTCATAAGGTTAGTAGCAGCATGATGAGTGGATTTAGGTACGACGATTCTAACTGAAATAAGTCACACAGAAAAGGACACTTCTCATAAGGTATCACTTTTAGAGGGAATGTAAAAACCGTTACACTTGAACTGAATTACAAAACAGAACAGAGTCACACATGCAGAAAACAGACTATGGCTGCTTAACGGGAAAGGTGAGGTGGGGTGATACATAAAACAAGGGTATCAAATTAGCTCAGATACCGTTCCATAAACCCAATATGTAGTAGACAAGACCTACTCCTTGCTCAGAGAACTGGACTCAACACGCCCTATTCACCGCACAAGAATATATCTGACTAGTAATAATCTTAAAACCTATGTATTGATATCTCTCTGTTAGTGTGTCAAGTGGGTGTAAAGCGACATAAACACAGCAGTGAAAAGCAGCTAAACCCCATTATGAAAATAAATTACTTTGAAAAACCCATGAAACAACGACAGTGAAAGAGAGAGAAATTCTTACACAATGCGTTCAGGGGCTGTGATGCAACCTGGATTCACCATATCTAGACCCACAGCTGGATGAGACATAAGGGTGGACACTCTTGGGGCTGAGAGGTTTGGTGAGGTTGGGTGAGCAAACGCAGACCCTTTAAAGTAATACTGCGTGGTACCCATCGCATGGGTCCCAAATCTCCAGGTTCAAGGGCATCTTCCTACATCGAAAACATGCATGAGAAACCCAGAAGATGGTACACCGTGTGATGGGGAAAGGTTTCTAAAACGCACCTCATTTCTCATCTCCTTGTGCCCGGGTTCGCCTTTCCAGCCGCTTTACTAGCAATCTCCCTACCTGGAGCATCAGCACCTTTAACCTCCTGTTCCGTACAGGTTGCAATTTGTCCTGAGGATGAACGGGAAGACGGGGAACCAACGAGAGACTAGCTCTTGGTGTCGGGACAGGCACAGGTCACTCTATTTTCCCATCAGGAAGAAGAATTAACCACAGGCTCAGCCTGCCCCCCGGAACCAGAACAGGGCCTGAAGCCATCCTGCGCTTTTGCGGCCAGCTCCCAAAAAAGCGAGTTGTAAAATGGAGGTTCAGGGCACTGCAATTCACAAACCTGCAGAGTTATAAATGATAACTCTCGTCCACAAATATATTGAGGGAAGGCAAAGAAGAGGATTTGAAATCAAGGCAGAATTGCACGAAACAGATTTCAGGAGGTAGATACGAATCGCCTTTAATGCACATGAAAAGCGGCAAAACGTTGACAATGATGCCCTTGGCCAAAAAGGGCGTATGCGTTTTTTCCTGAATATATTCAGGAAAAAACGCATACGCCCTTTTTGGCCAACCAAGCAACCTGGAAAGGCAAATCAGCGCTACAGAGAAGTCTCGCTTCCCATCGGTCAAAATGGCCATGCTGAAAAAAGTGTCAAAACCAGAAATGCAGGACAGGCCATGGAGAAATGGGAGCCTTGCTACACTGATGGGCGGGATGTAAATTGCCAACAGCCACTTTGGAGAAGTGTACGGTGTGTCCTGAAACATCTGAAAAACACAGCTTAGAGAGCATAGGGCACTTCCACTCATGGGGGTATAAATTGGGAAAATGAAAAATCAGCAAGACACAAGCACCCCAAAGTTTAGGGCTGCTCTGTTGACAAGGACCTCCACTTCATTCCACCTTAATATCCAAGGAAAGAGAAAAATGGATAAAGAAGTTGTGGTCCTTATGTACAATGGAATATCACTCAGCCATGAAATCAATGTCATAAGGTTAGTAGCAGCATGATGAGTGGATTTAGGTACGACGATTCTAACTGAAATAAGTCACACAGAAAAGGACACTTCTCATAAGGTATCACTTTTAGAGGGAATGTAAAAACCGTTACACTTGAACTGAATTACAAAACAGAACAGAGTCACACATGCAGAAAACAGACTATGGCTGCTTAACGGGAAAGGTGAGGTGGGGTGATACATAAAACAAGGGTATCAAATTAGCTCAGATACCGTTCCATAAACCCAATATGTAGTAGACAAGACCTACTCCTTGCTCAGAGAACTGGACTCAACACGCCCTATTCACCGCACAAGAATATATCTGACTAGTAATAATCTTAAAACCTATGTATTGATATCTCTCTGTTAGTGTGTCAAGTGGGTGTAAAGCGGCATAAACACAGCCGTGAAAAGCAGCTAAACCCCATTATGAAAATAAATTACTTTGAAAAACCCATGAAACAACGACAGTGAAAGAGAGAGAAATTCTTACACAATGAGTTCAGGGGCTGTGATGCAACCTGGATTGACCATATCTAGACCCACAGCTGGATGAGACATAAGGGTGGACACTCTTGGGGCTGAGAGGTTTGGTGAGGTTGGGTGAGCAAACGCAGACCCTTTAAAGTAATACGGCGTGGTACCCATCGCATGGGTCCCAAATCTCCAGGTTCAAGGGCATCTTCCTACATCGAAAACATGCATGAGAAACCCAGAAGATGGTACACCGTGTGATGGGGAAAGGTTTCTAAAACGCACCTCATTTCTCATCTCCTTGTGCCCGGGTTCGCCATTCCAGCCGCTTTACTAGCAATCTCCCTACTTGGAGCATCAGCACCTTTAACCTCCTGTTCCGTACAGGTTGCAATTTGTCCTGAGGATGAACGGGAAGACGGGGAACCAACGAGAGACTAGCTCTTGGTGTCGGGACAGGCACAGGTCACTCTATTTTCCCATCAGGAAGAAGAATTAACCACAGGCTCAGCCTGCACCCCGGAACCAGAACAGGGCCTGAAGCCATCCTGCGCTTTTGCGGCCAGCTCCCAAAAAAGCGAGTTGTAAAATGGACGTTCAGGGCACTGCAATTCACAAACCTGCAGAGTTATAAATGATAACTCTCGTCCACAAATATATTGAGGGAAGGCAAAGAAGAGGATTTAAAATCAAGGCAGAATTGCACGAAACAGATTTCAGGAGGTAGATTCGAATCGCCTTTAAAGCACATGAAAAGCAGCAAAATGTTGACAATGATGCCCTTGGCCAAAAAGGGCGTATGCGTTTTTTCCTGAATATATTCAGGAAAAAACGCATACGCCCTTTTTGGCCAACCAAGCAACCTGGAAAGGCAAATCAGCGCTAAAAAGAAGTCTCGCTTCCCATCGGTCAAAAGGGCCATGCTGAAAAAAGTGTCAAAACCAGAAATGCAGGACAGGCCATGGAGAAATGAGAGCCTTGCTACACTGATGGGCGGGATGTAAATTGCCAACAGCCACTCTGGAGAAGTGTACGGTGTGTCCTGAAACATCTGAAAAACACAGCTTAGAGAGCATAGGGCACTTCCACTCATGGGGGTATAAATTGGGAAAATGAAAAATCAGCAAGACACAAGCACCCCAAAGTTGAGGGCTGCTCTGTTGACAAGGACCTCCACTTCATTCCACCTTAAATATCCCAGGAAAGAGAAAAATGGATAAAGAAGTTGTGGTCCTTATGTACAATGGAATATCACTCAGCCATGAAATCAATGTCATAAGGTTAGTAGCAGCATGATGAGTGGATTTAGGTACGACGATTCTAAGTGAAATAAGTCACACAGAAAAGGACACTTCTCATAAGGTATCACTGATAGAGGGAATGTAAAAACCGTTACACTTGAACTGAATTACAAAACAGAACAGAGTCACACATGCAGAAAACACACTATGGCTGCTTAACGGGAAAGGTGAGGTGGGGTGATACATAAATCAAGGGTATCAAATTAGCTCAGATACCGTTCCATAAACCCAATATGTAATAGACAAGACCTACTCCTTGCTCAGAGAACTGGACTCAACACGCCCTATTCACCGCACAAGAATATATCTGACTAGTAATAATCGTAAAACCTATGTATTGATATCTCTCTGTTAGTGTGTCAAGTGGGTGTAAAGTGGCATAAACACAGCAGTGAAAAGCAGCTAAACCCCATTATGAAAATAAATTACTTTGAAAAACCCATGAAACAACGACAGTGAAAGAGAGAGAAATTCTTACACAATGCATTCAGGGGCTGTGATGCAACCTGGATTCACCATATCTAGACCCACAGCTGGATGAGACATAAGGGTGGACACTCTTGGGGCTGAGAGGTTTGGTGAGGTTGGGTGAGCAAACGCAGACCCTTTAAAGTAATACTGCGTGGTACCCATCGCATGGGTCCCAAATCTCCAGGTTCAAGGGCATCTTCCTACATCGAAAACATGCATGAGAAACCCAGAAGATGGTACACCGTGTGATGGGGAAAGGTTTCTAAAACGCACCTCATTTCTCATCTCCTTGTGCCCGGGTTCGCCTTTCCAGCCGCTTTACTAGCAATCTCCCTACTTGGAGCATCAGCACCTTTAACCTCCTGTTCCGTACAGGTTGCAATTTGTCCTGAGGATGAACGGGAAGACGGGGAACCAACGAGAGACTAGCTCTTGGTGTCGGGACAGGCACAGGTCACTCTATTTTCCCATCAGGAAGAAGAATTAACCACAGGCTCAGCCTGCCCCCCGGAACCAGAACAGGGCCTGAAGCCATCCTGCGCTTTTGCGGCCAGCTCCCAAAAACGCGAGTTGTAAAATGGAGGTTCAGGGCACTGCAATTCACAAACCTGCCTAGTTATAAATGATAACTCTCGTCCACAAATATATTGAGGGAAGGCAAAGAAGAGGATTTGAAATCAAGGCAGAATTGCACGAAACAGATTTCAGGAGGTAGATACGAATCGCCTTTAAAGCACATGAAAAGCGGCAAAACGTTGACAATGATGCCATTGGCCAAAAAGGGCGTATGCGTTTTTTCCTGAATATATTCAGGAAAAAACGCATACGCCCTTTTTGGCCAACCAAGCAACCTGGAAAGGCAAATCAGCGCTACAGAGAAGTCTCGCTTCCCATCGGTCAAAAGGGCCATGCTGAAAAAAGTGTCAAAACCAGAAATGCAGGACAGGCCATGGAGAAATGGGAGCCTTGCTACACTGATGGGCGGGATGTAAATTGCCAACAGCCACTCTGGAGAAGTGTACGGTGTGTCCTGAAACATCTGAAAAACACAGCTTAGAGAGCATAGGGCACTTCCACTCATGGGGGTATAAATTGGGAAAATGAAAAATCAGCAAGACACAAGCACCCCAAAGTTTAGGGCTGCTCTGTTGACAAGGACCTCCACTTCATTCCACCTTAAATATCCCAGGAAAGAGAAAAATGGATAAAGAAGTTGTGGTCCTTATGTACAATGGAATATCACTCAGCCATGAAATCAATGTCATAAGGTTAGTAGCAGCATGATGAGTGGATTTAGGTACGACGATTCTAACTGAAATAAGTCACACAGAAAAGGACACTTCTCATAAGGTATCACTTTTAGAGGGAATGTAAAAACCGTTACACTTGAACTGAATTACAAAACAGAACAGAGTCACACATGCAGAAAACAGACTATGGCTGCTTAACGGGAAAGGTGAGGTGGGGTGATACATAAAACAAGGGTATCAAACTAGCTCAGATACCGTTCCATAAACCCAATATGTAGTAGACAAGACCTACTCCTTGCTCAGAGAACTGGACTCAACACGCCCTATTCACCGCACAAGAATATATCTGACTAGTAATAATCTTAAAACCTATGTATTGATATCTCTCTGTTAGTGTGTCAAGTGGGTGTAAAGCGGCATAAACACAGCCGTGAAAAGCAGCTAAACCCCATTATGAAAATAAATTACTTTGAAAAACCCATGAAACAACGACAGTGAAAGAGATAGAAATTCTTACACAATGAGTTCAGGGGCTGTGATGCAACCTGGATTGACCATATCTAGACCCACAGCTGGATGAGACATAAGGGTGGACACTCTTGGGGCTGAGAGGTTTGGTGAGGTTGGGTGAGCAAACGCAGACCCTTTAAAGTAATACTGCGTGGTACCCATCGCATGGGTCCCAAATCTCCAGGTTCAAGGGCATCTTCCTACATCGAAAACATGCATGAGAAACCCAGAAGATGGTACACCGTGTGATGGGGAAAGGTTTCTAAAACGCAACTCATTTCTCATCTCCTTGTGCCCGGGTTCGCCATTCCAGCCGCTTTACTAGCAATCTCCCTACTTGGAGCATCAGCACCTTTAACCTCCTGTTCCGTACAGGTTGCAATTTGTCCTGAGGATGAACGGGAAGACGGGGAACCAACGAGAGACTAGCTCTTGGTGTCGGGACAGGCACAGGTCACTCTATTTTCCCATCAGGAAGAAGAATTAACCACAGGCTCAGCCTGCCCCCCGGAACCAGAACAGGGCCTGAAGCCATCCTGCGCTTTTGCGGCCAGCTCCCAAAAAAGCGAGTTGTAAAATGGAGGTTCAGGGCACTGCAATTCACAAACCTGCAGAGTTATAAATGATAACTCTCGTCCACAAATATATTGAGGGAAGGCAAAGAAGAGGATTTGAAATCAAGGCAGAATTGCACGAAACAGATTTCAGGAGGTAGATACGAATCGCCTTTAAAGCACATGAAAAGCGGCAAAACGTTGACAATGATGCCCTTGGCCAAAAAGGGCGTATGCGTTTTTTCCTGAATATATTCAGGAAAAAACGCATACGCCCTTTTTGGCCAACCAAGCAACCTGGAAAGGCAAATCAGCGCTACAGAGAAGTCTCGCTTCCCATCGGTCAAAATGGCCATGCTGAAAAAAGTGTCAAAACCAGAAATGCAGGACAGGCCATGGAGAAATGGGAGCCTTGCTACACTGATGGGCGGGATGTAAATTGCCAACAGCCACTCTGGAGAAGTGTACGGTGTGTCCTGAAACATCTGAAAAACACAGCTTAGAGAGCATAGGGCACTTCCACTCATGGGGGTATAAATTGGGAAAATGAAAAATCAGCAAGACACAAGCACCCCAAAGTTTAGGGCTGCTCTGTTGACAAGGACCTCCACTTCATTCCACCTTAATATCCAAGGAAAGAGAAAAATGGATAAAGAAGTTGTGGTCCTTATGTACAATGGAATATCACTCAGCCATGAAATCAATGTCATAAGGTTAGTAGCAGCATGATGAGTGGATTTAGGTACGACGATTCTAACTGAAATAAGTCACACAGAAAAGGACACTTCTCATAAGGTATCACTTTTAGAGGGAATGTAAAAACCGTTACACTTGAACTGAATTACAAAACAGAACAGAGTCACACATGCAGAAAACAGACTATGGCTGCTTAACGGGAAAGGTGAGGTGGGGTGATACATAAAACAAGGGTATCAAATTAGCTCAGATACCGTTCCATAAACCCAATATGTAGTAGACAAGACCTACTCCTTGCTCAGAGAACTGGACTCAACACGCCCTATTCACCGCACAAGAATATATCTGACTAGTAATAATCTTAAAACCTATGTATTGATATCTCTCTGTTAGTGTGTCAAGTGGGTGTAAAGCGACATAAACACAGCAGTGAAAAGCAGCTAAACCCCATTATGAAAATAAATTACTTTGAAAAACCCATGAAACAACGACAGTGAAAGAGAGAGAAATTCTTACACAATGCGTTCAGGGGCTGTGATGCAACCTGGATTCACCATATCTAGACCCACAGCTGGATGAGACATAAGGGTGGACACTCTTGGGGCTGAGAGGTTTGGTGAGGTTGGGTGAGCAAACGCAGACCCTTTAAAGTAATACTGCGTGGTACCCATCGCATGGGTCCCAAATCTCCAGGTTCAAGGGCATCTTCCTACATCGAAAACATGCATGAGAAACCCAGAAGATGGTACACCGTGTGATGGGGAAAGGTTTCTAAAACGCACCTCATTTCTCATCTCCTTGTGCCCGGGTTCGCCTTTCCAGCCGCTTTACTAGCAATCTCCCTACCTGGAGCATCAGCACCTTTAACCTCCTGTTCCGTACAGGTTGCAATTTGTCCTGAGGATGAACGGGAAGACGGGGAACCAACGAGAGACTAGCTCTTGGTGTCGGGACAGGCACAGGTCACTCTATTTTCCCATCAGGAAGAAGAATTAACCACAGGCTCAGCCTGCCCCCCGGAACCAGAACAGGGCCTGAAGCCATCCTGCGCTTTTGCGGCCAGCTCCCAAAAAAGCGAGTTGTAAAATGGAGGTTCAGGGCACTGCAATTCACAAACCTGCAGAGTTATAAATGATAACTCTCGTCCACAAATATATTGAGGGAAGGCAAAGAAGAGGATTTGAAATCAAGGCAGAATTGCACGAAACAGATTTCAGGAGGTAGATACGAATCGCCTTTAATGCACATGAAAAGCGGCAAAACGTTGACAATGATGCCCTTGGCCAAAAAGGGCGTATGCGTTTTTTCCTGAATATATTCAGGAAAAAACGCATACGCCCTTTTTGGCCAACCAAGCAACCTGGAAAGGCAAATCAGCGCTACAGAGAAGTCTCGCTTCCCATCGGTCAAAATGGCCATGCTGAAAAAAGTGTCAAAACCAGAAATGCAGGACAGGCCATGGAGAAATGGGAGCCTTGCTACACTGATGGGCGGGATGTAAATTGCCAACAGCCACTTTGGAGAAGTGTACGGTGTGTCCTGAAACATCTGAAAAACACAGCTTAGAGAGCATAGGGCACTTCCACTCATGGGGGTATAAATTGGGAAAATGAAAAATCAGCAAGACACAAGCACCCCAAAGTTTAGGGCTGCTCTGTTGACAAGGACCTCCACTTCATTCCACCTTAATATCCAAGGAAAGAGAAAAATGGATAAAGAAGTTGTGGTCCTTATGTACAATGGAATATCACTCAGCCATGAAATCAATGTCATAAGGTTAGTAGCAGCATGATGAGTGGATTTAGGTACGACGATTCTAACTGAAATAAGTCACACAGAAAAGGACACTTCTCATAAGGTATCACTTTTAGAGGGAATGTAAAAACCGTTACACTTGAACTGAATTACAAAACAGAACAGAGTCACACATGCAGAAAACAGACTATGGCTGCTTAACGGGAAAGGTGAGGTGGGGTGATACATAAAACAAGGGTATCAAATTAGCTCAGATACCGTTCCATAAACCCAATATGTAGTAGACAAGACCTACTCCTTGCTCAGAGAACTGGACTCAACACGCCCTATTCACCGCACAAGAATATATCTGACTAGTAATAATCTTAAAACCTATGTATTGATATCTCTCTGTTAGTGTGTCAAGTGGGTGTAAAGCGGCATAAACACAGCCGTGAAAAGCAGCTAAACCCCATTATGAAAATAAATTACTTTGAAAAACCCATGAAACAACGACAGTGAAAGAGAGAGAAATTCTTACACAATGAGTTCAGGGGCTGTGATGCAACCTGGATTGACCATATCTAGAGCCACAGCTGGATGAGACATAAGGGTGGACACTCTTGGGGCTGAGAGGTTTGGTGAGGTTGGGTGAGCAAACGCAGACCCTTTAAAGTAATACGGCGTGGTACCCATCGCATGGGTCCCAAATCTCCAGGTTCAAGGGCATCTTCCTACATCGAAAACATGCATGAGAAACCCAGAAGATGGTACACCGTGTGATGGGGAAAGGTTTCTAAAACGCACCTCATTTCTCATCTCCTTGTGCCCGGGTTCGCCATTCCAGCCGCTTTACTAGCAATCTCCCTACTTGGAGCATCAGCACCTTTAACCTCCTGTTCCGTACAGGTTGCAATTTGTCCTGAGGATGAACGGGAAGACGGGGAACCAACGAGAGACTAGCTCTTGGTGTCGGGACAGGCACAGGTCACTCTATTTTCCCATCAGGAAGAAGAATTAACCACAGGCTCAGCCTGCACCCCGGAACCAGAACAGGGCCTGAAGCCATCCTGCGCTTTTGCGGCCAGCTCCCAAAAAAGCGAGTTGTAAAATGGACGTTCAGGGCACTGCAATTCACAAACCTGCAGAGTTATAAATGATAACTCTCGTCCACAAATATATTGAGGGAAGGCAAAGAAGAGGATTTAAAATCAAGGCAGAATTGCACGAAACAGATTTCAGGAGGTAGATTCGAATCGCCTTTAAAGCACATGAAAAGCAGCAAAATGTTGACAATGATGCCCTTGGCCAAAAAGGGCGTATGCGTTTTTTCCTGAATATATTCAGGAAAAAACGCATACGCCCTTTTTGGCCAACCAAGCAACCTGGAAAGGCAAATCAGCGCTAAAAAGAAGTCTCGCTTCCCATCGGTCAAAAGGGCCATGCTGAAAAAAGTGTCAAAACCAGAAATGCAGGACAGGCCATGGAGAAATGAGAGCCTTGCTACACTGATGGGCGGGATGTAAATTGCCAACAGCCACTCTGGAGAAGTGTACGGTGTGTCCTGAAACATCTGAAAAACACAGCTTAGAGAGCATAGGGCACTTCCACTCATGGGGGTATAAATTGGGAAAATGAAAAATCAGCAAGACACAAGCACCCCAAAGTTTAGGGCTGCTCTGTTGACAAGGACCTCCACTTCATTCCACCTTAAATATCCAAGGAAAGAGAAAAATGGATAAAGAAGTTGTGGTCCTTATGTACAATGGAATATCACTCAGCCATGAAATCAATGTCATAAGGTTAGTAGCAGCATGATGAGTGGATTTAGGTACGACGATTCTAAGTGAAATAAGTCACACAGAAAAGGACACTTCTCATAAGGTATCACTTTTAGAGGGAATGTAAAAACCGTTACACTTGAACTGAATTACAAAACAGAACAGAGTCACACATGCAGAAAACAGACTATGGCTGCTTAACGGGAAAGGTGAGGTGGGGTGATACATAAAACAAGGGTATCAAATTAGCTCAGATACCGTTCCATAAACCCAATATGTAGTAGACAAGACCTACTCCTTGCTCAGAGAACTGGACTCAACACGCCCTATTCACCGCACAAGAATATATCTGACTAGTAAAAATCTTAAAACCTATGTATTGATATCTCTCTGTTAGTGTGTCAAGTGGGTGTAAAGTGGCATAAACACAGCCGTGAAAAGCAGCTAAACCCCATTATGAAAATAAATTACTTTGAAAAACCCATGAAACAACGACAGTGAAAGAGATAGAAATTCTTACACAATGAGTTCAGGGGCTGTGATGCAACCTGGATTGACCATATCTAGACCCACAGCTGGATGAGACATAAGGGTGGACACTCTTGGGGCTGAGAGGTTTGGTGAGGTTGGGTGAGCAAACGCAGACCCTTTAAAGTAATACTGCGTGGTACCCATCGCATGGGTCCCAAATCTCCAGGTTCAAGGGCATCTTCCTACATCGAAAACATGCATGAGAAACCTAGAAGATGGTACACCGTGTGATGGGGAAAGGTTTCTAAAACGCACCTCATTTCTCATCTCCTTGTGCCCGGGTTCGCCATTCCAGCCGCTTTACTAGCAATCTCCCTACTTGGAGCATCAGCACCTTTAACCTCCTGTTCCGTACAGGTTGCAATTTGTCCTGAGGATGAACGGGAAGACGGGGAACCAACGAGAGACTAGCTCTTGGTGTCGGGACAGGCACAGGTCACTCTATTTTCCCATCAGGAAGAAGAATTAACCACAGGCTCAGCCTGCCCCCCGGAACCAGAACAGGGCCTGAAGCCATCCTGCGCTTTTGCGGCCAGCTCCCAAAAAAGCGAGTTGTAAAATGGAGGTTCAGGGCACTGCAATTCACAAACCTGCAGAGTTATAAATGATAACTCTCGTCCACAAATATATTGAGGGAAGGCAAAGAAGAGGATTTGAAATCAAGGCAGAATTGCACGAAACAGATTTCAGGAGGTAGATACGAATCGCCTTTAAAGCACATGAAAAGCGGCAAAACGTTGACAATGATGCCCTTGGCCAAAAAGGGCGTATGCGTTTTTTCCTGAATATATTCAGGAAAAAACGCATACGCCCTTTTTGGCCAACCAAGCAACCTGGAAAGGCAAATCAGCGCTACAGAGAAGTCTCGCTTCCCATCGGTCAAAAGGGCCATGCTGAAAAAAGTGTCAAAACCAGAAATGCAGGACAGGCCATGGAGAAATGGGAGCCTTGCTACACTGATGGGCGGGATGTAAATTGCCAACAGCCACTCTGGAGAAGTGTACGGTGTGTCCTGAAACATCTGAAAAACACAGCTTAGAGAGCATAGGGCACTTCCACTCATGGGGGTATAAATTGGGAAAATGAAAAATCAGCAAGACACAAGCACCCCAAAGTTTAGGGCTGCTCTGTTGACAAGGACCTCCACTTCATTCCACCTTAATATCCAAGGAAAGAGAAAAATGGATAAAGAAGTTGTGGCCCTTATGTACAATGGAATATCACTCAGCCATGAAATCAATGTCATAAGGTTAGTAGCAGCATGATGAGTGGATTTAGGTACGACGATTCTAACTGAAATAAGTCACACAGAAAAGGACACTTCTCATAAGGTATCACTTTTAGAGGGAATGTAAAAACCGTTACACTTGAACTGAATTACAAAACAGAACAGAGTCACACATGCAGAAAACACACTATGGCTGCTTAACGGGAAAGGTGAGGTGGGGTGATACATAAAACAAGGGTATCAAATTAGCTCAGATACCGTTCCATAAACCCAATATGTAATAGACAAGACCTACTCCTTGCTCAGAGAACTGGACTCAACACGCCCTATTCACCGCACAAGAATATATCTGACTAGTAATAATCTTAAAACCTATGTATTGATATCTCTCTGTTAGTGTGTCAAGTGGGTGTAAAGCGACATAAACACAGCAGTGAAAAGCAGCTAAACCCCATTATGAAAATAAATTACTTTGAAAAACCCATGAAACAACGACAGTGAAAGAGAGAGAAATTCTTACACAATGCGTTCAGGGGCTGTGATGCAACCTGGATTCACCATATCTAGACCCACAGCTGGATGAGACATAAGGGTGGACACTCTTGGGGCTGAGAGGTTTGGTGAGGTTGGGTGAGCAAACGCAGACCCTTTAAAGTAATACTGCGTGGTACCCATCGCATGGGTCCCAAATCTCCAGGTTCAAGGGCATCTTCCTACATCGAAAACATGCATGAGAAACCCAGAAGATGGTACACCGTGTGATGGGGAAAGGTTTCTAAAACGCACCTCATTTCTCATCTCCTTGTGCCCGGGTTCGCCTTTCCAGCCGCTTTACTAGCAATCTCCCTACTTGGAGCATCAGCACCTTTAACCTCCTGTTCCGTACAGGTTGCAATTTGTCCTGAGGATGAACGGGAAGACGGGGAACCAACGAGAGACTAGCTCTTGGTGTCGGGACAGGCACAGGTCACTCTATTTTCCCATCAGGAAGAAGAATTAACCACAGGCTCAGCCTGCCCCCCGGAACCAGAACAGGGCCTGAAGCCATCCTGCGCTTTTGCGGCCAGCTCCCAAAAAAGCGAGTTGTAAAATGGACGTTCAGGGCACTGCAATTCACAAACCTGCAGAGTTATAAATGATAACTCTCGTCCACAAATATATTGAGGGAAGGCAAAGAAGAGGATTTAAAATCAAGGCAGAATTGCACGAAACAGATTTCAGGAGGTAGATTCGAATCGCCTTTAAAGCACATGAAAAGCAGCAAAATGTTGACAATGATGCCCTTGGCCAAAAAGGGCGTATGCGTTTTTTCCTGAATATATTCAGGAAAAAACGCATACGCCCTTTTTGGCCAACCAAGCAACCTGGAAAGGCAAATCAGCGCTAAAAAGAAGTCTCGCTTCCCATCGGTCAAAAGGGCCATGCTGAAAAAAGTGTCAAAACCAGAAATGCAGGACAGGCCATGGAGAAATGAGAGCCTTGCTACACTGATGGGCGGGATGTAAATTGCCAACAGCCACTCTGGAGAAGTGTACGGTGTGTCCTGAAACATCTGAAAAACACAGCTTAGAGAGCATAGGGCACTTCCACTCATGGGGGTATAAATTGGGAAAATGAAAAATCAGCAAGACACAAGCACCCCAAAGTTTAGGGCTGCTCTGTTGACAAGGACCTCCACTTCATTCCACCTTAAATATCCAAGGAAAGAGAAAAATGGATAAAGAAGTTGTGGTCCTTATGTACAATGGAATATCACTCAGCCATGAAATCAATGTCATAAGGTTAGTAGCAGCATGATGAGTGGATTTAGGTACGACGATTCTAAGTGAAATAAGTCACACAGAAAAGGACACTTCTCATAAGGTATCACTTTTAGAGGGAATGTAAAAACCGTTACACTTGAACTGAATTACAAAACAGAACAGAGTCACACATGCAGAAAACACACTATGGCTGCTTAACGGGAAAGGTGAGGTGGGGTGATACATAAAACAAGGGTATCAAATTAGCTCAGATACCGTTCCATAAACCCAATATGTAGTAGACAAGACCTACTCCTTGCTCAGAGAACTGGACTCAACACGCCCTATTCACCGCACAAGAATATATCTGACTAGTAAAAATCTTAAAACCTATGTAT
The DNA here is from genome assembly GCF_965194805.1 of Balaenoptera borealis. Classification (NCBI taxonomy): domain Eukaryota; kingdom Metazoa; phylum Chordata; class Mammalia; order Artiodactyla; family Balaenopteridae; genus Balaenoptera; species Balaenoptera borealis. The sequence goes on from NW_028123642.1 coordinate 182,565, forward strand.
TGATATCTCTCTGTTAGTGTGTCAAGTGGGTGTAAAGTGGCATAAACACAGCCGTGAAAAGCAGCTAAACCCCATTATGAAAATAAATTACTTTGAAAAACCCATGAAACAACGACAGTGAAAGAGATAGAAATTCTTACACAATGAGTTCAGGGGCTGTGATGCAACCTGGATTGACCATATCTAGACCCACAGCTGGATGAGACATAAGGGTGGACACTCTTGGGGCTGAGAGGTTTGGTGAGGTTGGGTGAGCAAACGCAGACCCTTTAAAGTAATACTGCGTGGTACCCATCGCATGGGTCCCAAATCTCCAGGTTCAAGGGCATCTTCCTACATCGAAAACATGCATGAGAAACCTAGAAGATGGTACACCGTGTGATGGGGAAAGGTTTCTAAAACGCACCTCATTTCTCATCTCCTTGTGCCCGGGTTCGCCATTCCAGCCGCTTTACTAGCAATCTCCCTACTTGGAGCATCAGCACCTTTAACCTCCTGTTCCGTACAGGTTGCAATTTGTCCTGAGGATGAACGGGAAGACGGGGAACCAACGAGAGACTAGCTCTTGGTGTCGGGACAGGCACAGGTCACTCTATTTTCCCATCAGGAAGAAGAATTAACCACAGGCTCAGCCTGCCCCCCGGAACCAGAACAGGGCCTGAAGCCATCCTGCGCTTTTGCGGCCAGCTCCCAAAAAAGCGAGTTGTAAAATGGAGGTTCAGGGCACTGCAATTCACAAACCTGCAGAGTTATAAATGATAACTCTCGTCCACAAATATATTGAGGGAAGGCAAAGAAGAGGATTTGAAATCAAGGCAGAATTGCACGAAACAGATTTCAGGAGGTAGATACGAATCGCCTTTAAAGCACATGAAAAGCGGCAAAACGTTGACAATGATGCCCTTGGCCAAAAAGGGCGTATGCGTTTTTTCCTGAATATATTCAGGAAAAAACGCATACGCCCTTTTTGGCCAACCAAGCAACCTGGAAAGGCAAATCAGCGCTACAGAGAAGTCTCGCTTCCCATCGGTCAAAAGGGCCATGCTGAAAAAAGTGTCAAAACCAGAAATGCAGGACAGGCCATGGAGAAATGGGAGCCTTGCTACACTGATGGGCGGGATGTAAATTGCCAACAGCCACTCTGGAGAAGTGTACGGTGTGTCCTGAAACATCTGAAAAACACAGCTTAGAGAGCATAGGGCACTTCCACTCATGGGGGTATAAATTGGGAAAATGAAAAATCAGCAAGACACAAGCACCCCAAAGTTTAGGGCTGCTCTGTTGACAAGGACCTCCACTTCATTCCACCTTAATATCCAAGGAAAGAGAAAAATGGATAAAGAAGTTGTGGCCCTTATGTACAATGGAATATCACTCAGCCATGAAATCAATGTCATAAGGTTAGTAGCAGCATGATGAGTGGATTTAGGTACGACGATTCTAACTGAAATAAGTCACACAGAAAAGGACACTTCTCATAAGGTATCACTTTTAGAGGGAATGTAAAAACCGTTACATTTGAACTGAATTACAAAACAGAACAGAGTCACACATGCAGAAAACACACTATGGCTGCTTAACGGGAAAGGTGAGGTGGGGTGATACATAAAACAAGGGTATCAAATTAGCTCAGATACCGTTCCATAAACCCAATATGTAATAGACAAGACCTACTCCTTGCTCAGAGAACTGGACTCAACACGCCCTATTCACCGCACAAGAATATATCTGACTAGTAATAATCTTAAAACCTATGTATTGATATCTCTCTGTTAGTGTGTCAAGTGGGTGTAAAGCGACATAAACACAGCAGTGAAAAGCAGCTAAACCCCATTATGAAAATAAATTACTTTGAAAAACCCATGAAACAACGACAGTGAAAGAGAGAGAAATTCTTACACAATGCGTTCAGGGGCTGTGATGCAACCTGGATTCACCATATCTAGACCCACAGCTGGATGAGACATAAGGGTGGACACTCTTGGGGCTGAGAGGTTTGGTGAGGTTGGGTGAGCAAACGCAGACCCTTTAAAGTAATACTGCGTGGTACCCATCGCATGGGTCCCAAATCTCCAGGTTCAAGGGCATCTTCCTACATCGAAAACATGCATGAGAAACCCAGAAGATGGTACACCGTGTGATGGGGAAAGGTTTCTAAAACGCACCTCATTTCTCATCTCCTTGTGCCCGGGTTCGCCTTTCCAGCCGCTTTACTAGCAATCTCCCTACCTGGAGCATCAGCACCTTTAACCTCCTGTTCCGTACAGGTTGCAATTTGTCCTGAGGATGAACGGGAAGACGGGGAACCAACGAGAGACTAGCTCTTGGTGTCGGGACAGGCACAGGTCACTCTATTTTCCCATCAGGAAGAAGAATTAACCACAGGCTCAGCCTGCCCCCCGGAACCAGAACAGGGCCTGAAGCCATCCTGCGCTTTTGCGGCCAGCTCCCAAAAAAGCGAGTTGTAAAATGGAGGTTCAGGGCACTGCAATTCACAAACCTGCAGAGTTATAAATGATAACTCTCGTCCACAAATATATTGAGGGAAGGCAAAGAAGAGGATTTGAAATCAAGGCAGAATTGCACGAAACAGATTTCAGGAGGTAGATACGAATCGCCTTTAAAGCACATGAAAAGCGGCAAAACGTTGACAATGATGCCCTTGGCCAAAAAGGGCGTATGCGTTTTTTCCTGAATATATTCAGGAAAAAACGCATACGCCCTTTTTGGCCAACCAAGCAACCTGGAAAGGCAAATCAGCGCTACAGAGAAGTCTCGCTTCCCATCGGTCAAAAGGGCCATGCTGAAAAAAGTGTCAAAACCAGAAATGCAGGACAGGCCATGGAGAAATGGGAGCCTTGCTACACTGATGGGCGGGATGTAAATTGCCAACAGCCACTCTGGAGAAGTGTACGGTGTGTCCTGAAACATCTGAAAAACACAGCTTAGAGAGCATAGGGCACTTCCACTCATGGGGGTATAAATTGGGAAAATGAAAAATCAGCAAGACACAAGCACCCCAAAGTTGAGGGCTGCTCTGTTGACAAGGACCTCCACTTCATTCCACCTTAATATCCAAGGAAAGAGAAAAATGGATAAAGAAGTTGTGGTCCTTATGTACAATGGAATATCACTCAGCCATGAAATCAATGTCATAAGGTTAGTAGCAGCATGATGAGTGGATTTAGGTACGACGATTCTAACTGAAATAAGTCACACAGAAAAGGACACTTCTCATAAGGTATCACTTTTAGAGGGAATGTAAAAACCGTTACACTTGAACTGAATTACAAAACAGAACAGAGTCACACATGCAGAAAACACACTATGGCTGCTTAACGGGAAAGGTGAGGTGGGGTGATACATAAAACAAGGGTATCAAATTAGCTCAGATACCGTTCCATAAACCCAATATGTAATAGACAAGACCTACTCCTTGCTCAGAGAACTGGACTCAACACGCCCTATTCACCGCACAACAATATATCTGACTAGTAATAATCTTAAAACCTATGTATTGATATCTCTCTGTTAGTGTGTCAAGTGGGTGTAAAGCGACATAAACACAGCAGTGAAAAGCAGCTAAACCCCATTATGAAAATAAATTACTTTGAAAAACCCATGAAACAACGACAGTGAAAGAGAGAGAAATTCTTACACAATGCGTTCAGGGGCTGTGATGCAACCTGGATTCACCATATCTAGACCCACAGCTGGATGAGACATAAGGGTGGACACTCTTGGGGCTGAGAGGTTTGGTGAGGTTGGGTGAGCAAACGCAGACCCTTTAAAGTAATACTGCGTGGTACCCATCGCATGGGTCCCAAATCTCCAGGTTCAAGGGCATCTTCCTACATCGAAAACATGCATGAGAAACCCAGAAGATGGTACACCGTGTGATGGGGAAAGGTTTCTAAAACGCACCTCATTTCTCATCTCCTTGTGCCCGGGTTCGCCTTTCCAGCCGCTTTACTAGCAATCTCCCTACTTGGAGCATCAGCACCTTTAACCTCCTGTTCCGTACAGGTTGCAATTTGTCCTGAGGATGAACGGGAAGACGGGGAACCAACGAGAGACTAGCTCTTGGTGTCGGGACAGGCACAGGTCACTCTATTTTCCCATCAGGAAGAAGAATTAACCACAGGCTCAGCCTGCCCCCCGGAACCAGAACAGGGCCTGAAGCCATCCTGCGCTTTTGCGGCCAGCTCCCAAAAAAGCGAGTTGTAAAATGGAGGTTCAGGGCACTGCAATTCACAAACCTGCAGAGTTATAAATGATAACTCTCGTCCACAAATATATTGAGGGAAGGCAAAGAAGAGGATTTGAAATCAAGGCAGAATTGCACGAAACAGATTTCAGGAGGTAGATACGAATCGCCTTTAAAGCACATGAAAAGCGGCAAAACGTTGACAATGATGCCCTTGGCCAAAAAGGGCGTATGCGTTTTTTCCTGAATATATTCAGGAAAAAACGCATACGCCCTTTTTGGCCAACCAAGCAACCTGGAAAGGCAAATCAGCGCTACAGAGAAGTCTCGCTTCCCATCGGTCAAAAGGGCCATGCTGAAAAAAGTGTCAAAACCAGAAATGCAGGACAGGCCATGGAGAAATGGGAGCCTTGCTACACTGATGGGCGGGATGTAAATTGCCAACAGCCACTCTGGAGAAGTGTACGGTGTGTCCTGAAACATCTGAAAAACACAGCTTAGAGAGCATAGGGCACTTCCACTCATGGGGGTATAAATTGGGAAAATGAAAAATCAGCAAGACACAAGCACCCCAAAGTTTAGGGCTGCTCTGTTGACAAGGACCTCCACTTCATTCCACCTTAATATCCAAGGAAAGAGAAAAATGGATAAAGAAGTTGTGGCCCTTATGTACAATGGAATATCACTCAGCCATGAAATCAATGTCATAAGGTTAGTAGCAGCATGATGAGTGGATTTAGGTACGACGATTCTAACTGAAATAAGTCACACAGAAAAGGACACTTCTCATAAGGTATCACTTTTAGAGGGAATGTAAAAACCGTTACACTTGAACTGAATTACAAAACAGAACAGAGTCACACATGCAGAAAACACACTATGGCTGCTTAACGGGAAAGGTGAGGTGGGGTGATACATAAAACAAGGGTATCAAATTAGCTCAGATACCGTTCCATAAACCCAATATGTAATAGACAAGACCTACTCCTTGCTCAGAGAACTGGACTCAACACGCCCTATTCACCGCACAAGAATATATCTGACTAGTAATAATCTTAAAACCTATGTATTGATATCTCTCTGTTAGTGTGTCAAGTGGGTGTAAAGCGACATAAACACAGCAGTGAAAAGCAGCTAAACCCCATTATGAAAATAAATTACTTTGAAAAACCCATGAAACAACGACAGTGAAAGAGAGAGAAATTCTTACACAATGCGTTCAGGGGCTGTGATGCAACCTGGATTCACCATATCTAGACCCACAGCTGGATGAGACATAAGGGTGGACACTCTTGGGGCTGAGAGGTTTGGTGAGGTTGGGTGAGCAAACGCAGACCCTTTAAAGTAATACTGCGTGGTACCCATCGCATGGGTCCCAAATCTCCAGGTTCAAGGGCATCTTCCTACATCGAAAACATGCATGAGAAACCCAGAAGATGGTACACCGTGTGATGGGGAAAGGTTTCTAAAACGCACCTCATTTCTCATCTCCTTGTGCCCGGGTTCGCCTTTCCAGCCGCTTTACTAGCAATCTCCCTACTTGGAGCATCAGCACCTTTAACCTCCTGTTCCGTACAGGTTGCAATTTGTCCTGAGGATGAACGGGAAGACGGGGAACCAACGAGAGACTAGCTCTTGGTGTCGGGACAGGCACAGGTCACTCTATTTTCCCATCAGGAAGAAGAATTAACCACAGGCTCAGCCTGCCCCCCGGAACCAGAACAGGGCCTGAAGCCATCCTGCGCTTTTGCGGCCAGCTCCCAAAAAAGCGAGTTGTAAAATGGAGGTTCAGGGCACTGCAATTCACAAACCTGCAGAGTTATAAATGATAACTCTCGTCCACAAATATATTGAGGGAAGGCAAAGAAGAGGATTTGAAATCAAGGCAGAATTGCACGAAACAGATTTCAGGAGGTAGATACGAATCGCCTTTAAAGCACATGAAAAGCGGCAAAACGTTGACAATGATGCCCTTGGCCAAAAAGGGCGTATGCGTTTTTTCCTGAATATATTCAGGAAAAAACGCATACGCCCTTTTTGGCCAACCAAGCAACCTGGAAAGGCAAATCAGCGCTACAGAGAAGTCTCGCTTCCCATCGGTCAAAAGGGCCATGCTGAAAAAAGTGTCAAAACCAGAAATGCAGGACAGGCCATGGAGAAATGGGAGCCTTGCTACACTGATGGGCGGGATGTAAATTGCCAACAGCCACTCTGGAGAAGTGTACGGTGTGTCCTGAAACATCTGAAAAACACAGCTTAGAGAGCATAGGGCACTTCCACTCATGGGGGTATAAATTGGGAAAATGAAAAATCAGCAAGACACAAGCACCCCAAAGTTTAGGGCTGCTCTGTTGACAAGGACCTCCACTTCATTCCACCTTAATATCCAAGGAAAGAGAAAAATGGATAAAGAAGTTGTGGCCCTTATGTACAATGGAATATCACTCAGCCATGAAATCAATGTCATAAGGTTAGTAGCAGCATGATGAGTGGATTTAGGTACGACGATTCTAACTGAAATAAGTCACACAGAAAAGGACACTTCTCATAAGGTATCACTTTTAGAGGGAATGTAAAAACCGTTACACTTGAACTGAATTACAAAACAGAACAGAGTCACACATGCAGAAAACACACTATGGCTGCTTAACGGGAAAGGTGAGGTGGGGTGATACATAAAACAAGGGTATCAAATTAGCTCAGATACCGTTCCATAAACCCAATATGTAATAGACAAGACCTACTCCTTGCTCAGAGAACTGGACTCAACACGCCCTATTCACCGCACAAGAATATATCTGACTAGTAATAATCTTAAAACCTATGTATTGATATCTCTCTGTTAGTGTGTCAAGTGGGTGTAAAGCGACATAAACACAGCAGTGAAAAGCAGCTAAACCCCATTATGAAAATAAATTACTTTGAAAAACCCATGAAACAACGACAGTGAAAGAGAGAGAAATTCTTACACAATGCGTTCAGGGGCTGTGATGCAACCTGGATTCACCATATCTAGACCCACAGCTGGATGAGACATAAGGGTGGACACTCTTGGGGCTGAGAGGTTTGGTGAGGTTGGGTGAGCAAACGCAGACCCTTTAAAGTAATACTGCGTGGTACCCATCGCATGGGTCCCAAATCTCCAGGTTCAAGGGCATCTTCCTACATCGAAAACATGCATGAGAAACCCAGAAGATGGTACACCGTGTGATGGGGAAAGGTTTCTAAAACGCACCTCATTTCTCATCTCCTTGTGCCCGGGTTCGCCTTTCCAGCCGCTTTACTAGCAATCTCCCTACTTGGAGCATCAGCACCTTTAACCTCCTGTTCCGTACAGGTTGCAATTTGTCCTGAGGATGAACGGGAAGACGGGGAACCAACGAGAGACTAGCTCTTGGTGTCGGGACAGGCACAGGTCACTCTATTTTCCCATCAGGAAGAAGAATTAACCACAGGCTCAGCCTGCCCCCCGGAACCAGAACAGGGCCTGAAGCCATCCTGCGCTTTTGCGGCCAGCTCCCAAAAAAGCGAGTTGTAAAATGGAGGTTCAGGGCACTGCAATTCACAAACCTGCAGAGTTATAAATGATAACTCTCGTCCACAAATATATTGAGGGAAGGCAAAGAAGAGGATTTGAAATCAAGGCAGAATTGCACGAAACAGATTTCAGGAGGTAGATACGAATCGCCTTTAAAGAACATGAAAAGCGGCAAAACGTTGACAATGATGCCCTTGGCCAAAAAGGGCGTATGCGTTTTTTCCTGAATATATTCAGGAAAAAACGCATACGCCCTTTTTGGCCAACCAAGCAACCTGGAAAGGCAAATCAGCGCTACAGAGAAGTCTCGCTTCCCATCGGTCAAAAGGGCCATGCTGAAAAAAGTGTCAAAACCAGAAATGCAGGACAGGCCATGGAGAAATGGGAGCCTTGCTACACTGATGGGCGGGATGTAAATTGCCAACAGCCACTCTGGAGAAGTGTACGGTGTGTCCTGAAACATCTGAAAAACACAGCTTAGAGAGCATAGGGCACTTCCACTCATGGGGGTATAAATTGGGAAAATGAAAAATCAGCAAGACACAAGCACCCCAAAGTTTAGGGCTGCTCTGTTGACAAGGACCTCCACTTCATTCCACCTTAATATCCAAGGAAAGAGAAAAATGGATAAAGAAGTTGTGGCCCTTATGTACAATGGAATATCTCTCAGCCATGAAATCAATGTCATAAGGTTAGTAGCAGCATGATGAGTGGATTTAGGTACGACGATTCTAACTGAAATAAGTCACACAGAAAAGGACACTTCTCATAAGGTATCACTTTTAGAGGGAATGTAAAAACCGTTACACTTGAACTGAATTACAAAACAGAACAGAGTCACACATGCAGAAAACACACTATGGCTGCTTAACGGGAAAGGTGAGGTGGGGTGATACATAAAACCAGGGTATCAAATTAGCTCAGATACCGTTCCATAAACCCAATATGTAATAGACAAGACCTACTCCTTGCTCAGAGAACTGGACTCAACACGCCCTATTCACCGCACAAGAATATATCTGACTAGTAATAATCTTAAAACCTATGTATTGATATCTCTCTGTTAGTGTGTCAAGTGGGTGTAAAGCGACATAAACACAGCAGTGAAAAGCAGCTAAACCCCATTATGAAAATAAATTACTTTGAAAAACCCATGAAACAACGACAGTGAAAGAGAGAGAAATTCTTACACAATGCGTTCAGGGGCTGTGATGCAACCTGGATTCACCATATCTAGACCCACAGCTGGATGAGACATAAGGGTGGACACTCTTGGGGCTGAGAGGTTTGGTGAGGTTGGGTGAGCAAACGCAGACCCTTTAAAGTAATACTGCATGGTACCCATCGCATGGGTCCCAAATCTCCAGGTTCAAGGGCATCTTCCTACATCGAAAACATGCATGAGAAACCCAGAAGATGGTACACCGTGTGATGGGGAAAGGTTTCTAAAACGCACCTCATTTCTCATCTCCTTGTGCCCGGGTTCGCCTTTCCAGCCGCTTTACTAGCAATCTCCCTACTTGGAGCATCAGCACCTTTAACCTCCTGTTCCGTACAGGTTGCAATTTGTCCTGAGGATGAACGGGAAGACGGGGAACCAACGAGAGACTAGCTCTTGGTGTCGGGACAGGCACAGGTCACTCTATTTTCCCATCAGGAAGAAGAATTAACCACAGGCTCAGCCTGCCCCCCGGAACCAGAACAGGGCCTGAAGCCATCCTGCGCTTTTGCGGCCAGCTCCCAAAAAAGCGAGTTGTAAAATGGAGGTTCAGGGCACTGCAATTCACAAACCTGCAGAGTTATAAATGATAACTCTCGTCCACAAATATATTGAGGGAAGGCAAAGAAGAGGATTTGAAATCAAGGCAGAATTGCACGAAACAGATTTCAGGAGGTAGATACGAATCGCCTTTAAAGAACATGAAAAGCGGCAAAACGTTGACAATGATGCCCTTGGCCAAAAAGGGCGTATGCGTTTTTTCCTGAATATATTCAGGAAAAAACGCATACGCCCTTTTTGGCCAACCAAGCAACCTGGAAAGGCAAATCAGCGCTACAGAGAAGTCTCGCTTCCCATCGGTCAAAAGGGCCATGCTGAAAAAAGTGTCAAAACCAGAAATGCAGGACAGGCCATGGAGAAATGGGAGCCTTGCTACACTGATGGGCGGGATGTAAATTGCCAACAGCCACTCTGGAGAAGTGTACGGTGTGTCCTGAAACATCTGAAAAACACAGCTTAGAGAGCATAGGGCACTTCCACTCATAGGGGTATAAATTGGGAAAATGAAAAATCAGCAAGACACAAGCACCCCAAAGTTTAGGGCTGTTCTGTTGACAAGGACCTCCACTTCATTCCACCTTAATATCCAAGGAAAGAGAAAAATGGATAAAGAAGTTGTGGCCCTTATGTACAATGGAATATCACTCAGCCATGAAATCAATGTCATAAGGTTAGTAGCAGCATGATGAGTGGATTTAGGTACGACGATTCTAACTGAAATAAGTCACACAGAAAAGGACACTTCTCATAAGGTATCACTTTTAGAGGGAATGTAAAAACCGTTACACTTGAACTGAATTACAAAACAGAACAGAGTCACACATGCAGAAAACAGACTATGGCTGCTTAATGGGAAAGGTGAGGTGGGGTGATACATAAAACAAGGGTATCAAATTAGCTCAGATACCGTTCCATAAACCCAATATGTAGTAGACAAGACCTACTCCTTGCTCAGAGAACTGGACTCAACACGCCCTATTCACCGCACAAGAATATATCTGACTAGTAATAATCTTAAAACCTATGTATTGATATCTCTCTGTTAGTGTGTCAAGTGGGTGTAAAGCGGCATAAACACAGCCGTGAAAAGCAGCTAAACCCCATTATGAAAATAAATTACTTTGAAAAACCCATGAAACAACGACAGTGAAAGAGATAGAAATTCTTACACAATGAGTTCAGGGGCTGTGATGCAACCTGGATTGACCATATCTAGACCCACAGCTGGATGAGACATAAGGGTGGACACTCTTGGGGCTGAGAGGTTTGGTGAGGTTGGGTGAGCAAATGCAGACCCTTTAAAGTAATACGGCGTGGTACCCATCGCATGGGTCCCAAATCTCCAGGTTCAAGGGCATCTTCCTACATCGAAAACATGCATGAGAAACCGAGAAGATGGTACACCGTGTGAAGGGGAAAGGTTTCTAAAACGCACCTCATTTCTCATCTCCTTGTGCCCGGGTTCGCCATTCCAGCCGCTTTACTAGCAATCTCCCTACTTGGAGCATCAGCACCTTTAACCTCCTGTTCCGTACAGGTTGCAATTTGTCCTGAGGATGAACGGGAAGACGGGGAACCAACGAGAGACTAGCTCTTGGTGTTGGGACAGGCACAGGTCACTCTATTTTCCCATCAGGAAGAAGAATTAACCACAGGCTCAGCCTGCCCCCCGGAACCAGAACAGGGCCTGAAGCCATCCTGCGCTTTTGTGGCCAGCTCCCAAAAAAGCGAGTTGTAAAATGGAGGTTCAGGGCACTGCAATTCACAAACCTGCAGAGTTATAAATGATAACTCTCGTCCACAAATATATTGAGGGAAGACAAAGAAGAGGATTTGAAATCAAGGCAGAATTGCAGGAAACAGATTTCAGGAGGTAGATTCGAATCGCCTTTAAAACACATGAAAAGCAGCAAAATGTTGACAATGATGCCCTTGGCCAAAAAGGGCGTATGCGTTTTTTCCTGAATATATTCAGGAAAAAACGCATACGCCCTTTTTGGCCAACCAAGCAACCTGGAAAGGCAAATCAGCGCTACAGAGAAGTCTCGTTTCCCATCGGTCAAAAGGGCCATGCTGAAAAAAGTGTCAAAACCAGAAATGCAGGACAGGCCATGGAGAAATGGGAGCCTTGCTACACTGATGGGCGGGATGTAAATTGCCAACAGCCACTCTGGAGAAGTGTACGGTGTGTCCTGAAACATCTAAAAAACACAGCTTAGAGAGCATAGGGCATTTCCACTCATGGGCGTATAAATTGTTAAAACTAAAAATCAGCAAGACACAGGCACACCAAAGTTTAGGGCTGCTCTGTTGACAAGAACCTCCTCTTCATTACACCTTAAATATCCCCGGAAATAGGAAAATGGATAACGATGTTGTGGTCCTTATGTACAATGGAATATCACTCAGCCATGAAATCAATGTCATAAGGCTATTAGCAGCCTGATGAGTGGATTTATGTTCGACGATTCTAAGTGAAATAAGTCACACAGAAAAAGACACTTATCATAAGATATCACTTGTAGAGGGAATGTAAAAACCGTTACACTTGAACTGAATTACAAAACAGAACAGAGTCACACATGCAGAAAACACACTATGGCTGCTTAACGGGAAAGGTGAGGTGGGGTGATGCATAAAACAAGGGTTTCATATTAGCTCAAATACCGATCCATAAACCCAATATGTAATAGACAAGACCTACTCCTTGCTCAGTGAAGTGGATGCAACATCCCCTATTCAACGAACAAGAATATATCTGACTAGTAAAAATCTTAAAACCTATGTATTGATTTCTCTCTGTAAGTGAATCAAGTGGCTGTAAAGGGGCAGAAACACAGCAGTGAAAATCAGGTAAACCCCATTATAAAAATAAATTACTTTAAAATCCCAAAAAACAAAGACAGTGATAGAGGGAGAAATTTTTACATAATTCGTTCCGGGGCTGTGATGCAACCTGGTGTGACCATATCTAGACCCACAGCTGGATGAGAAATAAAGCTGGACACTCTTGGGGCTGAAGGTCTCTTTCCCTATTTACCAGATTGGGAACGTAGAAAGGCTGCCACCCTCTGGCCGTTACCTGCAAAAGCAGCTTTAAAACCTGTGCTAATGGTCACTTCATATGAACAAGTACTTCAGGGCTGTGAATGAAACGTGCCCTCAAAATGTCTTGAGGGAGGTAATGGCCAAAAATTTTCAAAATGTGACACTTACTTTAAGAAAACACTTTGAAGAACTAAGCTGTAATCACAGTTTGATAAATAAAAAGGGCATGCTTTAAAGCTCAATTTCAACAGATTATGGGACACATGCAAATTCAACCACAGATAGGTATCAGCTCGCACCTGTTAGAATAACCATCAGCAAGAAAACTACAAACAATAAATATTGAAGGTGTTTTGGAGAAATGCATACCCTCAATTTTAAGTGGGACGTAACCTGGAAAGAGCCACTAATGAGAACTGAATGGTGGTGCCTTTAAAACATACACACTGAGCTACCATATGATACAGCAAGCCCACTCCTTGGCCTATAACATAAGAAGATATAACTGGAAAGACACAGGCAAGCAAATGTGCATTGCAGCAGTATTACAATAGCCAAGACATGGAGGCAACCAGAAAGTCCATCAAGAGGTGCGTGGCCAAAGAAGAACTGGTACACGTACAGATGGAATATTAGCCAGGGAAAAAAATGAAACAATGCCATTTGCAGCACCATGTATGATTCTTGAGGTAATCAGGCAAATTGTACTAAGTCAGAAAGCAAAAGACACATATCCTATAATATCACTTATAGGTCTTAGCTAAAAATTGATACCAATGAAGATATTTCCACAGAGAAATGCAATCACAGATTCATTAAACAAACTTATGGTTCACCAAATGGAAAGGTGTGAGGATTGGATACATTAGGATATTGGGGTTAAGATAGATATAGAAACACATGTGAAATATGTAATCACCAAAGACCTACGTAATACCAAGACAAGACTACTCAACATCGTGTCATAACCTACATGGGAAAATGATCCAAAGAAGAATAGATATATGTATATGTTTAAAAGAACCACATCTTTCACACCTAGAAGAAACAAAACATTTTAATTAAATTTGCTCTGACAAAAAATAAAAATTAAATTAAAAAAAGAACAAGAAGTAATGAGACATAAACTTAAGGGGCTATTTGCTGGCACATTGCATTCTAATTTACAACCAGAACATGACTTCCATTAAGGCTCTGTCATCACTAATAAAGCAGCTTTATAAGCAATGTTGAAGGTAGCTTAAAAGAAGTCTCACTAATTATTGATAGTAACAAGGAAACAAAGAAAAGTAAAAATCTCACTGCAAAAAGTATACATAGGGTAAGGATAGTAGATCAAACACTTATTAAACTTCTGTAAAGAATAAAAGACAACAGTAGTATGTTTTTTTAAAAAGAGAGGGCCCAAATAAATCTGAAATGAAAGAGATGATGTTACAACGGACACCACAGAAATACAAAGTATCCTAAGATACACACAGGGTAACTCAGGGCTCAGACTGGACAGAGCCCACTCTCCAGTCCCCTGTACATGACTTACAGGAGCCTCAGGAACTGAGGAGGGGGTCCCTGAGGAGAGGCTCAAGATAGAATATGGTAGACATTAACATGACTGCATTCATCTTAAACATGCCTGAACTACATTCACACGAGATGATTTTGTCCTGTATGTACATCGGCACCTCTAGTTGGAACTGCAGATCTTTGGCTTCAACACCTCTACTGACAACATTAGCATCACCTGCTGTGGACCGTCTCCTATAGGATTTCTAGAATCACAAAACATCGAAGCTTCACAGGACCCAGAGTCTGTGCAACTCCACACAGAGTCTCAGAGTCTCAACTCCACTCAGATACTCCACTCTTGGAGGGCACACACAAAGTAGTGTGCACATCAGGACCCAGGGGAAGGAGCAGTGACCCTGTAGGAGAATGACCAGAACTACCCGCTACTTTTAGAGGGTCTCCTGCAGAGGCAGGTGGTGGCTGTGGCTGTGGCTCACCGTGAGGACAACGACACTGGCAGCAGAAGTTCTGGGAAATACTCCTTGGTGTGAGCCCTCCCAGAGTCCGCCATTAGCCCCACCAAGAGCAAGGTAGGCTCCAGGGCTGGGTCGCCTCAGGCCAAACAACCAACAGGGAGGGAACCCAGCCCCATGCATCAGCAGACAAGCGGATTAAACTTTTTATTAAAGTTTTATTTAATCCGTAGACAAGCGGATTAAAGCTCTGCCCACCAAAGCAACACCCAGCTCTACCCACCACCAGTCCTTCCCATCAGGAAGCTTGCACAAGCCTCTAAGATAGACTCATCCACCGGAGAGCAGACAGCAGAAGCAAGAAGAACTACAATTCTGCAGCCTGTGGAAGGAAAACCACATTCACAGAAAGATAGACAAAATGAAAAGGCAGAGGACTTTATACCAGATCAAGGAACAAGATAAAACCCCAGAAAAAAAAACAAAATGAGGTGGAGATAGGGAACCTTCCAGAAAAAAAATTCAGAATAATGATAGTGAAGTTGAGCCAAGACCTTGGAAAAAGAAAGGAGGCAAAGATCGAGAAGATGCAAGAAATGTTTAACAAAGACCTAGAAGAATTAAGGAACAAACACCTAGAAGAATTAAAGAACAAACAAACAGAGGTGAACAATGGAATAACTGAAATGAAAAATACACTAGAAGGAATCAGTAGCAGAATAACTGTGGCAGAAGAACGGATAAGTGACCTGGAAGACAGAAAGGTGGAAATCACTGCCATGGAACAGAATAAAGAAAAAGAATGAAAATAAACGAAGACACCCCGAGTCCTCTGGGACAACATTAAACGCAACAACATTCGCATTATAGGGGTCCCAGAAGGAGAAGAGAGAGAGAAAGGACCCGAGAATATATTTAAAGAGATAATGGTCAAAAACTTCCCTAGCATGGGAAAAGAAATAGCCACCCAAGTCCAGAAGCACAGAGTGTCCCAGGCAGGATAAACCAAAGGAGAAAAATGACAAGACACATAGTAATCAAATTGACAAAAATTAACGACAAAGAAAAATGATTGAAAGCAGCAAGGGAAAAATGACAAATAACATACAAGGGAACTCCCATAAGGATAACAACTGATTTCTCAGCAGAAAATCTACAAGCCAGAAGGAAGTGGCATGATAAATTTAAAGTGATGAAAGGGAAGAACCTACAACCAAGAGTACTCCACCCTGCAAAGAGCTCATTCAGATTTGATGGAGAAATCAAAAGCCTTACAGACAAGCAAAAGCTAAGAGAATTCAGCACCATGAAACCAGCTCTACACCAAATGCTAAAGGAACTTCTCTAAGTGGGAAACACAAGAGAAGAAAAGGACCCACCAAGACAAACCCATAACAATTAAGAAAATAGTAGTAGGAACATACATATCGATAATTACCTTAAACGTGAATGCACTACATGTTCCAACCAAAAGACACAGGCTCACTGAATGGATACAAAAACAAGACCCATATATATGCTGTCTACAAGAGATCCATTTCAGACCTAGGGACACATACAGACTCAAAGTGAGGCGATGGAAAAATATATTCTATGCAAATGAAAATCAAAAGAAAGCTGGAGTAGCAATACTCATATCAGATAAAATAGACTTTAAAATAAAGAATGTTACAAGAGACAAGGAAAGGCACTACATAATGGTCAGGGGATCAATCCAAGAAGAAGATATAACAATTATAAATATATATGTACCCAAAATAGGAGCAGCTCAATGTATAAGGCAACTGCTAACAGCTATAAAAGAGGAAATCGACAGTAACACAATAATAGCGGGGGACTTTAACAGCTCACTTACACCAGTGGAGATCAGCCAGACAGAAAATTAATAAGGAAACACAAGCTTTAAATGACACAATAGACCAGATAGAGTTAATTGATATTTATAGGACATTCCATCCAAAAACAGCAGATTACACGTTCTTCTCAACTGCACACGGAACATTCTCCAGGATAGATCACATCTTGGGTCACAGATAAAGCCTCAGTAAATTTAAGAAAACTGAAATCATATCAAGCAGCTGTTCCGACCACAATGCTATGAGATTAGAAATCAATTACACGGAAAAAACCGTAAAAAACACAAACACATGGAGGCTAAACAATACGTTACTAAATAACCAAGCGATCACTGAAGAAATCAAAGAGGAAATCAAAAACTACCTAGAGACAAATGACAACAAAAACACGATGATCCAAAACCTATGGGATGCAGCAAAAGGAGTTCTAAGAGGGAAGTTTATAGCAATACAAGCCTACCTCAAGAAACAAGAAAAATCTCAAATAAACAATCTAACCTTACACCTAGAGGAACTAGAGAAAGAAGAACAAAACCCAAAGTTAGTAGAAGGAAAGAAATCATAAAGATCAGAGCAGAAATAAATGAAATAGAAACAAAGAAAACGAAAGCAAAGATCAATAAAACTAAAAGCTGGTTCTTTGAGAAGATAAGCAAAAATGATCAACCTCTAGCCGGACTCCAGAAAAAGAGGGAGAGGACGCAAATCAACAAAATTAGAAGTGAAAAAGCAGAAGTTATAACAGACACCACAGGAATACAAAGCATCCTAAGAGACTACTACAAGCAACTCTAGGCCAATAAAATGGACAATCTGGAAGAAATGGACAAATTCTTAGAAAGGGATAACCTTCTAAGACTGAACCAGGAAGAAATAGAAAATATGAACAAACCTATCACAAGCAATGAAATTGAAACTGTGATTAAAAATCTTCCAACAAACAAAAGTCCAGAACCAGATGGCATCACAGGTGAATTCTATCAAACATTTAGAGCAGAGCTAACACCCAACCTTCTCAAATTCTTCAAAACAATTGCAGCGGAAGGAACACTCCCAAACTCATTCTATGAGACCACCATCACCCTGATACCAAAATCAGACAGAGATACTACAAGGAAAGAAAATTATAGACCAATATCACTGATGAATATAGATGTAAAAATCCTCAACAAAATACTAGCAAACAGAATCGAACAACACATGAAAAGGATCATACACCATGATCAAGTGGGGTTTATCCCAGGGATGCGAGGATTCTTCAATATACACAAATCAATGTGATACACCATATTAACAAATTGTAGAATAAAAGCATATGATCATCTCAATAGATGAAGGAAAAGATTTTGAGAAAATTCAACACTCATTTACGATAAAAACTCTGCAGAGTGTGGGCATAGAGGGAAACTACCTCAACATAATAAAGGCCATATATGACAAACCCACAGCAAACAACATTCTCAATGGTGAAAAACTGAAAGCGTTTCCTCTAAGATCAGGAACAAGACGAGGATGTCCACTCTCACCACTGCTATTCAACATAGTTTTGGAAGTCCTAGCCATGGCAATCAGAGAAGAAAAAGAAATAAAAGGAATACAAAAAGGAAAAGAAGAAGTAAAATTGTCACTGTTTGCAGATGACATGATATCATAGATAGAGAATCCTAAAGATGCCACCAGAAAACCACTGGAGCTAATCAATGAATTTGGTAAAGTTGCAGGATACAAAATTAATGCACAGAAATTGCTTGCATTCCTATACACTAACAATGAAAGATCAGAAAGAGAAATTAAGGAAACAATCCCATTACCACTGCAACAAAAAGAATAAAATACCTAGGAATAAACCTACCTAAGGAAGTAAAAGACCTGTACTCAGAAAACTATAAGACACTGATGAAAGAAATCAAAGATGATATAAACAGATGGAGACATATACCATGTTCTCGGATTAGAAGAATCAATATTGTGAAAATGACTATACTACCCAAAGCAATCTACAGATTCAATGCAATCCCGATCAAAATACCTTTGGCATTTTCTACAGAACAAGAAAAAAAAATCTTAAAATTTGTAGGGAGACACAAAAGACCCTGGATAGCCAAAGCAGTCTTGAGGGGGGAAAAAAAAGAGCTGGAGGAATCAGACTTCCAGACTTCAGACTATATTGCAAAGCTACAGTAATCAAGATAATATGGTACTGACACAAGAACAGAAATATAGGTCAATAGAGCAGGATAGAAAGCACAGAGATAAACCCACGTACCTATGGTTCACTAATCTATGACAAAGGAGGCAAGGGTATACAATGGAGAAAAGACAGTGTCTTCAGCAAGTGGTGCTGGGAAAACTGGACAGTTACATGTAAAAGAATGAAATTAGTACACACCCTAACACCATACACCAAAATAAACTCAAAATGGATTAGAGACCTAAATATAAGACCAGCCACTATAAAACTCTTAGAGGAAAACATAAGCAGAACAGTCTATGACATAAATCACAGCAAGATCCTTTTTGACCCACCTCCTAGAGAAATGGAAATAAAAACAAAAATAAAAAAATGGGACCGAATGAAACATAAATTCTTTTGCACAGCAAAGGAAAACATAAGCAAGATGAAAAGACAACCATCAGAATGGGAGAAAATATTTTCAAATGAAGCAAATGGCAAAGGATTAATCTCCAAAAAGCAGCTCATGTAGCTCAATATCACAAAACCAAACAACCCAATCCAAAAATGGGCAGAAGACCTAAATAGACATTTCTCCAAAGAAGATATACAGGTTGCCAACAAACACATGAAAGGATGCTGAACATCACTAATCATTAGAGAAATGCAAATCAAAACTACAGTGAGGTATCACCTCACACCAGTCAGAATGGCCATCATCAAAAAATCTACCAACAATAAATGCTGGAGAGGCATTTATTGGAGCAAAGGGAACCCTCTTGCACTGTTGGTGGGAATGTAAATTGATATAGCCACTAGGGAGAACGGTATGGGGGTTCCTTAAAAACTAAAAATAGAACTACCATACAACCCAGCAAACCCACTCCTGGACATTTACCCTGAGAAAACCATAATTCAAAAAGAGTCATGTACCAAAATGTTCACTGTAGCTCTATTTACAATAGCCAGGACATGGAAGCAACCTAAGTGTCCATCAACAGATAAATGGATAAGGAAGATGTGGCACAAATATACAATGGAACATTATTCAGCCATAAAAAGAAACGAAATTGAGTTACTTTTAGTGAGGTGGATGGATCTAGAGTCTGCCCTACAGAGTGAAGTAAGTCAGAAAGAGAAAAACAAATACCGTATGCTAACACATATATATGGAATCTTAAAAAAAAAAGTTTATGAAGAACCTAGGGGCAGGAAAGGATTAAGGACACAGACGTAGAGAAAGGACTTGAGGACATGGGGAGAGGGAAGGGTAAGCTGGGACAAAGTGAGAGAGTGGTATGGACATATATACACTACCAAATGTAAAATTGATAGCTACTGGGAAGCAGCCACATAGCACAGGGAGATCAGCGCTGTGCTTTGTGACCACCTAAAAGGGTGGGATAAGGGAGTGAGAGGGAGGTGCAAGAGGGAGGGGATATGGTGTTATATGTATACGCACAGCTGATTCACTTTTTTATACAGCAGAGACTAACACACAATTGTAAAGCAATTATACTCCAATAAAGATGTAAAAGAAAAAAAAAAGCCCAGAGATAAACCTACACACCTATGGCCCACTAATCTATGACAAAGGAGGCAAGGGTATACAAAGGAGAAAAGACAGTCTCTTCAATAAGTGGTGCTGGGAAAAATGGACAGCTACATGTAAAAGAATGAAATTAGAACACTCCCTAACACCATACACAAAAAATAAACTCAAAATGGATTAGAGACCGAAATGTAAGACCGGACACTATAAAACTCTTAGAGGAAAACATAGGAAGAATACTCTTTGACATAAATCACAGCAAGATCTTTTTTGATCCACCTCCTAGAGTAATGGAATAAAAAAAAAATAAACATATGGGAGCAAATGAAACCTAAAAGCTTTTGCAAAGCAAAGGAAACTACAAACAAGACGAAAAGACAACCCTCACAATGGGAGAAAATATTTGCAAACGAATCAATGGACAAAGGATTAATCTCCAATGTATATAAACAGCTCATGCAGCTCAACAGTAAAAAAACAAACAACCCAATCCAAAAATGGGCAGATGACGTAAATAGACATTTGTCCCAAGAAGACATACAGATGACCAAGAAGCACATGAAAAGCTGCTCAACATCACTAATTATTAGAGAAATATAAACCAAAACTACAATGAGGTATCGCCTCACACGAGTTAGAATGGGCATCATCAGAAAATCTACAAGCAACAAATGCTGGAGAGGGTGTGGAGAAAAGGGAACCCTCTTACACTATTTGTGGGAATGTAAATTGATACAGTCACGATGGAGAACAGTATGGAGGTTCCTTAAAAAACTAAAAATAGAATTACCATATGACCCAGCAATCCCACTACTGGCCATATACCCAGAGAAAACCATAATTCAAAAAGACATATTCACCACAATATTCATTGCAGCACTATTTACAATAGCCAGGTCATGGAAGCAACCTAAATGCCCATAGACAGACGAACAGAAAAGATGTGCTACATATATAAAATGGAATATTACTCAGCCATAAAAAGGAATGAAATTGGGTCATTTGTAGAGACGTGGATAGATCTAGAGACTGTCATACAGAGTGAAGTAAGTCAGAAAGAGAAAAACAAATATCGTATATTAACGCATACATGTGGAACCTAGAAAAATGGTAAAGATGAACCGGTTTGCAAGGCAGAAATAGAGACACAGATGTAGAGAACAAATGTATGGACACCAAGGGGGGAAAGTGGCAGGGTGGTGGTGGTGGGATGAATTGCGAGCCTGGGATTGACATATATACACTTATATGTATAAAATAGGTTACCAATAAGAGCCTGCTGTATAAAAAAATGAATAAAATAAATTCAAAAATTAAAAAATAAGTAATACTTAAAAAAATAAAACAGAAAAAAAGTTCTGTCCTTCCCATAGACGTATTTATATGAATGAATTATTTCCATGCTTATATCCATAAATACAAAAAGAGGAATAAAACTTACCTTGAACCAAAAAAAAAAAAAAAAAAAAACAGAACCCACTGGTCATACAGAGGAAAACCCTATCAGGGCACTTGCTCCAGGGGTAAACAATTCTGAAGTTGGTCACAGGTGGGGAATCATCTCCCATGCAGCCAGCAGCCCCCACACGAGGAGCGTCCTCATTGCAAAGCTGGGGGACCGTGAGGAGGCGTCTCTGAGTAAACGTGAGCTGAGCCCCAGGCCAGCTGCTGCTGAACTTTTCCCACCCTTCCCAGGTAAAACACCTGAATGTGTGCAAAGACTTTAAAAACTAGAGGAAGGGGCTTGGAGTCACACCAGCGACAGCACGCAGGCCGACTTGGTGCCTGCAGGCCAGCCAGGATGGTCCTGGCCCCGGGCGCTCGTCTGGAAGCTTTCCATTTCCCTGCCTGAGGTACCCCTCCTGTCCCGGCCCCCACTGCTTTTTTCCTTCCTCACCTCTGCCCGGGGAGAAATTCCAGCAGCAAGTATGGGTGACACATCCTCTTCTTTAGCAGGTGGCAGCCCGGCAACTCCTGCAGAAAGTCCAGCAGAGCCCCAGTCACACTGGGCCACTCATAGAGCCGTGGGCCCTACTCCCTCCCACCAGCCCAACCCCGAGACTGCTGACGGGGCAGAGAATATGGCGTCAGGCACAGCTGCAGAGGCTTTTGCTGCCTGGAGGGGTGTTTATATTGACCTCAACCCAGGCACACCTGGGAAGGGCTGGCCGGCCGGGTCAGGCTGCCCAGGTCAGCCAATCCTCGCCCCTCAGGGGCTCAGAGTTGCAGAAAATGGGCCTTGCTGCACCGGCCAGATCCAAGGAACAGGTGTAGGGTCCCGAGAGTCAGGATAGATAAGGGGCGGCAGCCCTGGCTTGTTTTCGAATCATTTTATCTGGTCCATGAGTGGGAGACAACTTCAAGAAGACCCTCTGCTAATGAGAGGAACCCAGGAGTCAGGGAGAGGAGGGGTGGTGGGTGGAGACAGAGGCCTGGTGCCCCGGCTGCAGTGGAAGCCCCTGGAAGACCAGGCAGAGGGAGGCCGCACAGAGTGAAGCCTAGGGTCACAGACCTGTTGGAGCTGCTGTTTGTTAGTTCAAGCTCTGCTCTGAGGTGCTCTGTGTCAGCTCTGAGTGACAGGGGTGCTGGGGGTGCTCTGCAATGAGGGCTATGTGCACGGTTCCTGTGTGCCCAGCCCTGCCGGGGTACCTGTCCACGGGAGCTCCATATCCAGGGAGGGGCCTGCCCACGAGAGCCCCGTGGGCTGCTGCATACCTGCCCAGGTGAGCTCCATATCCTGGGAGGGGCCTGACCACAAGAGCCCCGTGGGCTGCTGGGGACCTGGTAGAGGACGCCAGGACAGTCAGTGAAGCCACAGAGGATATACATCTAGTAGTTCCTAATTCCTACACCCTGCTGGTCATTCTACCATCCACCAGGACATGGCATTCTGTATTAGACTTCAATGATGCCTTCTTCTGTATTCCATTAGTCCCAGAGTCACAAGAAATTTTGGCTGTGAGTGGCAGGACTCAACCTACAACAAAAACAATACTGCTGGGCCGTCCTGCCCCAGGGGTTCAAAAATTCCCACACCATCTTTAGGGAAACGTTAGCTAAAGACCTAAAAGATCTACCTCTGGAGAAGGGAACCCTCCTTCAATATGCAGATGACATTCTGATCACCAGCCCGACTAAGGAGGCCTCTGAACTACCTAGCCAATAAAAGATAGAAGGTGTCCAAGGAAAAGGCTCAAATATCACAAACTAAGGTGGCCTTCCTGGGCTTCATTCGCACAGAAGGTCGGAGAAGCCCACCCCAGGAAAGGGAAGAAGCCATTTGCAGCCTCACCTTTCCTGAAACTAGAAGACAGCTTAGGGGTTCCTGGGGAGACCGGGGTTTGCTGCATCTGGATCCCTAACTACAGTCTAATAGCTGGGCCTCTATATGAAACACTGAAAGGAAAAGATGATGATCCTTTTGAATAGAATCCAGAAGCGGCCTTTCAAGAATGGAAAGAGCAGTCAATTCAGACCCTGGCCCTGGACCTCCCTAAGTTAGCTAAACCCTTTGACCTTTACATTCCTGGTCCAAGGCGAATCGCCCTTGGAGTATTAGTGCAAAAACTGGGACCACTTGAAATGGAACAATGTAAGAATGCCCTCCAGGCATTGGCCAGCCACCCCATCCGACCAGGATACTGGGGGTATCTAAAAACCTGGAAATCAGCAGCCCGCAAGGCCAGCTCCCTCCTAAGGGAAAAGGACGCCACTTGGTGATCCTAACCACCCACCATGCCCTGAAGTTGCAGGGATTGCTCCGTGGGCACAATGACCTCGAGTGAGGAGGCCCTCCAACACCAACCTCCAGAGAGACAACCTGGGGCAATGGGCCCCCATGACGACTCGTGTGACCATCACTTGACCTGGAGCTTCTCTCAGAAAACAACAAGAGTGTGCCCCAAAAGAGCAGACTATTGCTTACAGGACTTACTGCACCCAGAGCGGAGCTAATAAACTTGGCAGGGGAACCGTAAATAACGCTGCCACCATAGAAAAGCCTACAGACACCGCAGTGACGGCGGCCAATGAGACCGGCTGTACTCCTGGCTACTTCAAAAGGCCGTTGACTGAGTGGCCGTCATGGTCCTGGATCACCACCGGCCCTGGACTGTCTGGGAGTTGAGCAAGCAGGGCTCTGACACCTGGTGCTGTTTGTACGTTAATTCAGTGGCCTAACTGAAGAAAGCACAGACTACTGGTCAGAGCATCTAGGCTGGCAGAAACCATCAGCCTAAGGGGGCCGAACCAATGTGGAGCAGGGTAAAACCGCCCACCCCCCCAGCGTCTCTGCACATCTCTTTCCTGGACCCTTAAAGGTCATTAGAATCTATAAAACTTCCAATGCTGGTGCTCAGGCAGACGAGCAGTGAGGGAGGAGGCCTGTGGACAATCAACCTCACCTGGAGGCTGCTGGGGAGAAGTCCTGCCCCTCCCCCCGGGTATGAGGACACCCAACTCAGCATGAAGCATTTACAGAAGACGTGTCTGCACCCTCAGCGCCCCAAGAATGAGGAATGGGACAAAAGGCAGAGGAGGGCTTTGTCACTGGCAAAGCCCATTAAAAATTCCTGGGAGATAAAAATAGAATCTGGGCAATAAAATAAAGTCTAACCATTTTTTCCTTTGTGCTTTGTCTAATTTCACTTGCTCCTAGGTTTCCACATGCAGAGGTCCCACACCCGACACTTCAGACCCGATTTCCTAGTGCAAAATGGCTGGGCTGACACCTCAGCTCGTGGGGCCCCGTGCACACTCTGCGACATAGAGCCTGAGCTCCAGCCAACCTGGCCCTCGAGAGCTCCGCCCCCTCCCTCCCGCTGATGCTGACAGGATCCCTACACAGCAGCCTGGCCCACAACCCGCAGGGGAGCACACACTCTCACCTCTCCATTCTCTGATCAAAATATAAAGTTTTCCTTTGCTTCTGAACCAAAGTCAGTCTCGATCTGTTGGCTCCAATGACACTGGGCAGGGAGACCCTTGTTGGGGCCCACTCTGCAGGATCAGTAACAGAATTTGAGAACATTGTAACTTCAATGAACAGATGTGTGAGCCAAACTGTAATTAACATAGAGCAGTGTATAAGGCTCGTGTAAAATAAGATGTTTCTAACACTTCCATTTGATATTTCCATCACTTTATTATAAGCAAGTTCAGTGGAGGGGTTTGTCTTATTTGTCAGGTCAACAGTAGAGAAATGCAGTGATTTCTTTCCAAGGATGTACATCTAATAATCTTGGTTGAAGTTTCAACCTTGTTTGGAATGATTTTCCATTGAAAATGATACCTCTCTTTCAGCTCCTAGATTTCTGAGAAGTATAAAATCTTATATTTTTTATTACCAAAGGGGAAAGGTGGGAGGAGGGATAAATTAACAGTTTCAGATTAACATATACACACTGCTATGTATAAAATATATCATCAACAAGGAACTACTGTATAGCACAGGGAACTATACTCAATATTTTGTAATGACCCCTGAGGGGAAATAATCTGAAAAACAATAGATATCTATATCGACATCATCTATCAACTACAGATAAAATGGAAACTAAAGGAGGCCGATGGTGAGCGTTTCTGAACCTGAAGACTTCAATCATCTAAAGTTCGGACTCTGCCCACGGCCCAAGTCCCTTAATGAACACACATGTACCAGTAGCTTAAAAATTCCCCAGATTGGAGTTCGGGGAGACACTGATTTGGAAAAATCCCTTGTGTTCTCCTTACATACACGGGACCTTTCCTACAGCTAAAACATGCCTGTGACACCCAGAAGATGGAACACGGTTGGATCAGGAAGATTTTGGAAAAGGCACCAAAACGCCTAATTTCCTGGTTGTTGGGTTCACCCCTCCAGCCTTTTTCCTTAAAATCTCCCCACTTGAGGATGTCAGCACCTTCAACATCCAGTTGCACAGAAATCGGAATTTGTCCAAAGGAAGAAGGGGAAGGAGGAGAAACAAGGAGAGCCAAGCCCTAGATGTTCGGAGAGGCACATGTCACTCTAATTTCCAGTCAGGAAGAAGAATTAAGCAAAGGCTTAGCCTGCCACCGGGAACCAGAGTAGGGCCAGAAGCAAATGAGAGTTTCTGCGGAAAGCTCCCAAAAAAGCGAGTTGAAAAATGGAGCTCAGGGGCACTGCAATTCACAAATATGCAGAGTTATAAATGATAACTCTTGTCCACAAATATATTGAGGGAAGGCAACGAAGAGGATTTGAAATCAAGGCAGAATTGCAGGAAACAGATTTCAGGAGTTAGATTTGAATCACCCCTAAAGCACATGAAAAACATCAAAACGTCGACAATGATGCACTTGGCCAAAAAGAGCATATGCGTTTTTTTCTGAATGAATTCAGGAAAAAACCCATAGGCCCTTTGTGGCCAACCAAGCAAGCCGGAAATGCAATTCAGCACTACAAAGAAGTCTGACTTCCCATCGGTCAAAATGGCCTTGCTAAAAAAGTGTAAAAACAAGAAATGCAGGAGAGGCCAGGGAGGAAAGGGAGCCTTGTTACACTGATGGGTGGGGTATAAATTGCCAATGATGACTCTGGAGAAGGGTATGGTGTTTCCTAAAACATCTAAAAAACACAGCTAGAGAGAAAGGGGCACATCCACTCATGGGCGTATAAATTGGGAAAACTAAAAATCAGCAAGACACAGGCACCCCAAACATTAGGGCTGCTCTGTAGACAAGAACCTCCACTTAATTCCACCTTAAATATCCAAGGAAAGAGAAAAATGGATAAAGAAGTTGTGGTCCATATGTACAATTGTATATCACTCGGGCGTGAGATAAATATTATAAGGCTGGTAGCAGCATGATGAGTGGATTTAGGTAGGACTATTCTAAGTGAAATAAGTCACACAGAAAAAGACACTTATCATAAGATATCACTAACAGAGGGAATGTAAAAACTGCTACACTTGAACGGAATAACAAAACAGAACAGAGTCACACATTAAGAAAACATACTATGGTTGCTTAACGGGAAAGGTGAGGTGGGGTGATGCATAAAACAAGGATTTCAAATTAGCTCAGATAACGTTCCATAAATCCAATATGTAATAGACAAGACCTACTCCTTGCTCAGTGAACTGGACTCAACACCCCCTATTCACCGCTCAAGAACATATATGACTAGTAAGAATCGTAAAACCTATGTACTGATATCTCTCTGGAAGTGAGTCAAGTGGGTGTAAAGCGGCATAAACACAGCCGTGAAAAGCAGCTAAACCCCATTATAAAAATAAATTACTTTTAAAAACCCGTGAAACGAAGACAGTGAAAGAGAGAGAAATTCTTACAAAATTCGTTCAGGGGCTCTGATGCCACCTGGATTGACCATATCTAGACCCACAGCTGGATGAGACATAAGGGTGGACACTCTCGGGGCTGAGAGGCTTGGTGAGGTTGGGGAGCAAACGCAGAGCCTTTAAAGTAATACTGCCTGTTACCCATCCCATGGGTTCCAAATCTCCAGGTTCAAGGGCATCTTCCTACATCGAAAACATGCATGAGAAACCCAGAAGGTGGTACACTGTGCGATCGGGAAAGGTTTCTAAAACGCACCTCATTTCTCCTCTCCTTGTGCTCGGGTTCGCCATTCCAGCCGCTTTAGTAGCAATCGCCCTCAATGGAAAATCAGCACCTTTAACCTCCTGTTCCATACAGCTTGCAATTTGTCCTGAGGATGAACGGAAAGACGGGGAGCCAATGAGAGATTAGCTCTTGGTGTTGGGACAGGCACAGGTCACTCTATTTTCCCATCAGGAAGAAGAATTAACCACAGGCTCAGCCTGCCGCCCGTAACAAGAATAGTGCCTGAGGCCATCCTGCGCTTTTGCGGAGAGCTCCCAAAAAAGCGAGTTGAAAAATGGAGCTCAGGGGCATTGCAATTCACAAACCAGCAGAGTTATAAATGATAACTCTCGTCCACAAATATATTGAGGGAAGGCAACGAAGAGGATTTGAAAGCAAGGCAGAATTGCAGGAAACAGATTTCAGGAGGTCGATTCGAATCGCCTTTAAAGCACATGAAAAGCGGCAAAACGTCGAAAATGATGCCCTTGGCCAAAAAGGGCGTATGCGTTTTTTCCTGAATATATTCAGGAAAAAACGCATACGCCCTTTTTGGCCAACCAAGCAACCTGGAAAGGCAAATCAGCGCTACAGAGAAGTCTCGCTTCCTATCGGTCAAAAGGGCCATGCTGAAAAAAGTGTCAAAACCAGAAATGCAGGACAGGCCATGGAGAAATGGGAGCCTTGCTACACTGATGGGCGGGATGTAAATTGCCAACAGCCACTCTGGAGAAGTGTACGGTGTGTCCTGAAACATCTGAAAAACACAGCTTAGAGAGCATAGGGCACTTCCACTCATGGGGGTATAAATTGGGAAAATGAAAAATCAGCAAGACACAAGCACCCCAAAG
This sequence comes from Balaenoptera borealis, assembly GCF_965194805.1. Taxonomy (NCBI): domain Eukaryota; kingdom Metazoa; phylum Chordata; class Mammalia; order Artiodactyla; family Balaenopteridae; genus Balaenoptera; species Balaenoptera borealis. Next base: position 211,136 of record NW_028123642.1, read on the forward strand.
TTGAGGGCTGCTCTGTTGACAAGGACCTTCACTTCATTCCACCTTAAATATCCCAGGAAAGAGAAAAATGGATAAAGAAGTTGTGGTCCTTATGTACAATGGAATATCACTCAGCCATGAAATCAATGTCATAAGGTTAGTAGCAGCATGATGAGTGGATTTAGGTACGACGATTCTAAGTGAAATAAGTCACACAGAAAAGGACACTTCTCATAAGGTATCACTTTTAGAGGGAATGTAAAAACCGTTACACTTGAACTGAATTACAAAACAGAACAGAGTCACACATGCAGAAAACAGACTATGGCTGCTTAACGGGAAAGGGGAGGTGGGGTGATACATAAAACAAGGGTATCAAATTAGCTCAGATACCGTTTCATAAACCCAATATGTAATAGACAACACCTACTCCTTGCTCAGAGAACTGGACTCAACACGCCCTATTAACCACACAAGAATCTATCTGACTAGTAATAATCTTAAAACCTATGTATTGATATCTCTCTATTAGTGTGTCAAGAGGGTGTAAAGCGGCATAAACACAGCAGTGAAAAGCAGCTAAACCCCATTATGAAAATAAATTACTTTGAAAAACCCATGAAACAACAAAAGTGAAAGTGTTAGAAATTCTTCCACAATGCGTTCAGGGGCTGTGATGCAACCTGGATTGACCATATTTAGACCCACAGCTGGATGAGACATAAGGGTGGACACTCTTGGGGCTGAGAGGTTTGGTGAGGTTGGGTGAGCAAACGCAGACCCTTTAAAGTAATACTGCGTGGTACCCATCGCATGGGTCCCAAATCTCCAGGTTCAAGGGCATCTTCCTACATTGAAAACATGCATGAGAAACCCAGAAGATGGTACACCGTGTGATGGGGAAACGTTTCTAAAACGCACCTCATTTCTCATCTCCTTGTGCCTGGGTTCGCCATTCCAGCCACTTTACGGCCACCTCCCAAAAAAGCGAGTTGTAAAATGGAGGTTCAGGGCACTGCAATTCACAAACCTGCAGAGTTATAAATGATAACTCTCGTCCACAAATATATTGAGGGAAGGCAAAGAAGAGGATTTGAAATCAAGGCAGAATTGCACGAAACAGATTTCAGGAGGTAGATTCGAATCGCCTTTAAAGCACATGAAAAGCGGCAAAACGTTGACAATGATGCCCTCGGCCAAAAAGGGCGTATGCGTTTTTTCCTGAATATATTCAGGAAAAAACGCATACGCCCTTTTTGGCCAACCAAGCAACCTGGAAAGGCAAATCAGCGCTACAGAGAAGTCTCGCTTCCCATCGGTCAAAAGGGCCATGCTGAAAAAAGTGTCAAAACCAGAAATGCAGGACAGGCCATGGAGAAATGGGAGCCTTGCTACACTGATGGGCGGGATGTAAATTGCCAACAGCCACTCTGGAGAAGTGTACGGTGTGTCCTGAAACATCTGAAAAACACAGCTTAGAGAGCATAGGGCACTGCCACTCATGGGGGTATAAATTGGGAAAATGAAAAATCAGCAAGACACAAGCACCCCAAAGTTGAGGGCTGCTCTGTTGACAAGGACCTCCACTTCATTCCACCTTAAATATCCCAGGAAAGAGAAAAATGGATAAAGAAGTTGTGGTCCTTATGTACAATGGAATATCACTCAGCCATGAAATCAATGTCATAAGGTTAGTAGCAGCATGATGAGTGGATTTAGGTACGACGATTCTAAGTGAAATAAGTCACACAGAAAAGGACACTTCTCATAAGGTATCACTGATAGAGGGAATGTAAAAACCGTTACACTTGAACTGAATTACAAAACAGAACAGAGTCACACATGCAGAAAACACACTATGGCTGCTTAACGGGAAAGGTGAGGTGGGGTGATACATAAAACCAGGGTATCAAATTAGCTCAGATACCGTTCCATAAACCCAATATGTAATAGACAAGACCTACTCCTTGCTCAGAGAACTGGACTCAACACGCCCTATTCACCGCACAAGAATATATCTGACTAGTAATAATCTTAAAACCTATGTATTGATATCTCTCTGTTAGTGTGTCAAGTGGGTGTAAAGCGGCATAAACACAGCAGTGAAAAGCAGCTAAACCCCATTATGAAAATAAATTACTTTGAAAAACCCATGAAACAACGACAGTGAAAGAGAGAGAAATTCTTACACAATGCGTTCAGGGGCTGTGATGCAACCTGGATTGACCATATCTAGACCCACAGCTGGATGAGACATAAGGGTGGACACTCTTGGGGCTGAGAGGTTTGGTGAGGTTGGGTGAGCAAACGCAGACCCTTTAAAGTAATACTGCGTGGTACCCATCACATGGGTCCCAAATCTCCAGCTTCAAGGGCATCTTCCTACATCGAAAACATGCATGAGAAACCCAGAAGATAGTACACCGTGTGATGGGGAAAGGTTTCTAAAACGCACCTCATTTCTCATCTCCTTGTGCCCGGGTTCGCCATTCCAGCCGCTTTACTAGCAATCTCCCTACTTGGAGCATCAGCACCTTTAACCTCCTGTTCCGTACAGGTTGCAATTTGTCCTGAGGATGAACGGGAAGATGGGGAACCAACGAGATACTAGCTCTTGGTGTTGGGACAGGCACAGGTCACTCTATTTTCCCATCAGGAAGAAGAATTAACCACAGGCTCAGCCTGCCCCCCGGAACCAGAACAGGGCCTGAAGCCATCCTGCACTTTTGCGGCCAGCTCCCAAAAAAGCGAGTTGTAAAATGGAGGTTCAGAGCACTGCAATTCACAAACCTGCAGAGTTATAAATGATAACTCTCGTCCACAAATATATTGAGGGAAGGCAAAGAAGAGGATTTGAAATCAAGGCAGAATTGCAGGAAACAGATTTCAGGAGGTAGATTCGAATCGCCTTTAAAGCACATGAAATGCTGCAAAATGTTGACAATGATGCCCTTGGCCAAAAAGGGCGTATGCGTTTTTTCCTGAATATATTCAGGAAAAAACGCATACGCCCTTTTTGGCCAACCAAGCAACCTGGAAAGGCAAATCAGCGCTACAAAGAAGTCTCACTTCCCATCGGTCAAAAGGGCCATGCTGAAAAATGTGTCAAAACCAGAAATGCAGGACAGGCCATGGAGAAATGAGAGCCTTGCTACACTGATGGGCGGGATGTAAATTGCCAACAGCCACTCTGGAGAAGTGTACGGTGTGTCCTGAAACATCTGAAAAACACAGCTTAGAGAGCATAGGGCACTTCCACTCATGGGGGTATAAATTGGGAAAATGAAAAATCAGCAAGACACAAGCACCCCAAAGTTGAGGGCTGCTCTGTTGACAAGGACCTCCACTTCATTCCACCTTAAATATCCCAGGAAAGAGAAAAATGGATAAAGAAGTTGTGGTCCTTATGTACAATGGAATATCACTCAGCCAGGAAATCAATGTCGTAAGGTTAGTAGCAGCATGATGAGTGGATTTAGGTACGACGATTCTAAGTGAAATAAGTCACACAGAAAAGGACACTTCTCATAAGGTATCACTGATAGAGGGAATGTAAAAACCGTTACACTTGAACTGAATTACAAAACAGAACAGAGTCACACATGCAGAAAACAGACTATGGCTGCTTAACGGGAAAGGTGAGGTGGGGTGATACATAAAACAAGGGTATCAAATTAGCTCAGATACCGTTCCATAAACCCAATATGTAGTAGACAAGACCTACTCCTTGCTCAGAGAACTGGACTCAACACGCCCTATTCACCGCACAAGAATATATCTGACTAGTAATAATCTTAAAACCTATGTATTGATATCTCTCTGTTAGTGTGTCAACTGGGTGTAAAGCGACATAAACACAGCCGTGAAAAGCAGCTAAACCCCATTATGAAAATAAATTACTTTGAAAAACCCATGAAACAACGACAGTGAAAGAGATAGAAATTGTTACACAATGAGTTCAGGGGCTGTGATGCAACCTGGATTGACCATATCTAGACCCACAGCTGGATGAGACATAAGGGTGGACACTCTTGGGGCTGAGAGTTTTGGTGAGGTTGGGTGAGCAAACGCAGACCCTTTAAAGTAATACTGCGTGGTACCCATCGCATGGGTCCCAAATCTCCAGGTTCAAGGGCATCTTCCTACATCGAAAACATGCATGAGAAACCCAGAAGATGGTACACCGTGTGATGGGGAAAGGTTTCTAAAACGCACCTCATTTCTCATCTCCTTGTGCCCGGGTTCGCCATTCCAGCCGCTTTACTAGCAATCTCCCTACTTGGAGCATCAACACCTTTAACCTCCTGTTCCGTACAGGTTGCAATTTGTCCTGAGGATGAACGGGAAGACGGGGAACCAACGAGAGACTAGCTTTTGGTGTCGGGACAGGCACAGGTCACTCTATTTTCCCATCAGGAAGAAGAATTAACCACAGGCTCAGCCTGCCCCCCGGAACAAGAACAGGGCCTGAAGCCATCCTGCGCTTTTGCGGGCAGCTCCCAAAAATGCGAGTTGTAAAATGGAGGTTCAGGACACTGCAATTCACAAACCTGCAGAGTTATAAATGATAACTCTCGTCCACAAATATATTGAGGGAAGGCAAAGAAGAGGATTTGAAATCAAGGCAGAATTGCACGAAACAGATTTCAGGAGGTAGATACGAATCGCCTTTAAAGCATATGAAAAGCGGCAAAACGTTGACAATGATGCCCTTGGCCAAAAAGGGCGTATGCGTTTTTTCCTGAATATATTCAGGAAAAAACGCATACGCCCTTTTTGGCCAACCAAGCAACCTGGAAAGGCAAATCAGCGCTACAGAGAAGTCTCGCTTCCCATCGGTCAAAAGGGCCATGCTGAAAAAAGTGTCAAAACCAGAAATGCAGGACAGGCCATGGAGAAATGGGAGCCTTGCTACACTGATGGGCGGGATGTAAATTGCCAACAGCCACTCTGGAGAAGTGTACAGTGTGTCCTGAAACAACTGAAAAACACAGCTTAGAGAGCATAGGGCACTTCCACTCATGGGGGTATAAATTGGGAAAATGAAAAATCAGCAAGACACAAGCACCCCAAAGTTGAGGGCTGCTCTGTTGACAAGGACCTCCACTTCATTCCACCTTAAATATCCCACGAAAGAGAAAAATGGATAAAGAAGTTGTGGTCCTTATGTACAATGGAATATCACTCAGCCATGAAATCAATGTCATAAGGTTAGTAGCAGCATGATGAGTGGATTTAGGTATGACGATTCTAAGTGAAATAAGTCACACAGAAAAGGACACTTCTCATAAGGTATCACTTATAGAGGGAATGTAAAAACCGTTACACTTGAACTGAATTACAAAACAGAACAGAGTCACACATGCAGAAAACACACTATGGCTGCTTAACGGGAAAGGTGAGGTGGGGTGATACATAAAACAAGGGTATCAAATTAGCTCAGATACCATTCCATAAACCCAATATGTAATAGACAAGACGTACTCCTTGCTCAGAGAACTGGACTCAACACGCCCTATTAACCACACAAGAATCTATCTGACTAGTAATAATCTTAAAACCTATGTATTGATATCTCTCTATTAGTGTGTCAAGAGGGTGTAAAGCGGCATAAACACAGCAGTGAAAAGCAGCTAAACCCCATTATGAAAATAAATTACTTTGAAAAACCCATGAAACAACAAAAGTGAAAGTGTTAGAAATTCTTCCACAATGCGTTCAGGGGCTGTGATGCAACCTGGATTGACCATATTTAGACCCACAGCTGGATGAGACATAAGGGTGGACACTCTTGGGGCTGAGAGGTTTGGTGAGGTTGGGTGAGCAAACGCAGACCCTTTAAAGTAATACTGCGTGGTACCCATCGCATGGGTCCCAAATCTCCAGGTTCAAGGGCATCTTCCTACATTGAAAACATGCATGAGAAACCCAGAAGATGGTACACCGTGTGATGGGGAAACGTTTCTAAAACGCACCTCATTTCTCATCTCCTTGTGCCCGGGTTCGCCATTCCAGCCACTTTACGGCCACCTCCCAAAAAAGCGAGTTGTAAAATGGAGGTTCAGGGCACTGCAATTCACAAACCTGCAGAGTTATAAATGATAACTCTCGTCCACAAATATATTGAGGGAAGGCAAAGAAGAGGATTTGAAATCAAGGCAGAATTGCACGAAACAGATTTCAGGAGGTAGATTCGAATCGCCTTTAAAGCACATGAAAAGCGGCAAAACGTTGACAATGATGCCCTCGGCCAAAAAGGGCGTATGCGTTTTTTCCTGAATATATTCAGGAAAAAACGCATACGCCCTTTTTGGCCAACCAAGCAACCTGGAAAGGCAAATCAGCGCTACAGAGAAGTCTCGCTTCCCATCGGTCAAAAGGGCCATGCTGAAAAAAGTGTCAAAACCAGAAATGCAGGACAGGCCATGGAGAAATGGGAGCCTTGCTACACTGATGGGCGGGATGTAAATTGCCAACAGCCACTCTGGAGAAGTGTACGGTGTGTCCTGAAACATCTGAAAAACACAGCTTAGAGAGCATAGGGCACTTCCACTCATGGGGGTATAAATTGGGAAAATTAAAAATCAGCAAGACACAAGCACCCCAAAGTTTAGGGCTGCTCTGTTGACAAGGACCTCCACTTCATTCCACCTTCAATATCCCAGGAAAGAGAAAAATGGATAAAGAAGTTGTGGTCCTTATGTACAATGGAATATCACTCAGCCATGAAATCAATGTCATAAGGTTAGTAGCAGCATGATGAGTGGATTTAGGTACGACGATTCTAAGTGAAATAAGTCACACAGAAAAGGACACTTCTCATAAGGTATCACTGATAGAGGGAATGTAAAAACCGTTACAGTTGAACTGAATTACAAAACAGAACAGAGTCACACATGCAGAAAACACACTATGGCTGCTTAATGGGAAAGGTGAGGTGGGGTGATACATAAAACAAGGGTATCAAATTAGCTCAGATACCGTTCCATAAACCCAATATGTAGTAGACAAGACCTACTCCTTGCTCAGAGAACTGGACTCAACACGCCCTATTCACCGCACAAGAATATATCTGACTAGTAATAATCTTAAAACCTATGTATTGATATCTCTCTGTTAGTGTGTCAAGTGGGTGTAAAGCGGCATAAACACAGCCGTGAAAAGCAGCTAAACCCCATTATGAAAATAAATTACTTTGAAAAACCCATGAAAAAACGACAGTGAAAGAGATAGAAATTCTTACACAATGAGTTCAGGGGCTGTGATGCAACCTGGATTGACCATATCTAGACCCACAGCTGGATGAGACATAAGGGTGGACACTCTTGGGGCTGAGAGGTTTGGTGAGGTTGGGTGAGCAAACGCAGACCCTTTAAAGTAATACTGCGTGGTACCCATCGCATGGGTCCCAAATCTCCAGGTTCAAGGGCATCTTCCTACATCGAAAACATGCATGAGAAACCCAGAAGATGGTACACCGTGTGATGGGGAAAGGTTTCTAAAACGCACCTCATTTCTCATCTCCTTGTGCCCGGGTTCGCCTTTCCAGCCGCTTTACTAGCAATCTCCCTACTTGGAGCATCAGCACCTTTAACCTCCTGTTCCGTACAGGTTGCAATTTGTCCTGAGGATGAACGGGAAGACGGGGAACCAACGAGAGACTAGCTCTTGGTGTCGGGACAGGCACAGGTCACTCTATTTTCCCATCAGGAAGAAGAATTAACCACAGGCTCAGCTTGCCCCCCGGAACCAGAACAGGGCCTGAAGCCATCCTGCGCTTTTGCGGCCAGCTCCCAAAAAAGCGAGTTGTAAAATGGAGGTTCAGGGCAGTGCAATTCACAAACCTGCAGAGTTATAAATAATAACTCTCGTCCACAAATATATTGAGGGAAGGCAAAGAAGAGGATTTGAAATCAAGGCAGAATTGCACGAACCAGATTTCAGGAGGTAGATACGAATCGCCTTTAAAGCACATGAAAACCGGCAAAACGTTGACAATGATGCCCTTGGCCAAAAAGGGCGTATGCGTTTTTTCCTGAATATATTCAGGAAAAAACGCATACGCCCTTTTTGGCCAACCAAGCAACCTGGAAAGGCAAATCAGCGCTACAGAGAAGTCTCGCTTCCCATCGGTCAAAAGGGCCATGCTGAAAAAAGTGTCAAAACCAGAAATGCAGGACAGGCCATGGAGAAATGGGAGCCTTGCTACACTGATGGGCGGGATGTAAATTGCCAATAGCCACTCTAGAGAAGTGTACGGTGTGTCCTGAAACATCTGAAAAACACAGCTTAGAGAGCATAGGGCACTGCCACTCATGGGGGTATAAATTGGGAAAATTAAAAATCAGCAAGACACAAGCACCCCAAAGTTGAGGGCTGCTCTGTTGACAAGGACCTCCACTTCATTCCACCTTAAATATCCCAGGAAAGAGAAAAATGGATAAAGAAGTTGTGGTCCTTATGTACAATGGAATATCACTCAGCCATGATATCAATGTCATAAGGTTAGTAGCAGCATGATGAGTGGATTTAGGTACGACGATTCTAAGTGAAATAAGTCACACAGAAAAGGACACTTCTCATAAGGTATCACTTATAGAGGGAATGTAAAAACCGTTACACTTGAACTGAATTACAAAACAGAACAGAGTCACACATGCAGAAAACACACTATGGCTGCTTAACGGGAAAGGTGAGGTGGGGTGATACATAAAACCAGGGTATCAAATTAGCTCAGATACCGTTCCATAAACCCAATATGTAATAGACAAGACCTACTCCTTGCTCAGAGAACTGGACTCAACACGCCCTATTCACCGCACAAGAATATATCTGACTAGTAATAATCTTAAAACCTATGTATTGATATCTCTCTGTTAGTGTGTCAAGTGGGTGTAAAGCGGCATAAACACAGCAGTGAAAAGCAGCTAAACCCCATTATGAAAATAAATTACTTTGAAAAACCCATGAAACAACGACAGTGAAAGAGAGAGAAATTCTTACACAATGCGTTCAGGGGCTGTGATGCAACCTGGATTGACCATATCTAGACCCACAGCTGGATGAGACATAAGGGTGGACACTCTTGGGGCTGAGAGGTTTGGTGAGGTTGGGTGAGCAAACGCAGACCCTTTAAAGTAATACTGCGTGGTACCCATCACATGGGTCCCAAATCTCCAGCTTCAAGGGCATCTTCCTACATCGAAAACATGCATGAGAAACCCAGAAGATAGTACACCGTGTGATGGGGAAAGGTTTCTAAAACGCACCTCATTTCTCATCTCCTTGTGCCCGGGTTCGCCATTCCAGCCGCTTTACTAGCAATCTCCCTACTTGGAGCATCAGCACCTTTAACCTCCTGTTCCGTACAGGTTGCATTTTTTGTCCTGAGGATGAACGGGAAGATGGGGAACCAACGAGAGACTAGCTCTTGGTGTTGGGACAGGCACAGGTCACTCTATTTTCCCATCAGGAAGAAGAATTAACCACAGGCTCAGCCTGCCCCCCGGAACCAGAACAGGGCCTGAAGCCATCCTGCACTTTTGCGGCCAGCTCCCAAAAAAGCGAGTTGTAAAATGGAGGTTCAGAGCACTGCAATTCACAAACCTGCAGAGTTATAAATGATAACTCTCGTCCACAAATATATTGAGGGAAGGCAAAGAAGAGGATTTGAAATCAAGGCAGAATTGCAGGAAACAGATTTCAGGAGGTAGATTCGAATCGCCTTTAAAGCACATGAAATGCTGCAAAATGTTGACAATGATGCCCTTGGCCAAAAAGGGCGTATGCGATTTTTCCTGAATATATTCAGGAAAAAACGCATACGCCCTTTTTGGCCAACCAAGCAACCTGCAAATGCAAATCAGCGCTACAAAGAAGTCTCACTTCCCATCGGTCAAAAGGGCCATGCTGAAAAATGTGTCAAAACCTGAAATGCAGGACAGGCCATGGAGAAATGAGAGCCTTGCTACACTGATGGGCGGGATGTAAATTGCCAACAGCCACTCTGGAGAAGTGTACGGTGTGTCCTGAAACATCTGAAAAACACAGCTTAGAGAGCATAGGGCACTTCCACTCATGGGGGTATAAATTGGGAAAATGAAAAATCAGCAAGACACAAGCACCCCAAAGTTGAGGGCTGCTCTGTTGACAAGGACCTCCACTTCATTCCACCTTAAATATCCCAGGAAAGAGAAAAATGGATAAAGAAGTTGTGGTCCTTATGTACAATGGAATATCACTCAGCCAGGAAATCAATGTCGTAAGGTTAGTAGCAGCATGATGAGTGGATTTAGGTACGACGATTCTAAGTGAAATAAGTCACACAGAAAAGGACACTTCTCATAAGGTATCACTGATAGAGGGAATGTAAAAACCGTTACACTTGAACTGAATTACAAAACAGAACAGAGTCACACATGCAGAAAACAGACTATGGCTGCTTAACGGGAAAGGTGAGGTGGGGTGATACATAAAACAAGGGTATCAAATTAGCTCAGATACCGTTCCATAAACCCAATATGTAGTAGACAAGACCTACTCCTTGCTCAGAGAACTGGACTCAACACGCCCTATTCACCGCACAAGAATATATCTGACTAGTAATAATCTTAAAACCTATGTATTGATATCTCTCTGTTAGTGTGTCAACTGGGTGTAAAGCGGCATAAACACAGCCGTGAAAAGCAGCTAAACCCCATTATGAAAATAAATTACTTTGAAAAACCCATGAAACAACGACAGTGAAAGAGATAGAAATTGTTACACAATGAGTTCAGGGGCTGTGATGCAACCTGGATTGACCATATCTAGACCCACAGCTGGATGAGACATAAGGGTGGACACTCTTGGGGCTGAGAGTTTTGGTGAGGTTGGGTGAGCAAACGCAGACTCTTTAAAGTAATACTGCGTGGTACCCATCGCATGGGTCCCAAATCTCCAGGTTCAAGGGCATCTTCCTACATCGAAAACATGCATGAGAAACCCAGAAGATGGTACACCGTGTGATGGGGAAAGGTTTCTAAAACGCACCTCATTTCTCATCTCCTTGTGCCCGGGTTCGCCATTCCAGCCGCTTTACTAGCAATCTCCCTACTTGGAGCATCAACACCTTTAACCTCCTGTTCCGTACAGGTTGCAATTTGTCCTGAGGATGAACGGGAAGACGGGGAACCAACGAGAGTCTAGCTCTTGGTGTCGGGACAGGCACAGGTCACTCTATTTTCCCATCAGGAAGAAGAATTAACCACAGGCTCAGCCTGCCCCCCGGAACCAGAACAGGGCCTGAAGCCATCCTGCGCTTTTGCGGCCAGCTCCCAAAAAAGCGAGTTGTAAAATGGAGGTTCAGGGCACTGCAATTCACAAACCTGCAGAGTTATAAATGATAACTCTCGTCCACAAATATATTGAGGGAAGGCAAAGAAGAGGATTTGAAATCAAGGCAGAATTGCACGAAACAGATTTCAGGAGGTAGATACGAATCGCCTTTAAAGCACATGAAAAGCGGCAAAACGTTGACAATGATGCCCTTGGCCAAAAAGGGCGTATGCGTTTTTTCCTGAATATATTCAGGAAAAAACGCATACGCCCTTTTTGGCCAACCAAGCAACCTGGAAAGGCAAATCAGCGCTACAGAGAAGTCTCGCTTCCCATCGGTCAAAAGGGCCATGCTGAAAAAAGTGTCAAAACCAGAAATGCAGGACAGGCCATGGAGAAATGGGAGCCTTGCTACACTGATGGGCGGGATGTAAATTGCCAACAGCCACTCTGGAGAAGTGTCCGGTGTGTCCTGAAACATCTGAAAAACACAGCTTAGAGAGCATAGGGCACTTCCACTCATGGGGGTATAAATTGGGAAAATTAAAAATCAGCAAGACACAAGCACCCCAAAGTTGAGGGCTGCTCTGTTGACAAGGACCTCCACTTCATTCCACCTTAAATATCCCAGGAAAGAGAAAAATGGATAAAGAAGTTGTGGTCCTTATGTACAATGGAATATCACTCAGCCATGAAATCAATGTCATAAGGTTAGTAGCAGCATGATGAGTGGATTTAGGTACGACGATTCTAACTGAAATAAGTCACACAGAAAAGGACACTTCTCATAAGGTATCACTGATAGAGGGAAGGTAAAAACCGTTACACTTGAACTGAATTACAAAACAGAACAGAGTCACACATGCAGAAAACACACTATGGCTGCTTAACGGGAAAGGTGAGGTGGGGTGATACATAAAACAAGGGTATCAAATTAGCTCAGATACCGTTCCATAAACCCAATATGTAATAGACAAGACCTACTCCTTGCTCAGAGAACTGGACTCAACACGCCCTATTCACCGCCCAAGAATATATCTGACTAGTAATAATCTTAAAACCTATGTATTGATATCTCTCTGTTAGTGTGTCAAGTGGGTGTAAAGCGGCATAAACACAGCAGTGAAAAGCAGCTAAACCCCATTATGAAAATAAATTACTTTGAAAAACCCATGAAACAACGACAGTGAAAGAGAGAGAAATTCTTACACAATGCGTTCAGGGGCTGTGATGCAACCTGGATTGACCATATCTAGACCCACAGCTGGATGAGACATAAGGGTGGACACTCTTGGGGCTGAGAGGTTTGGTGAGGTTGGGTGAGCAAACGCAGACCCTTTAAAGTAATACTGTGTGGTACCCATCGCATGGGTCCCAAATCTCCAGGTTCAAGGGCATCTTCCTACATCCAAAACATGCATGAGAAACCCAGAAGATGGTACACCGTGTGATGGGGAAAGGTTTGTAAAACGCACCTCATTTCTCATCTCCTTGTGCCCGGGTTCGCCATTCCAGCCGCTTTACTAGCAATCTCCCTACTTGGAGCATCAGCACCTTTAACCTCCTGTTCCGTACAGGTTGCAATTTGTCCTGAGGATGAACGGGAAGACGGGGAACCAACGAGAGACTAGCTCTTGGTGTTGGGACAGGCACAGGTCACTCTATTTTCCCATCAGGAAGAAGAATTAACCACAGGCTCAGCCTGCCCCCCGGAACCAGAACAGGGCCTGAAGCCATCCTGCGCTTTTGCGGCCAGCTCCCAAAAAAGCGAGTTGTAAAATGGAGGTTCAGGGCACTGCAATTCACAAACCTGCAGAGTTATAAATGATAACTCTCGTCCACAAATATATTGAGGGAAGGCAAAGAAGAGGATTTGAAATCAAGGCAGAATTGCACGAAACAGATTTCAGGAGGTAGATACGAATCGCCTTTAAAGCACATGAAAAGCGGCAAAACGTTGACAATGATGCCCTTGGCCAAAAAGGGCGTATGCGTTTTTTCCTGAATATATTCAGGAAAAAACGCATACGCCCTTTTTGGCCAACCAAGCAACCTGGAAAGGCAAATCAGCGCTACAGAGAAGTCTCGCTTCCCATCGGTCAAAAGGGCCATGCTGAAAAAAGTGTCAAAACCAGAAATGCAGGACAGGCCATGGAGAAATGGGAGCCTTGCTACACTGATGGGCGGGATGTAAATTGCCAACAGCCACTCTGGAGAAGTGTACGGTGTGTCCTGAAACATCTGAAAAACACAGCTTAGAGAGCATAGGGCACTTCCACTCATGGGGGTATAAATTGGGAAAATGAAAAATCAGCAAGACACAAGCACCCCAAAGTTGAGGGCTGCTCTGTTGACAAGGACCTCCACTTCATTCCACCTTAAATATCCCAGGAAAGAGAAAAATGGATAAAGATGTTGTGGTCCTTATGTACAATGGAATATCACTCAGCCATGAAATCAATGTCATAAGGATAGTAGCAGCATGATGAGTGGATTTAGGTACGACGATTCTAAGTGAAATAAGTCACACAGAAAAGGACACTTCTCATAAGGTATCACTTATAGAGGGAATGTAAAAACCGTTACACTTGAACTGAATTACAAAACAGAACAGAGTCACACATGCAGAAAACACACTATGGCTGCTTAACGGGAAAGGTGAGGTGGGGTGATACATAAAACAAGGGTATCAAATTAGCTCAGATACCGTTCCATAAACCCAATATGTAGTAGACAAGACCTACTCCTTGCTCAGAGAACTGGACTCAACACGCCCTATTCACCGCACAAGAATATATCTGACTAGTAATAATCTTAAAACCTATGTATTGATATCTCTCTGTTAGTGTGTCAAGTGGGTGTAAAGCGGCATAAACACAGCCGTGAAAAGCAGCTAAACCCATTATGAAAATAAATTACTTTGAAAAACCCATGAAACAACGACAGTGAAAGAGATAGAAATTCTTACACAATGAGTTCAGGGGCTGTGATGCAACCTGGATTGACCATATCTAGACCCACAGCTGGATGAGACATAAGGGTGGACACTCTTGGGGCTGAGAGGTTTGGTGAGGTTGGGTGAGCAAACGCAGACCCTTTAAAGTAATACTGCGTGGTACCCATCGCATGGGTCCCAAATCTCCAGGTTCAAGGGCATCTTCCTACATCGAAAACATGCATGAGAAACCCAGAAGATGGTACACCGTGTGATGGGGAAAGGTTTCTAAAACGCACCTCATTTCTCATCTCCTTGTGCCCGGGTTCGCCATTCCAGCCGCTTTACTAGCAATCTCCCTACTTGGAGCATCAGCACCTTTAACCTCCTGTTCCGTACAGGTTGCAATTTGTCCTGAGGATGAACGGAAAGACGGGGAACCAACGAGAGACTAGCTCTTGGTGTCGGGACAGGCACAGGTCACTCTATTTTCCCATCAGGAAGAAGAATTAACCACAGGCTCAGCCTGCCCCCCGGAACCAGAACAGGGCCTGAAGCCATCCTGCGCTTTTGCGGCCAGCTCCCAAAAAAGCGAGTTGTAAAATGGAGGTTCAGGGCACTGCAATTCACAAACCTGCAGAGTTATAAATGATAACTCTCGTCCACAAATATATTGAGGGAAGGCAAAGAAGAGGATTTGAAATCAAGGCAGAATTGCACGAAACAGATTTCAGGAGGTAGATACGAATCGCCTTTAAAGCACATGAAAAGCGGCAAAACGTTGACAATGATGCCCTTGGCCAAAAAGGGCGTATGCGTTTTTTCCTGAATATATTCAGGAAAAAACGCATACGCCCTTTTTGGCCAACCAAGCAACCTGGAAAGGCAAATCAGCGCTACAGAGAAGTCTCGCTTCCCATCGGTCAAAAGGGCCATGCTGAAAAAAGTGTCAAAACCAGAAATGCAGGACAGGCCATGGAGAAATGGGAGCCTTGCTACACTGATGGGCGGGATGTAAATTGCCAACAGCCACTCTGGAGAAGTGTACGGTGTGTCCTGAAACATCTGAAAAACACAGCTTAGAGAGCATAGGGCACTTCCACTCATGGGGTTATAAATTGGGAAAATTAAAAATCAGCAAGACACAAGCACCCCAAAGTTGAGGGCTGCTCTGTTGACAAGGACCTCCACTTCATTCCACCTTAAATATCCCAGGAAAGAGAAAAATGGATAAAGAAGTTGTGGTCCTTATGTACAATGGAATATCACTCAGCCATGAAATCAATGTCATAAGGTTAGTAGCAGCATGATGAGTGGATTTAGGTACGACGATTCTAAGTGAAATAAGTCACACAGAAAAGGACACTTCTCATAAGGTATCACTGATAGAGGGAATGTAAAAACCGTTACACTTGAACTGAATTACAAAACAGAACAGAGTCACACATGCAGAAAACACACTATGGCTGCTTAACGGGAAAGGTGAGGTGGCGTGATACATAAAACAAGGGTATCAAATTAGCTCAGATACCGTTCCATAAACCCAATATGTAATAGACAAGACCTACTCCTTGCTCAGAGAACTGGACTCAACACGCCCTATTCACCGCACAAGAATATATCTGACTAGTAATAATCTTAAAACCTATGTATTGATATCTCTCTGTTAGTGTGTCAAGTGGGTGTAAAGCGACATAAACACAGCAGTGAAAAGCAGCTAAACCCCATTATGAAAATAAATTACTTTGAAAAACCCATGAAACAACGACAGTGAAAGAGAGAGAAATTCTTACACAATGCGTTCAGGGGCTGTGATGCAACCTGGATTGACCATATCTAGACCCACAGCTGGATGAGACATAAGGGTGGACACTCTTGGGGCTGAGAGGTTTGGTGAGGTTGGGTGAGCAAACGCAGACCCTTTAAAGTAATACTGCGTGGTACCCATCGCATGGGTCCCAAATCTCCAGGTTCAAGGGCATCTTCCTACATCGAAAACATGCATGAGAAACCCAGAAGATGGTACACCGTGTGATGGGGAAAGGTTTCTAAAACGCACCTCATTTCTCATCTCCTTGTGCCCGGGTTCGCCTTTCCAGCCGCTTTACTAGCAATCTCCCTACTTGGAGCATCAGCACCTTTAACCTCCTGTTCCGTACAGGTTGCAATTTGTCCTGAGGATGAACGGAAAGACGGGGAACCAACGAGAGACTAGCTCTTGGTGTCGGGACAGGCACAGGTCACTCTATTTTCCCATCAGGAAGAAGAATTAACCACAGGCTCAGCCTGCCCCCCGGAACCAGAACAGGGCCTGAAGCCATCCTGCGCTTTTGCGGCCAGCTCCCAAAAAAGCGAGTTGTAAAATGGAGGTTCAGGGCACTGCAATTCACAAACCTGCAGAGTTATAAATGATAACTCTCGTCCACAAATATATTGAGGGAAGGCAAAGAAGAGGATTTGAAATCAAGGCAGAATTGCACGAAACAGATTTCAGGAGGTAGATACGAATCGCCTTTAAAGCACATGAAAAGCGGCAAAACGTTGACAATGATGCCCTTGGCCAAAAAGGGCGTATGCGTTTTTTCCTGAATATATTCAGGAAAAAACGCATACGCCCTTTTTGGCCAACCAAGCAACCTGGAAAGGCAAATCAGCGCTACAGAGAAGTCTCGCTTCCCATCGGTCAAAAGGGCCATGCTGAAAAAAGTGTCAAAACCAGAAATGCAGGACAGGCCATGGAGAAATGGGAGCCTTGCTACACTGATGGGCGGGATGTAAATTGCCAACAGCCACTCTGGAGAAGTGTACGGTGTGTCCTGAAACATCTGAAAAACACAGCTTAGAGAGCATAGGGCACTTCCACTCATGGGGTTATAAATTGGGAAAATTAAAAATCAGCAAGACACAAGCACCCCAAAGTTGAGGGCTGCTCTGTTGACAAGGACCTCCACTTCATTCCACCTTAAATATCCCAGGAAAGAGAAAAATGGATAAAGAAGTTGTGGTCCTTATGTACAATGGAATATCACTCAGCCATGAAATCAATGTCATAAGGTTAGTAGCAGCATGATGAGTGGATTTAGGTACGACGATTCTAAGTGAAATAAGTCACACAGAAAAGGACACTTCTCATAAGGTATCACTGATAGAGGGAATGTAAAAACCGTTACACTTGAACTGAATTACAAAACAGAACAGAGTCACACATGCAGAAAACACACTATGGCTGCTTAACGGGAAAGGTGAGGTGGCGTGATACATAAAACAAGGGTATCAAATTAGCTCAGATACCGTTCCATAAACCCAATATGTAATAGACAAGACCTACTCCTTGCTCAGAGAACTGGACTCAACACGCCCTATTCACCGCACAAGAATATATCTGACTAGTAATAATCTTAAAACCTATGTATTGATATCTCTCTGTTAGTGTGTCAAGTGGGTGTAAAGCGACATAAACACAGCAGTGAAAAGCAGCTAAACCCCATTATGAAAATAAATTACTTTGAAAAACCCATGAAACAACGACAGTGAAAGAGAGAGAAATTCTTACACAATGCGTTCAGGGGCTGTGATGCAACCTGGATTGACCATATCTAGACCCACAGCTGGATGAGACATAAGGGTGGACACTCTTGGGGCTGAGAGGTTTGGTGAGGTTGGGTGAGCAAACGCAGACCCTTTAAAGTAATACTGCGTGGTACCCATCGCATGGGTCCCAAATCTCCAGGTTCAAGGGCATCTTCCTACATCGAAAACATGCATGAGAAACCCAGAAGATGGTACACCGTGTGATGGGGAAAGGTTTCTAAAACGCACCTCATTTCTCATCTCCTTGTGCCCGGGTTCGCCTTTCCAGCCGCTTTACTAGCAATCTCCCTACTTGGAGCATCAGCACCTTTAACCTCCTGTTCCGTACAGGTTGCAATTTGTCCTGAGGATGAACGGGAAGACGGGGAACCAACGAGAGACTAGCTCTTGGTGTCGGGACAGGCACAGGTCACTCTATTTTCCCATCAGGAAGAAGAATTAACCACAGGCTCAGCCTGCCCCCCGGAACCAGAACAGGGCCTGAAGCCATCCTGCGCTTTTGCGGCCAGCTCCCAAAAAAGCGAGTTGTAAAATGGAGGTTCAGGGCACTGCAATTCACAAACCTGCAGAGTTATAAATGATAACTCTCGTCCACAAATATATTGAGGGAAGGCAAAGAAGAGGATTTGAAATCAAGGCAGAATTGCACGAAACAGATTTCAGGAGGTAGATACGAATCGCCTTTAAAGCACATGAAAAGCGGCAAAACGTTGACAATGAAGCCCTTGGCCAAAAAGGGCGTATGCGTTTTTTCCTGAATATATTCAGGAAAAAACGCATACGCCCTTTTTGGCCAACCAAGCAACCTGGAAAGGCAAATCAGCGCTACAGAGAAGTCTCGCTTCCCATCGGTCAAAAGGGCCATGCTGAAAAAAGTGTCAAAACCAGAAATGCAGGACAGGCCATGGAGAAATGGGAGCCTTGCTACACTGATGGGCGGGATGTAAATTGCCAACAGCCACTCTGGAGAAGTGTACGGTGTGTCCTGAAACATCTGAAAAACACAGCTTAGAGAGCATAGGGCACTTCCACTCATGGGGGTATAAATTGGGAAAAAGAAAAATCAGCAAGACACAAGCACCCCAAAGTTTAGGGCTGCTCTGTTGACCAGGACCTCCACTTCATTCCACCTTAAATATCCCAGGAAAGAGAAAAATGGATAAAGAAGTTGTGGTCCTTATGTACAATGGAATATCACTCAGCCATGAAATCAATGTCATAAGGTTAGTAGCAGCATGATGAGTGGATTTAGGTACGACGATTCTAAGTGAAATAAGTCACATAGAAAAGGACACTTCTCATAAGGTATCACTGATAGAGGGAATGTAAAAACCGTTACACTTGAACTGAATTACAAAACAGAACAGAGTCACACATGCAGAAAACACACTATGGCTGCTTAACGGGAAAGGTGAGGTGGGGTGATACATAAAACAAGGGTATCAAATTAGCTCAGATACCGTTCCATAAACCCAATATGTAATAGACAAGACCTACTCCTTGCTCAGAGAACTGGACTCAACACGCCCTATTCACCACACAAGAATATATCTGACTAGTAATAATCTTAAAACCTATGTATTGATATCTCTCTGTTAGTGTGTCAAGTGGGTGTAAAGCGACATAAACACAGCAGTGAAAAGCAGCTAAACCCCATTATGAAAATAAATTACTTTGAAAAACCCATGAAACAACGACAGTGAAAGAGAGAGAAATTCTTACACAATGCGTTCAGGGGCTGTGATGCAACCTGGATTGACCATATCTAGACCCACAGCTGGATGAGACATAAGGGTGGACACTCTTGGGGCTGAGAGGTTTGGTGAGGTTGGGTGAGCAAACGCAGACCCTTTAAAGTAATACTGCGTGGTACCCATCGCATGGGTCCCAAATCTCCAGGTTCAAGGGCATCTTCCTACATCGAAAACATGCATGAGAAACCCAGAAGATGGTACACCGTGTGATGGGGAAAGGTTTCTAAAACGCACCTCATTTCTCATCTCCTTGTGCCCGGGTTCGCCTTTCCAGCCGCTTTACTAGCAATCTCCCTACTTGGAGCATCAGCACCTTTAACCTCCTGTTCCGTACAGGTTGCAATTTGTCCTGAGGATGAACGGGAAGACGGGGAACCAACGAGAGACTAGCTCTTGGTGTCGCGACAGGCACAGGTCACTCTATTTTCCCATCAGGAAGAAGAATTAACCACAGGCTCAGCCTGCCCCCCGGAACCAGAACAGGGCCTGAAGCCATCCTGCGCTTTTGCGGCCAGCTCCCAAAAAAGCGAGTTGTAAAATGGAGGTTCAGGGCACTGCAATTCACAAACCTGCAGAGTTATAAATGATAACTCTCATCCACAAATATATTGAGGGAAGGCAAAGAAGAGGATTTGAAATCAAGGCAGAATTGCACGAAACAGATTTCAGGAGGTAGATACGAATCGCCTTTAAAGCACATGAAAAGCGGCAAAACGTTGACAATGATGCCCTTGGCCAAAAAGGGCGTATGCGTTTTTTCCTGAATATATTCAGGAAAAAACGCATACGCCCTTTTTGGCCAACCAAGCAACCTGGAAAGGCAAATCAGCGCTACAGAGAAGTCTCGCTTCCCATCGGTCAAAAGGGCCATGCTGAAAAAAGTGTCAAAACCAGAAATGCAGGACAGGCCATGGAGAAATGGGAGCCTTGCTACACTGATGGGCGGGATGTAAATTGCCAACAGCCACTCTGGAGAAGTGTACGGTGTGTCCTGAAACATCTGAAAAACACAGCTTAGAGAGCATAGGGCACTTCCACTCATGGGGGTATAAATTGGGAAAATGAAAAATCAGCAAGACACAAGCACCCCAAAGTTGAGGGCTGCTCTGTTGACAAGGACCTCCACTTCATTCCACCTTAAATATCCCAGGAAAGAGAAAAATGGATAAAGAAGTTGTGGTCCTTATGTACAATGGAATATCACTCAGCCATGAAATCAATGTCATAAGGTTAGTAGCAGCATGATGAGTGGATTTAGGTACGACGATTCTAAGTGAAATAAGTCACACAGAAAAGGACACTTCTCATAAGGTATCACTGATAGAGGGAATGTAAAAACCGTTACACTTGAACTGAATTACAAAACAGAACAGAGTCACACATGCAGAAAACACACTATGGCTGCTTAACGGGAAAGGTGAGGTGGCGTGATACATAAAACAAGGGTATCAAATTAGCTCAGATACCGTTCCATAAACCCAATATGTAATAGACAAGACCTACTCCTTGCTCAGAGAACTGGACTCAACACGCCCTATTCACCGCACAAGAATATATCTGACTAGTAATAATCTTAAAACCTATGTATTGATATCTCTCTGTTAGTGTGTCAAGTGGGTGTAAAGCGACATAAACACAGCAGTGAAAAGCAGCTAAACCCCATTATGAAAATAAATTACTTTGAAAAACCCATGAAACAACGACAGTGAAAGAGAGAGAAATTCTTACACAATGCGTTCAGGGGCTGTGATGCAACCTGGATTGACCATATCTAGACCCACAGCTGGATGAGACATAAGGGTGGACACTCTTGGGGCTGAGAGGTTTGGTGAGGTTGGGTGAGCAAACGCAGACCCTTTAAAGTAATACTGCGTGGTACCCATCGCATGGGTCCCAAATCTCCAGGTTCAAGGGCATCTTCCTACATCGAAAACATGCATGAGAAACCCAGAAGATGGTACACCGTGTGATGGGGAAAGGTTTCTAAAACGCACCTCATTTCTCATCTCCTTGTGCCCGGGTTCGCCTTTCCAGCCGCTTTACTAGCAATCTCCCTACTTGGAGCATCAGCACCTTTAACCTCCTGTTCCGTACAGGTTGCAATTTGTCCTGAGGATGAACGGGAAGACGGGGAACCAACGAGAGACTAGCTCTTGGTGTCGGGACAGGCACAGGTCACTCTATTTTCCCATCAGGAAGAAGAATTAACCACAGGCTCAGCCTGCCCCCCGGAACCAGAACAGGGCCTGAAGCCATCCTGCGCTTTTGCGGCCAGCTCCCAAAAAAGCGAGTTGTAAAATGGAGGTTCAGGGCACTGCAATTCACAAACCTGCCTAGTTATAAATGATAACTCTCGTCCACAAATATATTGAGGGAAGGCAAAGAAGAGGATTTGAAATCAAGGCAGAATTGCACGAAACAGATTTCAGGAGGTAGATACGAATCGCCTTTAAAGCACATGAAAAGCGGCAAAACGTTGACAATGATGCCCTTGGCCAAAAAGGGCGTATGCGTTTTTTCCTGAATATATTCAGGAAAAAACGCATACGCCCTTTTTGGCCAACCAAGCAACCTGGAAAGGCAAATCAGCGCTACAGAGAAGTCTCGCTTCCCATCGGTCAAAAGGGCCATGCTGAAAAAAGTGTCAAAACCAGAAATGCAGGACAGGCCATGGAGAAATGGGAGCCTTGCTACACTGATGGGCGGGATGTAAATTGCCAACAGCCACTCTGGAGAAGTGTACGGTGTGTCCTGAAACATCTGAAAAACACAGCTTAGAGAGCATAGGGCACTTCCACTCATGGGGGTATAAATTGGGAAAATGAAAAATCAGCAAGACACAAGCACCCCAAAGTTTAGGGCTGCTCTGTTGACCAGGACCTCCACTTCATTCCACCTTAAATATCCCAGGAAAGAGAAAAATGGATAAAGAAGTTGTGGTCCTTATGTACAATGGAATATCACTCAGCCATGAAATCAATGTCATAAGGTTAGTAGCAGCATGATGAGTGGATTTAGGTACGACGATTCTAAGTGAAATAAGTCACATAGAAAAGGACACTTCTCAAAAGGTATCACTGATAGAGGGAATGTAAAAACCGTTACACTTGAACTGAATTACAAAACAGAACAGAGTCACACATGCAGAAAACACACTATGGCTGCTTAACGGGAAAGGTGAGGTGGGGTGATACATAAAACAAGGGTATCAAATTAGCTCAGATACCGTTCCATAAACCCAATATGTAATAGACAAGACCTACTCCTTGCTCAGAGAACTGGACTCAACACGCCCTATTCACCACACAAGAATATATCTGACTAGTAATAATCTTAAAACCTATGTATTGATATCTCTCTGTTAGTGTGTCAAGTGGGTGTAAAGCGACATAAACACAGCAGTGAAAAGCAGCTAAACCCCATTATGAAAATAAATTACTTTCAAAAACCCATGAAACAACGACAGTGAAAGAGAGAGAAATTCTTACACAATGCGTTCAGGGGCTGTGATGCAACCTGGATTGACCATATCTAGACCCACAGCTGGATGAGACATAAGGGTGGACACTCTTGGGGCTGAGAGGTTTGGTGAGGTTGGGTGAGCAAACGCAGACCCTTTAAAGTAATACTGCGTGGTACCCATCGCATGGGTCCCAAATCTCCAGGTTCAAGGGCATCTTCCTACATCGAAAACATGCATGAGAAACCCAGAAGATGGTACACCGTGTGATGGGGAAAGGTTTCTAAAACGCACCTCATTTCTCATCTCCTTGTGCCCGGGTTCGCCTTTCCAGCCGCTTTACTAGCAATCTCCCTACTTGGAGCATCAGCACCTTTAACCTCCTGTTCCGTACAGGTTGCAATTTGTCCTGAGGATGAACGGGAAGACGGGGAACCAACGAGAGACTAGCTCTTGGTGTCGGGACAGGCACAGGTCACTCTATTTTCCCATCAGGAAGAAGAATTAACCACAGGCTCAGCCTGCCCCCCGGAACCAGAACAGGGCCTGAAGCCATCCTGCGCTTTTGCGGCCAGCTCCCAAAAAAGCGAGTTGTAAAATGGAGGTTCAGGGCACTGCAATTCACAAACCTGCCTAGTTATAAATGATAACTCTCGTCCACAAATATATTGAGGGAAGGCAAAGAAGAGGATTTGAAATCAAGGCAGAATTGCACGAAACAGATTTCAGGAGGTAGATACGAATCGCCTTTAAAGCACATGAAAAGCGGCAAAACGTTGACAATGATGCCATTGGCCAAAAAGGGCGTATGCGTTTTTTCCTGAATATATTCAGGAAAAAACGCATACGCCCTTTTTGGCCAACCAAGCAACCTGGAAAGGCAAATCAGCGCTACAGAGAAGTCTCGCTTCCCATCGGTCAAAAGGGCCATGCTGAAAAAAGTGTCAAAACCAGAAATGCAGGACAGGCCATGGAGAAATGGGAGCCTTGCTACACTGATGGGCGGGATGTAAATTGCCAACAGCCACTCTGGAGAAGTGTACGGTGTGTCCTGAAACATCTGAAAAACACAGCTTAGAGAGCATAGGGCACTTCCACTCATGGGGGTATAAATTGGGAAAATGAAAAATCAGCAAGACACAAGCACCCCAAAGTTTAGGGCTGCTCTGTTGACAAGGACCTCCACTTCATTCCACCTTAATATCCAAGGAAAGAGAAAAATGGATAAAGAAGTTGTGGTCCTTATGTACAATGGAATATCACTCAGCCATGAAATCAATGTCATAAGGTTAGTAGCAGCATGATGAGTGGATTTAGGTACGACGATTCTAACTGAAATAAGTCACACAGAAAAGGACACTTCTCATAAGGTATCACTTTTAGAGGGAATGTAAAAACCGTTACACTTGAACTGAATTACAAAACAGAACAGAGTCACACATGCAGAAAACACACTATGGCTGCTTAACGGGAAAGGTGAGGTGGGGTGATACATAAAACAAGGGTATCAAATTAGCTCAGATACCGTTCCATAAACCCAATATGTAATAGACAAGACCTACTCCTTGCTCAGAGAACTGGACTCAACACGCCCTATTCACCGCACAAGAATATATCTGACTAGTAATAATCTTAAAACCTATGTATTGATATCTCTCTGTTAGTGTGTCAAGTGGGTGTAAAGCGACATAAACACAGCAGTGAAAAGCAGCTAAACCCCATTATGAAAATAAATTACTTTGAAAAACCCATGAAACAACGACAGTGAAAGAGAGAGAAATTCTTACACAATGCGTTCAGGGGCTGTGATGCAACCTGGATTGACCATATCTAGACCCACAGCTGGATGAGACATAAGGGTGGACACTCTTGGGGCTGAGAGGTTTGGTGAGGTTGGGTGAGCAAACGCAGACCCTTTAAAGTAATACTGCGTGGTACCCATCGCATGGGTCCCAAATCTCCAGGTTCAAGGGCATCTTCCTACATCGAAAACATGCATGAGAAACCCAGAAGATGGTACACCGTGTGATGGGGAAAGGTTTCTAAAACGCACCTCATTTCTCATCTCCTTGTGCCCGGGTTCGCCTTTCCAGCCGCTTTACTAGCAATCTCCCTACTTGGAGCATCAGCACCTTTAACCTCCTGTTCCGTACAGGTTGCAATTTGTCCTGAGGATGAACGGGAAGACGGGGAACCAACGAGAGACTAGCTCTTGGTGTCGGGACAGGCACAGGTCACTCTATTTTCCCATCAGGAAGAAGAATTAATCACAGGCACAGCCTGCCCCCCGGAACCAGAACAGGGCCTGAAGCCATCCTGCGCTTTTTCGGCCAGCTCCCAAAAAAGCGAGTTGTAAAATGGAGGTTCAGGGCACTGCAATTCACAAACCTGCAGAGTTATAAATGATAACTCTCGTCCACAAATATATTGAGGGAAGGCAAAGAAGAGGATTTGAAATCAAGGCAGAATTGCACGAAACAGATTTCAGGAGGTAGATACGAATCGCCTTTAAAGCACATGAAAAGCGGCAAAACGTTGACAATGATGCCCTTGGCCAAAAAGGGCGTATGCGTTTTTTCCTGAATATATTCAGGAAAAAACGCATACGCCCTTTTTGGCCAACCAAGCAACCTGGAAAGGCAAATCAGCGCTACAGAGAAGTCTCGCTTCCCATCGGTCAAAAGGGCCATGCTGAAAAAAGTGTCAAAACCAGAAATGCAGGACAGGCCATGGAGAAATGGGAGCCTTGCTACACTGATGGGCGGGATGTAAATTGCCAACAGCCACTCTGGAGAAGTGTACGGTGTGTCCTGAAACATCTGAAAAACACAGCTTAGAGAGCATAGGGCACTTCCACTCATGGGGGTATAAATTGGGAAAATGAAAAATCAGCAAGACACAAGCACCCCAAAGTTTAGGGCTGCTCTGTTGACCAGGACCTCCACTTCATTCCACCTTAAATATCCCAGGAAAGAGAAAAATGGATAAAGAAGTTGTGGTCCTTATGTACAATGGAATATCACTCAGCCATGAAATCAATGTCATAAGGTTAGTAGCAGCATGATGAGTGGATTTAGGTACGACGATTCTAAGTGAAATAAGTCACATAGAAAAGGACACTTCTCAAAAGGTATCACTGATAGAGGGAATGTAAAAACCGTTACACTTGAACTGAATTACAAAACAGAACAGAGTCACACATGCAGAAAACACACTATGGCTGCTTAACGGGAAAGGTGAGGTGGGGTGATACATAAAACAAGGGTATCAAATTAGCTCAGATACCGTTCCATAAACCCAATATGTAATAGACAAGACCTACTCCTTGCTCAGAGAACTGGACTCAACACGCCCTATTCACCACACAAGAATATATCTGACTAGTAATAATCTTAAAACCTATGTATTGATATCTCTCTGTTAGTGTGTCAAGTGGGTGTAAAGCGACATAAACACAGCAGTGAAAAGCAGCTAAACCCCATTATGAAAATAAATTACTTTCAAAAACCCATGAAACAACGACAGTGAAAGAGAGAGAAATTCTTACACAATGCGTTCAGGGGCTGTGATGCAACCTGGATTGACCATATCTAGACCCACAGCTGGATGAGACATAAGGGTGGACACTCTTGGGGCTGAGAGGTTTGGTGAGGTTGGGTGAGCAAACGCAGACCCTTTAAAGTAATACTGCGTGGTACCCATCGCATGGGTCCCAAATCTCCAGGTTCAAGGGCATCTTCCTACATCGAAAACATGCATGAGAAACCCAGAAGATGGTACACCGTGTGATGGGGAAAGGTTTCTAAAACGCACCTCATTTCTCATCTCCTTGTGCCCGGGTTCGCCTTTCCAGCCGCTTTACTAGCAATCTCCCTACTTGGAGCATCAGCACCTTTAACCTCCTGTTCCGTACAGGTTGCAATTTGTCCTGAGGATGAACGGGAAGACGGGGAACCAACGAGAGACTAGCTCTTGGTGTCGGGACAGGCACAGGTCACTCTATTTTCCCATCAGGAAGAAGAATTAACCACAGGCTCAGCCTGTCCCCCGGAACCAGAACAGGGCCTGAAGCCATCCTGCGCTTTTGCGGCCAGCTCCCAAAAAAGCGAGTTGTAAAATGGAGGTTCAGGGCACTGCAATTCACAAACCTGCAGAGTTATAAATGATAACTCTCATCCACAAATATATTGAGGGAAGGCAAAGAAGAGGATTTGAAATCAAGGCAGAATTGCACGAAACAGATTTCAGGAGGTAGATACGAATCGCATTTAAAGCACATGAAAAGCGGCAAAACGTTGACAATGATGCCCTTGGCCAAAAAGGGCGTATGCGTTTTTTCCTGAATATATTCAGGAAAAAACGCATACGCCCTTTTTGGCCAACCAAGCAACCTGGAAAGGCAAATCAGCGCTACAGAGAAGTCTCACTTCCCATCGGTCAAAAGGGCCATGCTGAAAAAAGTGTCAAAACCAGAAATGCAGGACAGGCCATGGAGAAATGGGAGCCTTGCTACACTGATGGGCGGGATGTAAATTGCCAACAGCCACTCTGGAGAAGTGTACGGTGTGTCCTGAAACATCTGAAAAACACAGCTTAGAGAGCATAGGGCACTTCCACTCATGGGGGTATAAATTGGGAAAATGAAAAATCAGCAAGACACAAGCACCCCAAAGTTTAGGGCTGCTCTGTTGACAAGGACCTCCACTTCATTCCACCTTAAATATCCCAGGAAAGAGAAAAATGGATAAAGAAGTTGTGGTCCTTATGTACAATGGAATATCACTCAGCCATGAAATCAATGTCATAAGGTTAGTAGCAGCATGATGAGTGGATTTAGGTACAACGATTCTAACTGAAATAAGTCACACAGAAAAGGACACTTCTCATAAGGTATCACTTTTAGAGGGAATGTAAAAACCGTTACACTTGAACTGAATTAAAAAACAGAACAGAGTCACACATGCAGAAAACACACTATGGCTGCTTAACGGGAAAGGTGAGGTGGGGTGATACATAAAACAAGGGTATCAAATTAGCTCAGATACCGTTCCATAAACCCAATATGTAATAGACAAGACCTACTCCTTGCTCAGAGAACTGGACTCAACACGCCCTATTCACCGCACAAGAATATATCTGACTAGTAATAATCTTAAAACCTATGTATTGATATCTCTCTGTTAGTGTGTCAAGTGGGTGTAAAGCGGCATAAACACAGCCGTGAAAAGCAGCTAAACCCCATTATGAAAATAAATTACTTTGAAAAACCCATGAAACAACGACAGTGAAAGAGAGAGAAATTCTTACACAATGAGTTCAGGGGCTGTGATGCAACCTGGATTGACCATATCTAGACCCACAGCTGGATGAGACATAAGGGTGGACACTCTTGGGGCTGAGAGGTTTGGTGAGGTTGGCTGAGCAAATGCAGACCCTTTAAAGTAATACGGCGTGGTACCCATCGCATGAGTCCCAAATCTCCAGGTTCAAGGGCATCTTCCTACATCGAAAACATGCATGAGAAACCCAGAAGATGGTACACCGTGTGATGGGGAAAGGTTTCTAAAACGCACCTCATTTCTCATCTCCTTGTGCCCGGGTTCGCCATTCCAGCCGCTTTACTAGCAATCTCCCTACTTGGAGCATCAGCACCTTTAACCTCCTGTTCCGTACAGGTTGCAATTTGTCCTGAGGATGAACGGGAAGACGGGGAACCAACGAGAGACTAGCTCTTGGTGTTGGGACAGGCACAGGTCACTCTATTTTCCCATCAGGAAGAAGAATTAACCACAGGCTCAGCCTGCCCCCCGGAACCAGAACAGGGCCTGAAGCCATCCTGCGCTTTTGCGGCCAGCTCCCAAAAAAGCGAGTTGTAGAATGGAGGTTCAGGGCACTGCAATTCACAAACCTGCAGAGTTATAAATGATAACTCTCGTCCACAAATATATTGAGGGAAGGCAAAGAAGAGGATTTGAAATCAAGGCAGAATTGCAGGAAACAGATTTCAGGAGGTAGATTCGAATCGCCTTTAAAGCACATGAAAAGCAGCAAAATGTTGACAATGATGCCCTTGGCCAAAAAGGGCGTATGCGTTTTTTCCTGAATATATTCAGGAAAAAACGCATACGCCCTTTTTGGCCAACCAAGCAACCTGGAAAGGCAAATCAGCGCTACAAAGAAGTCTCGCTTCCCATCGGTCAAAAGGGCCATGCTGAAAAAAGTGTTAAAACCAGAAATGCAGGACAGGCCATGGAGAAATGAGAGCCTTGCTACACTGATGGGCGGGATGTAAATTGCCAACAGCCACTCTGGAGAAGTGTACGGTGTGTCCTGAAACATCTGAAAAACACAGCTTAGAGAGCATAGGGCACTTCCACTCATGGGGGTATAAACTGGGAAAATTAAAAATCAGCAAGACACAAGCACCCCAAAGTTGAGGGCTGCTCTGTTGACAAGGACCTCCACTTCATTCCACCTTAAATATCCCAGGAAAGAGAAAAATGGATAAAGAAGTTGTGGTCCTTATGTACAATGGAATATCACTCAGCCATGAAATCAATGTCATAAGGTTAGTAGCAGCATGATGAGTGGATTTAGGTACGACGATTCTAACTGAAATAAGTCACACAGAAAAGGACACTTCTCATAAGGTATCACTGATAGAGGGAATGTAAAAACCGTTACACTTGAACTGAATTACAAAACAGAACAGAGTCACACATGCAGAAAACACACTATGGCTGCTTAACGGGAAAGGTGAGGTGGGGTGATACATAAATCAAGGGTATCAAATTAGCTCAGATACCGTTCCATAAACCCAATATGTAATAGACAAGACCTACTCCTTGCTCAGAGAACTGGACTCAACACGCCCTATTCACCGCACAAGAATATATCTGACTAGTAATAATCGTAAAACCTATGTATTGATATCTCTCTGTTAGTGTGTCAAGTGGGTGTAAAGTGGCATAAACACAGCAGTGAAAAGCAGCTAAACCCCATTATGAAAATAAATTACTTTGAAAAACCCATGAAACAACGACAGTGAAAGAGAGAGAAATTCTTACACAATGCATTCAGGGGCTGTGATGCAACCTGGATTCACCATATCTAGACCCACAGCTGGATGAGACATAAGGGTGGACACTCTTGGGGCTGAGAGGTTTGGTGAGGTTGGGTGAGCAAACGCAGACCCTTTAAAGTAATACTGCGTGGTACCCATCGCATGGGTCCCAAATCTCCAGGTTCAAGGGCATCTTCCTACATCGAAAACATGCATGAGAAACCCAGAAGATGGTACACCGTGTGATGGGGAAAGGTTTCTAAAACGCACCTCATTTCTCATCTCCTTGTGCCCGGGTTCGCCTTTCCAGCCGCTTTACTAGCAATCTCCCTACTTGGAGCATCAGCACCTTTAACCTCCTGTTCCGTACAGGTTGCAATTTGTCCTGAGGATGAACGGGAAGACGGGGAACCAACGAGAGACTAGCTCTTGGTGTCGGGACAGGCACAGGTCACTCTATTTTCCCATCAGGAAGAAGAATTAACCACAGGCTCAGCCTGCCCCCCGGAACCAGAACAGGGCCTGAAGCCATCCTGCGCTTTTGCGGCCAGCTCCCAAAAAAGCGAGTTGTAAAATGGAGGTTCAGGGCACTGCAATTCACAAACCTGCAGAGTTATAAATGATAACTCTCGTCCACAAATATATTGAGGGAAGGCAAAGAAGAGGATTTGAAATCAAGGCAGAATTGCACGAAACAGATTTCAGGAGGTAGATACGAATCGCCTTTAAAGCACATGAAAAGCGGCAAAACGTTGACAATGATGCCATTGGCCAAAAAGGGCGTATGCGTTTTTTCCTGAATATATTCAGGAAAAAACGCATACGCCCTTTTTGGCCAACCAAGCAACCTGGAAAGGCAAATCAGCGCTACAGAGAAGTCTCGCTTCCCATCGGTCAAAAGGGCCATGCTGAAAAAAGTGTCAAAACCAGAAATGCAGGACAGGCCATGGAGAAATGGGAGCCTTGCTACACTGATGGGCGGGATGTAAATTGCCAACAGCCACTCTGGAGAAGTGTACGGTGTGTCCTGAAACATCTGAAAAACACAGCTTAGAGAGCATAGGGCACTTCCACTCATGGGGGTATAAATTGGGAAAATGAAAAATCAGCAAGACACAAGCACCCCAAAGTTTAGGGCTGCTCTGTTGACAAGGACCTCCACTTCATTCCACCTTAAATATCCCAGGAAAGAGAAAAATGGATAAAGAAGTTGTGGTCCTTATGTACAATGGAATATCACTCAGCCATGAAATCAATGTCATAAGGTTAGTAGCAGCATGATGAGTGGATTTAGGTACGACGATTCTAACTGAAATAAGTCACACAGAAAAGGACACTTCTCATAAGGTATCACTTTTAGAGGGAATGTAAAAACCGTTACACTTGAACTGAATTACAAAACAGAACAGAGTCACACATGCAGAAAACAGACTATGGCTGCTTAACGGGAAAGGTGAGGTGGGGTGATACATAAAACAAGGGTATCAAACTAGCTCAGATACCGTTCCATAAACCCAATATGTAGTAGACAAGACCTACTCCTTGCTCAGAGAACTGGACTCAACACGCCCTATTCACCGCACAAGAATATATCTGACTAGTAATAATCTTAAAACCTATGTATTGATATCTCTCTGTTAGTGTGTCAAGTGGGTGTAAAGCGGCATAAACACAGCCGTGAAAAGCAGCTAAACCCCATTATGAAAATAAATTACTTTGAAAAACCCATGAAACAACGACAGTGAAAGAGATAGAAATTCTTACACAATGAGTTCAGGGGCTGTGATGCAACCTGGATTGACCATATCTAGACGCACAGCTGGATGAGACATAAGGGTGGACACTCTTGGGGCTGAGAGGTTTGGTGAGGTTGGGTGAGCAAACGCAGACCCTTTAAAGTAATACTGCGTGGTACCCATCGCATGGGTCCCAAATCTCCAGGTTCAAGGGCATCTTCCTACATCGAAAACATGCATGAGAAACCCAGAAGATGGTACACCGTGTGATGGGGAAAGGTTTCTAAAACGCAACTCATTTCTCATCTCCTTGTGCCCGGGTTCGCCTTTCCAGCCGCTTTACTAGCAATCTCCCTACTTGGAGCATCAGCACCTTTAACCTCCTGTTCCGTACAGGTTGCAATTTGTCCTGAGGATGAACGGGAAGACGGGGAACCAACGAGAGACTAGCTCTTGGTGTCGGGACAGGCACAGGTCACTCTATTTTCCCATCAGGAAGAAGAATTAACCACAGGCTCAGCCTGCCCCCCGGAACCAGAACAGGGCCTGAAGCCATCCTGCGCTTTTGCGGCCAGCTCCCAAAAAAGCGAGTTGTAAAATGGAGGTTCAGGGCACTGCAATTCACAAACCTGCAGAGTTATAAATGATAACTCTCGTCCACAAATATATTGAGGGAAGGCAAAGAAGAGGATTTGAAATCAAGGCAGAATTGCACGAAACAGATTTCAGGAGGTAGATACGAATCGCCTTTAAAGCACATGAAAAGCGGCAAAACGTTGACAATGATGCCCTTGGCCAAAAAGGGCGTATGCGTTTTTTCCTGAATATATTCAGGAAAAAACGCATACGCCCTTTTTGGCCAACCAAGCAACCTGGAAAGGCAAATCAGCGCTACAGAGAAGTCTCGCTTCCCATCGGTCAAAAGGGCCATGCTGAAAAAAGTGTCAAAACCAGAAATGCAGGACAGGCCATGGAGAAATGGGAGCCTTGCTACACTGATGGGCGGGATGTAAATTGCCAACAGCCACTCTGGAGAAGTGTACGGTGTGTCCTGAAACATCTGAAAAACACAGCTTAGAGAGCATAGGGCACTTCCACTCATGGGGGTATAAATTGGGAAAATTAAAAATCAGCAAGACACAAGCACCCCAAAGTTTAGGGCTGCTCTGTTGACAAGGACCTCCACTTCATTCCACCTTAATATCCAAGGAAAGAGAAAAATGGATAAAGAAGTTGTGGTCCTTATGTACAATGGAATATCACTCAGCCATGAAATCAATGTCATAAGGTTAGTAGCAGCATGATGAGTGGATTTAGGTACGACGATTCTAACTGAAATAAGTCACACAGAAAAGGACACTTCTCATAAGGTATCACTTTTAGAGGGAATGTAAAAACCGTTACACTTGAACTGAATTACAAAACAGAACAGAGTCACACATGCAGAAAACAGACTATGGCTGCTTAACGGGAAAGGTGAGGTGGGGTGATACATAAAACAAGGGTATCAAATTAGCTCAGATACCGTTCCATAAACCCAATATGTAGTAGACAAGACCTACTCCTTGCTCAGAGAACTGGACTCAACACGCCCTATTCACCGCACAAGAATATATCTGACTAGTAATAATCTTAAAACCTATGTATTGATATCTCTCTGTTAGTGTGTCAAGTGGGTGTAAAGCGGCATAAACACAGCCGTGAAAAGCAGCTAAACCCCATTATGAAAATAAATTACTTTGAAAAACCCATGAAACAACGACAGTGAAAGAGATAGAAATTCTTACACAATGAGTTCAGGGGCTGTGATGCAACCTGGATTGACCATATCTAGACCCACAGCTGGATGAGACATAAGGGTGGACACTCTTGGGGCTGAGAGGTTTGGTGAGGTTGGGTGAGCAAACGCAGACCCTTTAAAGTAATACGGCGTGGTACCCATCGCATGGGTCCCAAATCTCCAGGTTCAAGGGCATCTTCCTACATCGAAAACATGCATGAGAAACCCAGAAGATGGTACACCGTGTGATGGGGAAAGGTTTCTAAAACGCACCTCATTTCTCATCTCCTTGTGCCCGGGTTCGCCATTCCAGCCGCTTTACTAGCAATCTCCCTACTTGGAGCATCAGCACCTTTAACCTCCTGTTCCGTACAGGTTGCAATTTGTCCTGAGGATGAACGGGAAGACGGGGAACCAACGAGAGACTAGCTCTTGGTGTCGGGACAGGCACAGGTCACTCTATTTTCCCATCAGGACGAAGAATTAACCACAGGCTCAGCCTGCCCCCCGGAACCAGAACAGGGCCTGAAGCCATCCTGCGCTTTTGCGGCCAGCTCCCAAAAAAGCGAGTTGTAAAATGGAGGTTCAGGGCACTGCAATTCACAAACCTGCAGAGTTATAAATGATAACTCTCGTCCACAAATATATTGAGGGAAGGCAAAGAAGAGGATTTGAAATCAAGGCAGAATTGCACGAAACAGATTTCAGGAGGTAGATACGAATCGCCTTTAAAGCACATGAAAAGCGGCAAAACGTTGACAATGATGCCCTTGGCCAAAAAGGGCGTATGCGTTTTTTCCTGAATATATTCAGGAAAAAACGCATACGCCCTTTTTGGCCAACCAAGCAACCTGGAAAGGCAAATCAGCGCTACAGAGAAGTCTCGTTTCCCATCGGTCAAAAGGGCCATGCTGAAAAAAGTGTCAAAACCAGAAATGCAGGACAGGCCATGGAGAAATGGGAGCCTTGCTACACTGATGGGCGGGATGTAAATTGCCAACAGCCACTCTGGAGAAGTGTACGGTGTGTCCTGAAACATCTGAAAAACACAGCTTAGAGAGCATAGGGCACTTCCACTCATGGGGTTATAAATTGGGAAAATGAAAAATCAGCAAGACACAAGCACCCCAAAGTTGAGGGCTGCTCTGTTGACAAGGACCTCCACTTCATTCCACCTTAAATATCCCAGGAAAGAGAAAAATGGATAAAGAAGTTGTGGTCCTTATGTACAATGGAATATCACTCAGCCATGAAATCAATGTCATAAGGTTAGTAGCAGCATGATGAGTGGATTTAGGTACGACGATTCTAAGTGAAATAAGTCACACAGAAAAGGACACTTCTCATAAGGTATCACTGATAGAGGGAATGTAAAAACCGTTACACTTGAACTGAATTACAAAACAGAACAGAGTCACACATGCAGAAAACACACTATGGTTGCTTAACGGGAAAGGTGAGGTGGGGTGATACATAAAACAAGGGTATCAAATTAGCTCAGATACCGTTCCATAAACCCAATATGTAATAGACAAGACCTACTCCTTGCTCAGAGAACTGGACTCAACACGCCCTATTCACCGCACAAGAATATATCTGACTAGTAATAATCTTAAAACCTATGTATTGATATCTCTCTGTTAGTGTGTCAAGTGGGTGTAAAGCGACATAAACACAGCAGTGAAAAGCAGCTAAACCCCATTATGAAAATAAATTACTTTGAAAAACCCATGAAACAACGACAGTGAAAGAGAGAGAAATTCTTACACAATGCGTTCAGGGGCTGTGATGCAACCTGGATTCACCATATCTAGACCCACAGCTGGATGAGACATAAGGGTGGACACTCTTGGGGCTGAGAGGTTTGGTGAGGTTGGGTGAGCAAACGCAGACCCTTTAAAGTAATACTGCGTGGTACCCATCGCATGGGTCCCAAATCTCCAGGTTCAAGGGCATCTTCCTACATCGAAAACATGCATGAGAAACCCAGAAGATGGTACACCGTGTGATGGGGAAAGGTTTCTAAAACGCACCTCATTTCTCATCTCCTTGTGCCCGGGTTCGCCTTTCCAGCCGCTTTACTAGCAATCTCCCTACTTGGAGCATCAGCACCTTTAACCTCCTGTTCCGTACAGGTTGCAATTTGTCCTGAGGATGAACGGGAAGATGGGGAACCAACGAGAGACTAGCTCTTGGTGTCGGGACAGGCACAGGTCACTCTATTTTCCCATCAGGAAGAAGAATTAACCACAGGCTCAGCCTGCCCCCCGGAACCAGAACAGGGCCTGAAGCCATCCTGCGATTTTGCGGCCAGCTCCCAAAAAAGCGAGTTGTAAAATGGAGGTTCATGGCACTGCAATTCACAAACCTGCAGAGTTATAAATGATAACTCTCGTCCACAAATATATTGAGGGAAGGCAAAGAAGAGGATTTGAAATCAAGGCAGAATTGCACGAAACAGATTTCAGGAGGTAGGTATGAATCGCCTTTAAAGCACATGAAAAGCGGCAAAACTTTGACAATGATGCCCTTGGCCAAAAAGGGCGTATGCGTTTTTTCCTGAATATATTCAGGAAAAAACGCATACGCCCTTTTTGGCCAACCAAGCAACCTGGAAAGGCAAATCAGCGCTACAGAGAAGTCTCGCTTCCCATCGGTCAAAAGGGCCATGCTGAAAAAAGTGTCAAAACCAGAAATGCAGGACAGGCCATGGAGAAATGGGAGCCTTGCTACACTGATGGGCGGGATGTAAATTGCCAACAGCCACTCTGGAGAAGTGTACGGTGTGTCCTGAAACATCTGAAAAACACAGCTTAGAGAGCATAGGGCACTTCCACTCATGGGGGTATAAATTGGGAAAATGAAAAATCAGCAAGACACAAGCACCCCAAAGTTGAGGGCTGCTCTGTTGACAAGGACCTCCACTTCATTCCACCTTAATATCCAAGGAAAGAGAAAAATGGATAAAGAAGTTGTGGTCCTTATGTACAATGGAATATCACTCAGCCATGAAATCAATGTCATAAGGTTAGTAGCAGCATGATGAGTGGATTTAGGTACGACGATTCTAACGGAAATAAGTCACACAGAAAAGGACACTTCTCATAAGGTATCACTTTTAGAGGGAATGTAAAAACCGTTACACTTGAACTGAATTACAAAACAGAACAGAGTCACACATGCAGAAAACACACTATGGCTGCTTAACGGGAAAGGTGAGGTGGGGTGATACATAAAACAAGGGTATCAAATTAGCTCAGATACCGTTCCATAAACCCAATATGTAATAGACAAGACCTACTCCTTGCTCAGAGAACTGGACTCAACACGCCCTATTCACCGCACAAGAATATATCTGACTAGTAATAATCTTAAAACCTATGTATTGATATCTCTCTGTTAGTGTGTCAAGTGGGTGTAAAGCGACATAAACACAGCAGTGAAAAGCAGCTAAACCCCATTATGAAAATAAATTACTTTGAAAAACCCATGAAACAACGACAGTGAAAGAGAGAGAAATTCTTACACAATGCGTTCAGGGGCTGTGATGCAACCTGGATTCACCATATCTAGACCCACAGCTGGATGAGACATAAGGGTGGACACTCTTGGGGCTGAGAGGTTTGGTGAGGTTGGGTGAGCAAACGCAGACCCTTTAAAGTAATACTGCGTGGTACCCATCGCATGGGTCCCAAATCTCCAGGTTCAAGGGCATCTTCCTACATCGAAAACATGCATGAGAAACCCAGAAGATGGTACACCGTGTGATGGGGAAAGGTTTCTAAAACGCACCTCATTTCTCATCTCCTTGTGCCCGGGTTCGCCTTTCCAGCCGCTTTACTAGCAATCTCCCTACTTGGAGCATCAGCACCTTTAACCTCCTGTTCCGTACAGGTTGCAATTTGTCCTGAGGATGAACGGGAAGATGGGGAACCAACGAGAGACTAGCTCTTGGTGTCGGGACAGGCACAGGTCACTCTATTTTCCCATCAGGAAGAAGAATTAACCACAGGCTCAGCCTGCCCCCCGGAACCAGAACAGGGCCTGAAGCCATCCTGCGATTTTGCGGCCAGCTCCCAAAAAAGCGAGTTGTAAAATGGAGGTTCAGGGCACTGCAATTCACAAACCTGCAGAGTTATAAATGATAACTCTCGTCCACAAATATATTGAGGGAAGGCAAAGAAGAGGATTTGAAATCAAGGCAGAATTGCACGAAACAGATTTCAGGAGGTAGGTATGAATCGCCTTTAAAGCACATGAAAAGCGGCAAAACGTTGACAATGATGCCCTTGGCCAAAAAGGGCGTATGCGTTTTTTCCTGAATATATTCAGGAAAAAACGCATACGCCCTTTTTGGCCAACCAAGCAACCTGGAAAGGCAAATCAGCGCTACAGAGAAGTCTCGCTTCCCATCGGTCAAAAGGGCCATGCTGAAAAAAGTGTCAAAACCAGAAATGCAGGACAGGCCATGGAGAAATGGGAGCCTTGCTACACTGATGGGCGGGATGTAAATTGCCAACAGCCACTCTGGAGAAGTGTACGGTGTGTCCTGAAACATCTGAAAAACACAGCTTAGAGAGCATAGGGCACTTCCACTCATGGGGGTATAAATTGGGAAAATGAAAAATCAGCAAGACACAAGCACCCCAAAGTTGAGGGCTGCTCTGTTGACAAGGACCTCCACTTCATTCCACCTTAATATCCAAGGAAAGAGAAAAATGGATAAAGAAGTTGTGGTCCTTATGTACAATGGAATATCACTCAGCCATGAAATCAATGTCATAAGGTTAGTAGCAGCATGATGAGTGGATTTAGGTACGACGATTCTAACGGAAATAAGTCACACAGAAAAGGACACTTCTCATAAGGTATCACTTTTAGAGGGAATGTAAAAACCGTTACACTTGAACTGAATTACAAAACAGAACAGAGTCACACATGCAGAAAACACACTATGGCTGCTTAACGGGAAAGGTGAGGTGGGGTGATACATAAAACAAGGGTATCAAATTAGCTCAGATACCGTTCCATAAACCCAATATGTAATAGACAAGACCTACTCCTTGCTCAGAGAACTGGACTCAACACGCCCTATTCACCGCACAAGAATATATCTGACTAGTAATAATCTTAAAACCTATGTATTGATATCTCTCTGTTAGTGTGTCAAGTGGGTGTAAAGCGACATAAACACAGCAGTGAAAAGCAGCTAAACCCCATTATGAAAATAAATTACTTTGAAAAACCCATGAAACAACGACAGTGAAAGAGAGAGAAATTCTTACACAATGCGTTCAGGGGCTGTGATGCAACCTGGATTCACCATATCTAGACCCACAGCTGGATGAGACATAAGGGTGGACACTCTTGGGGCTGAGAGGTTTGGTGAGGTTGGGTGAGCAAACGCAGACCCTTTAAAGTAATACTGCGTGGTACCCATCGCATGGGTCCCAAATCTCCAGGTTCAAGGGCATCTTCCTACATCGAAAACATGCATGAGAAACCCAGAAGATGGTACACCGTGTGATGGGGAAAGGTTTCTAAAACGCACCTCATTTCTCATCTCCTTGTGCCCGGGTTCGCCTTTCCAGCCGCTTTACTAGCAATCTCCCTACTTGGAGCATCAGCACCTTTAACCTCCTGTTCCGTACAGGTTGCAATTTGTACTGAGGATGAACGGGAAGACGGGGAACCAACGAGAGACTAGCTCTTGGTGTCGGGACAGGCACAGGTCACTCTATTTTCCCATCAGGAAGAAGAATTAACCACAGGCTCAGCCTGCCCCCCGGAACCGGAACAGGGCCTGAAGCCATCCTGCGCTTTTGCGGCCAGCTCCCAAAAAAGCGAGTTGTAAAATGGAGGTTCAGGGCACTGCAATTCACAAACCTGCAGAGTTATAAATGATAACTCTCGTCCACAAATATATTGAGGGAAGGCAAAGAAGAGGATTTGAAATCAAGGCAGAATTGCACGAAACAGATTTCAGGAGGTAGATACGAATCGCCTTTAAAGCACATGAAAAGCGGCAAAACGTTGACAATGATGCCCTTGGCCAAAAAGGGCGTATGCGTTTTTTCCTGAATATATTCAGGAAAAAACGCATACGCCCTTTTTGGCCAACCAAGCAACCTGGAAAGGCAAATCAGCGCTACAGAGAAGTCTCGCTTCCCATCGGTCAAAAGGGCCATGCTGAAAAAAGTGTCAAAACCAGAAATGCAGGACAGGCCATGGAGAAATGGGAGCCTTGCTACACTGATGGGCGGGATGTAAATTGCCAACAGCCACTCTGGAGAAGTGTACGGTGTGTCCTGAAACATCTGAAAAACACAGCTTAGAGAGCATAGGGCACTTCCACTCATGGGGGTATAAATTGGGAAAATGAAAAATCAGCAAGACACAAGCACCCCAAAGTTTAGGGCTGCTCTGTTGACAAGGACCTCCACTTCATTCCACCTTAATATCCAAGGAAAGAGAAAAATGGATAAAGAAGTTGT
Source organism: Balaenoptera borealis (assembly GCF_965194805.1). Classification (NCBI taxonomy): domain Eukaryota; kingdom Metazoa; phylum Chordata; class Mammalia; order Artiodactyla; family Balaenopteridae; genus Balaenoptera; species Balaenoptera borealis. The sequence continues at coordinate 251,244 of NW_028123642.1, forward strand.
GGTCCTTATGTACAATGGAATATCACTCAGCCATGAAATCAATGTCATAAGGTTAGTAGCAGCATGATGAGTGGATTTAGGTACGACGATTCTAACTGAAATAAGTCACACAGAAAAGGACACTTCTCATAAGGTATCACTTTTAGAGGGAATGTAAAAACCGTTACACTTGAACTGAATTACAAAACAGAACAGAGTCACACATGCAGAAAACACACTATGGCTGCTTAACGGGAAAGGTGAGGTGGGGTGATACATAAAACAAGGGTATCAAATTAGCTCAGATACTGTTCCATAAACCCAATATGTAATAGACAAGACCTACTCCTTGCTCAGAGAACTGGACTCAACACGCCCTATTCACCGCACAAGAATATATCTGACTAGTAATAATCTTAAAACCTATGTATTGATATCTCTCTGTTAGTGTGTCAAGTGGGTGTAAAGCGACATAAACACAGCAGTGAAAAGCAGCTAAACCCCATTATGAAAATAAATTACTTTGAAAAACCCATGAAACAACGACAGTGAAAGAGAGAGAAATTCTTACACAATGCGTTCAGGGGCTGTGATGCAACCTGGATTCACCATATCTAGACCCACAGCTGGATGAGACATAAGGGTGGACACTCTTGGGGCTGAGAGGTTTGGTGAGGTTGGGTGAGCAAACGCAGACCCTTTAAAGTAATACTGCGTGGTACCCATCGCATGGGTCCCAAATCTCCAGGTTCAAGGGCATCTTCCTACATCGAAAACATGCATGAGAAACCCAGAAGATGGTACACCGTGTGATGGGGAAAGGTTTCTAAAACGCACCTCATTTCTCATCTCCTTGTGCCCGGGTTCGCCTTTCCAGCCGCTTTACTAGCAATCTCCCTACTTGGAGCATCAGCACCTTTAACCTCCTGTTCCGTACAGGTTGCAATTTGTCCTGAGGATGAACGGGAAGACGGGGAACCAACGAGAGACTAGCTCTTGGTGTCGGGACAGGCACAGGTCACTCTATTTTCCCATCAGGAAGAAGAATTAACCACAGGCTCAGCCTGCCCCCCGGAACCAGAACAGGGCCTGAAGCCATCCTGCGTTTTTGCGGCCAGCTCCCAAAAAAGCGAGTTGTAAAATGGAGGTTCAGGGCACTGCAATTCACAAACCTGCAGAGTTATAAATGATAACTCTCGTCCACAAATATATTGAGGGAAGGCAAAGAAGAGGATTTGAAATCAAGGCAGAATTGCACGAAACAGATTTCAGGAGGTAGATACGAATCGCCTTTAAAGCACATGAAAAGCGGCAAAACGTTGACAATGATGCCCTTGGCCAAAAAGGGCGTATGCGTTTTTTCCTGAATATATTCAGGAAAAAACGCATACGCCCTTTTTGGCCAACCAAGCAACCTGGAAAGGCAAATCAGCGCTACAGAGAAGTCTCGCTTCCCATCGGTCAAAAGGGCCATGCTGAAAAAAGTGTCAAAACCAGAAATGCAGGACAGGCCATGGAGAAATGGGAGCCTTGCTACACTGATGGGCGGGATGTAAATTGCCAACAGCCACTCTGGAGAAGTGTACGGTGTGTCCTGAAACATCTGAAAAACACAGCTTAGAGAGCATAGGGCACTTCCACTCATGGGGGTATAAATTGGGAAAATGAAAAATCAGCAAGACACAAGCACCCCAAAGTTTAGGGCTGCTCTGTTGACAAGGACCTCCACTTCATTCCACCTTAATATCCAAGGAAAGAGAAAAATGGATAAAGAAGTTGTGGCCCTTATGTACAATGGAATATCACTCAGCCATGAAATCAATGTCATAAGGTTAGTAGCAGCATGATGAGTGGATTTAGGTACGACGATTCTAACTGAAATAAGTCACACAGAAAAGGACACTTCTCATAAGGTATCACTTTTAGAGGGAATGTAAAAACCGTTACACTTGAACTGAATTACAAAACAGAACAGAGTCACACATGCAGAAAACACACTATGGCTGCTTAACGGGAAAGGTGAGGTGGGGTGATACATAAAACAAGGGTATCAAATTAGCTCAGATACCGTTCCATAAACCCAATATGTAATAGACAAGACCTACTCCTTGCTCAGAGAACTGGACTCAACACGCCCTATTCACCGCACAAGAATATATCTGACTAGTAATAATCTTAAAACCTATGTATTGATATCTCTCTGTTAGTGTGTCAAGTGGGTGTAAAGCGACATAAACACAGCAGTGAAAAGCAGCTAAACCCCATTATGAAAATAAATTACTTTGAAAAACCCATGAAACAACGACAGTGAAAGAGAGAGAAATTCTTACACAATGCGTTCAGGGGCTGTGATGCAACCTGGATTCACCATATCTAGACCCACAGCTGGATGAGACATAAGGGTGGACACTCTTGGGGCTGAGAGGTTTGGTGAGGTTGGGTGAGCAAATGCAGACCCTTTAAAGTAATACGGCGTGGTACCCATCGCATGGGTCCCAAATCTCCAGGTTCAAGGGCATCTTCCTACATCGAAAACATGCATGAGAAACCGAGAAGATGGTACACCGTGTGAAGGGGAAAGGTTTCTAAAACGCACCTCATTTCTCATCTCCTTGTGCCCGGGTTCGCCTTTCCAGCCGCTTTACTAGCAATCTCCCTACTTGGAGCATCAGCACCTTTAACCTCCTGTTCCGTACAGGTTGCAATTTGTCCTGAGGATGAACGGGAAGATGGGGAACCAACGAGAGACTAGCTCTTGGTGTCGGGACAGGCACAGGTCACTCTATTTTCCCATCAGGAAGAAGAATTAACCACAGGCTCAGCCTGCCCCCCGGAACCAGAACAGGGCCTGAAGCCATCCTGCGATTTTGCGGCCAGCTCCCAAAAAAGCGAGTTGTAAAATGGAGGTTCAGGGCACTGCAATTCACAAACCTGCAGAGTTATAAATGATAACTCTCGTCCACAAATATATTGAGGGAAGGCAAAGAAGAGGATTTGAAATCAAGGCAGAATTGCACGAAACAGATTTCAGGAGGTAGGTATGAATCGCCTTTAAAGCACATGAAAAGCGGCAAAACGTTGACAATGATGCCCTTGGCCAAAAAGGGCGTATGCGTTTTTTCCTGAATATATTCAGGAAAAAACGCATACGCCCTTTTTGGCCAACCAAGCAACCTGGAAAGGCAAATCAGCGCTACAGAGAAGTCTCGCTTCCCATCGGTCAAAAGGGCCATGCTGAAAAAAGTGTCAAAACCAGAAATGCAGGACAGGCCATGGAGAAATGGGAGCCTTGCTACACTGATGGGCGGGATGTAAATTGCCAACAGCCACTCTGGAGAAGTGTACGGTGTGTCCTGAAACATCTGAAAAACACAGCTTAGAGAGCATAGGGCACTTCCACTCATGGGGGTATAAATTGGGAAAATGAAAAATCAGCAAGACACAAGCACCCCAAAGTTGAGGGCTGCTCTGTTGACAAGGACCTCCACTTCATTCCACCTTAATATCCAAGGAAAGAGAAAAATGGATAAAGAAGTTGTGGTCCTTATGTACAATGGAATATCACTCAGCCATGAAATCAATGTCATAAGGTTAGTAGCAGCATGATGAGTGGATTTAGGTACGACGATTCTAACGGAAATAAGTCACACAGAAAAGGACACTTCTCATAAGGTATCACTTTTAGAGGGAATGTAAAAACCGTTACACTTGAACTGAATTACAAAACAGAACAGAGTCACACATGCAGAAAACACACTATGGCTGCTTAACGGGAAAGGTGAGGTGGGGTGATACATAAAACAAGGGTATCAAATTAGCTCAGATACCGTTCCATAAACCCAATATGTAATAGACAAGACCTACTCCTTGCTCAGAGAACTGGACTCAACACGCCCTATTCACCGCACAAGAATATATCTGACTAGTAATAATCTTAAAACCTATGTATTGATATCTCTCTGTTAGTGTGTCAAGTGGGTGTAAAGCGACATAAACACAGCAGTGAAAAGCAGCTAAACCCCATTATGAAAATAAATTACTTTGAAAAACCCATGAAACAACGACAGTGAAAGAGAGAGAAATTCTTACACAATGCGTTCAGGGGCTGTGATGCAACCTGGATTCACCATATCTAGACCCACAGCTGGATGAGACATAAGGGTGGACACTCTTGGGGCTGAGAGGTTTGGTGAGGTTGGGTGAGCAAACGCAGACCCTTTAAAGTAATACTGCGTGGTACCCATCGCATGGGTCCCAAATCTCCAGGTTCAAGGGCATCTTCCTACATCGAAAACATGCATGAGAAACCCAGAAGATGGTACACCGTGTGATGGGGAAAGGTTTCTAAAACGCACCTCATTTCTCATCTCCTTGTGCCCGGGTTCGCCTTTCCAGCCGCTTTACTAGCAATCTCCCTACTTGGAGCATCAGCACCTTTAACCTCCTGTTCCGTACAGGTTGCAATTTGTACTGAGGATGAACGGGAAGACGGGGAACCAACGAGAGACTAGCTCTTGGTGTCGGGACAGGCACAGGTCACTCTATTTTCCCATCAGGAAGAAGAATTAACCACAGGCTCAGCCTGCCCCCCGGAACCGGAACAGGGCCTGAAGCCATCCTGCGCTTTTGCGGCCAGCTCCCAAAAAAGCGAGTTGTAAAATGGAGGTTCAGGGCACTGCAATTCACAAACCTGCAGAGTTATAAATGATAACTCTCGTCCACAAATATATTGAGGGAAGGCAAAGAAGAGGATTTGAAATCAAGGCAGAATTGCACGAAACAGATTTCAGGAGGTAGATACGAATCGCCTTTAAAGCACATGAAAAGCGGCAAAACGTTGACAATGATGCCCTTGGCCAAAAAGGGCGTATGCGTTTTTTCCTGAATATATTCAGGAAAAAACGCATACGCCCTTTTTGGCCAACCAAGCAACCTGGAAAGGCAAATCAGCGCTACAGAGAAGTCTCGCTTCCCATCGGTCAAAAGGGCCATGCTGAAAAAAGTGTCAAAACCAGAAATGCAGGACAGGCCATGGAGAAATGGGAGCCTTGCTACACTGATGGGCGGGATGTAAATTGCCAACAGCCACTCTGGAGAAGTGTACGGTGTGTCCTGAAACATCTGAAAAACACAGCTTAGAGAGCATAGGGCACTTCCACTCATGGGGGTATAAATTGGGAAAATGAAAAATCAGCAAGACACAAGCACCCCAAAGTTTAGGGCTGCTCTGTTGACAAGGACCTCCACTTCATTCCACCTTAATATCCAAGGAAAGAGAAAAATGGATAAAGAAGTTGTGGTCCTTATGTACAATGGAATATCACTCAGCCATGAAATCAATGTCATAAGGTTAGTAGCAGCATGATGAGTGGATTTAGGTACGACGATTCTAACTGAAATAAGTCACACAGAAAAGGACACTTCTCATAAGGTATCACTTTTAGAGGGAATGTAAAAACCGTTACACTTGAACTGAATTACAAAACAGAACAGAGTCACACATGCAGAAAACACACTATGGCTGCTTAACGGGAAAGGTGAGGTGGGGTGATACATAAAACAAGGGTATCAAATTAGCTCAGATACTGTTCCATAAACCCAATATGTAATAGACAAGACCTACTCCTTGCTCAGAGAACTGGACTCAACACGCCCTATTCACCGCACAAGAATATATCTGACTAGTAATAATCTTAAAACCTATGTATTGATATCTCTCTGTTAGTGTGTCAAGTGGGTGTAAAGCGGCATAAACACAGCCGTGAAAAGCAGCTAAACCCCATTATGAAAATAAATTACTTTGAAAAACCCATGAAACAACGACAGTGAAAGAGAGAGAAATTCTTACACAATGCGTTCAGGGGCTGTGATGCAACCTGGATTCACCATATCTAGACCCACAGCTGGATGAGACATAAGGGTGGACACTCTTGGGGCTGAGAGGTTTGGTGAGGTTGGGTGAGCAAACGCAGACCCTTTAAAGTAATACTGCGTGGTACCCATCGCATGGGTCCCAAATCTCCAGGTTCAAGGGCATCTTCCTACATCGAAAACATGCATGAGAAACCCAGAAGATGGTACACCGTGTGATGGGGAAAGGTTTCTAAAACGCACCTCATTTCTCATCTCCTTGTGCCCGGGTTCGCCTTTCCAGCCGCTTTACTAGCAATCTCCCTACTTGGAGCATCAGCACCTTTAACCTCCTGTTCCGTACAGGTTGCAATTTGTCCTGAGGATGAACGGGAAGACGGGGAACCAACGAGAGACTAGCTCTTGGTGTCGGGACAGGCACAGGTCACTCTATTTTCCCATCAGGAAGAAGAATTAACCACAGGCTCAGCCTGCCCCCCGGAACCAGAACAGGGCCTGAAGCCATCCTGCGTTTTTGCGGCCAGCTCCCAAAAAAGCGAGTTGTAAAATGGAGGTTCAGGGCACTGCAATTCACAAACCTGCAGAGTTATAAATGATAACTCTCGTCCACAAATATATTGAGGGAAGGCAAAGAAGAGGATTTGAAATCAAGGCAGAATTGCACGAAACAGATTTCAGGAGGTAGATACGAATCGCCTTTAAAGCACATGAAAAGCGGCAAAACGTTGACAATGATGCCCTTGGCCAAAAAGGGCGTATGCGTTTTTTCCTGAATATATTCAGGAAAAATCGCATACGCCCTTTTTGGCCAACCAAGCAACCTGGAAAGGCAAATCAGCGCTACAGAGAAGTCTCGCTTCCCATCGGTCAAAAGGGCCATGCTGAAAAAAGTGTCAAAACCAGAAATGCAGGACAGGCCATGGAGAAATGGGAGCCTTGCTACACTGATGGGCGGGATGTAAATTGCCAACAGCCACTCTGGAGAAGTGTACGGTGTGTCCTGAAACATCTGAAAAACACAGCTTAGAGAGCATAGGGCACTTCCACTCATGGGGGTATAAATTGGGAAAATTAAAAATCAGCAAGACACAAGCACCCCAAAGTTTAGGGCTGCTCTGTTGACAAGGACCTCCACTTCATTCCACCTTAATATCCAAGGAAAGAGAAAAATGGATAAAGAAGTTGTGGCCCTTATGTACAATGGAATATCACTCAGCCATGAAATCAATGTCATAAGGTTAGTAGCAGCATGATGAGTGGATTTAGGTACGATGATTCTAACTGAAATAAGTCACACAGAAAAGGACACTTCTCATAAGGTATCACTTTTAGAGGGAATGTAAAAACCGTTACACTTGAACTGAATTACAAAACAGAACAGAGTCACACATGCAGAAAACACACTATGGCTGCTTAACGGGAAAGGTGAGGTGGGGTGATACATAAAACAAGGGTATCAAATTAGCTCAGATACCGTTCCATAAACCCAATATGTAATAGACAAGACCTACTCCTTGCTCAGAGAACTGGACTCAACACGCCCTATTCACCGCACAAGAATATATCTGACTAGTAATAATCTTAAAACCTATGTATTGATATCTCTCTGTTAGTGTGTCAAGTGGGTGTAAAGCGACATAAACACAGCAGTGAAAAGCAGCTAAACCCCATTATGAAAATAAATTACTTTGAAAAACCCATGAAACAACGACAGTGAAAGAGAGAGAAATTCTTACACAATGCGTTCAGGGGCTGTGATGCAACCTGGATTCACCATATCTAGACCCACAGCTGGATGAGACATAAGGGTGGACACTCTTGGGGCTGAGAGGTTTGGTGAGGTTGGGTGAGCAAATGCAGACCCTTTAAAGTAATACGGCGTGGTACCCATCGCATGGGTCCCAAATCTCCAGGTTCAAGGGCATCTTCCTACATCGAAAACATGCATGAGAAACCCAGAAGATGGTACACCGTGTGAAGGGGAAAGGTTTCTAAAACGCACCTCATTTCTCATCTCCTTGTGCCCGGGTTCGCCATTCCAGCCGCTTTACTAGCAATCTCCCTACTTGGAGCATCAGCACCTTTAACCTCCTGTTCCGTACAGGTTGCAATTTGTCCTGAGGATGAACGGGAAGACGGGGAACCAACGAGAGACTAGCTCTTGGTGTTGGGACAGGCACAGGTCACTCTATTTTCCCATCAGGAAGAAGAATTAACCACAGGCTCAGCCTGCCCCGCGGAACCAGAACAGGGCCTGAAGCCATCCTGCACTTTTGCGGCCAGCTCCCAAAAAAGCGAGTTGTAAAATGGAGGTTCAGGGCACTGCAATTCACAAACCTGCAGAGTTATAAATGATAACTCTCGTCCACAAATATATTGAGGGAAGGCAAAGAAGAGGATTTGAAATCAAGGCAGAATTGCACGAAACAGATTTCAGGAGGTAGATACGAATCGCCTTTAAAGCACATGAAAAGCGGCAAAACGTTGACAATGATGCCCTTGGCCAAAAAGGGCGTATGCGTTTTTTCCTGAATATATTCAGGAAAAAACGCATACGCCCTTTTTGGCCAACCAAGCAACCTGGAAAGGCAAATCAGCGCTACAGAGAAGTCTCGCTTCCCATCGGTCAAAAGGGCCATGCTGAAAAAAGTGTCAAAACCAGAAATGCAGGACAGGCCATGGAGAAATGGGAGCCTTGCTACACTGATGGGCGGGATGTAAATTGCCAACAGCCACTCTGGAGAAGTGTACGGTGTGTCCTGAAACATCTGAAAAACACAGCTTAGAGAGCATAGGGCACTTCCACTCATGGGGGTATAAATTGGGAAAATGAAAAATCAGCAAGACACAAGCACCCCAAATTTGAGGGCTGCACTGTTGACAAGGACCTCCACTTCATTCCACCTTAAATATCCAAGGAAAGAGAAAAATGGATAAAGAAGTTGTGGTCCTTATGTACAATGGAATATCACTCAGCCATGAAATCAATGTCATAAGGTTAGTAGCAGCATGATGAGTGGATTTAGGTACGACGATTCTAAGTGAAATAAGTCACACAGAAAAGGACACTTCTCATAAGGTATCACTTATAGAGGGAATGTAAAAACCGTTACACTTGAACTGAATTACAAAACAGAACAGAGTCACACATGCAGAAAACACACTATGGCTGCTTAACGGGAAAGGTGAGGTGGGGTGATACATAAAACAAGGGTATCAAATTAGCTCAGATACCGTTCCATAAACCCAATATGTAGTAGACAAGACCTACTCCTTGCTCAGAGAACTGGACTCAACACGCCCTATTCACCGCACAAGAATATATCTGACTAGTAAAAATTTTAAAACCTATGTATTGATATCTCTCTGTTAGTGTGTCAAGTGGGTGTAAAGCGGCATAAACACAGCCGTGAAAAGCAGCTAAACCCCATTATGAAAATAAATTACTTTGAAAAACCCATGAAACAACGACAGTGAAAGAGATAGAAATTCTTACACAATGAGTTCAGGGGCTGTGATGCAACCTGGATTGACCATATCTAGACCCACAGCTGGATGAGACATAAGGGTGGACACTCTTGGGGCTGAGAGGTTTGGTGAGGTTGGGTGAGCAAACGCAGACCCTTTAAAGTAATACGGCGTGGTACCCATCGCATGGGTCCCAAATCTCCAGGTTCAAGGCCATCTTCCTACATCGAAAACATGCATGAGAAACCCAGAAGATGGTACACCGTGTGATGGGGAAAGGTTTCTAAAACGCACCTCATTTCTCATCTCCTTGTGCCCGGGTTCGCCATTCCAGCCGCTTTACTAGCAATCTCCCTACTTGGAGCATCAGCACCTTTAACCTCCTGTTCCGTACAGGTTGCAATTTGTCCTGAGGTTGAACGGGAAGACGGGGAACCAACGAGAGACTAGCTCTTGGTGTTGGGACAGGCACAGGTCACTCTATTTTCCCATCAGGAAGAAGAATTAACCACAGGCTCAGCCTGCCCCCCAGAACCAGAACAGGGCCTGAAGCCATCCTGCGCTTTTGCGGCCAGCTCCCAAAAAAGCGAGTTGTAAAATGGAGGTTCAGGGCACTGCAATTCACAAACCTGCAGAGTTATAAATGATAACTCTCGTCCACAAATATATTGAGGGAAGACAAAGAAGAGGATTTGAAATCAAGGCAGAATTGCAGGAAACAGATTTCAGGAGGTAGATTCGAATCGCCTTTAAAGCACATGAAAAACAGCAAAATGTTGACAATGATGCCCTTGGCCAAAAAGGGCGTATGCGTTTTTTCCTGAATATATTCAGGAAAAAACGCATACGCCCTTTTTGGCCAACCAAGCAACCTGGAAAGGCAAATCAGCGCTACAAAGAAGTCTCGCTTCCCATCGGTCAAAAGGGCCATGCTGAAAAAAGTGTCAAAACCAGAAATGCAGGACAGGCCATGGAGAAATGGGAGCCTTGCTACACTGATGGGCGGGATGTAAATTGCCAACAGCCACTCTGGAGAAGTGTACGGTGTGTCCTGAAACATCTGAAAAACACAGCTTAGAGAGCATAGGACACTTCCACTCATGGGGGTATAAATTGGGAAAATGAAAAATCAGCAAGACACAAGCACCCCAAAGTTGAGGGCTGCTCTGTTGACAAGGACCTCCACTTCATTCCACCTTAAATATCCCAGGAAAGAGAAAAATGGATAAAGAAGTTGTGGTCCTTATGTACAATGGAATATCACTCAGCCATGAAATCAATGTCATAAGGTTAGTAGCAGCATGATGAGTGGATTTAGGTACGACGATTCTAACTGAAATAAGTCACACAGAAAAGGACACTTCTCATAAGGTATCACTTTTAGAGGGAATGTAAAAACCGTTACACTTGAACTGAATTACAAAACAGAACAGAGTCACACATGCAGAAAACACACTATGGCTGCTTAACGGGAAAGGTGAGGTGGGGTGATACATAAAACAAGGGTATCAAATTAGCTCAGATACCGTTCCATAAACCCAATATGTAGTAGACAAGACCTACTCCTTGCTCAGAGAACTGGACTCAACACGCCCTATTCAACGCACAAGAATATATCTGACTAGTAATAATCTTAAAACCTATGTATTGATATCTCTCTGTTAGTGTGTCAAGTGGGTGTAAAGCGGCATAAACACAGCCGTGAAAAGCAGCTAAACCCCATTATGAAAATAAATTACTTTGAAAAACCCATGAAACAACGACAGTGAAAGAGATAGAAATTCTTACACAATGAGTTCAGGGGCTGTGATGCAACCTGGACTGACCATATCTAGACCCACAGATGGATGAGACATAAGGGTGGACACTCTTGGGGCTGAGAGGTTTGGTGAGGTTGGGTGAGCAAACGCAGACCCTTTAAAGTAATACTGCGTGGTACCCATCGCATGGGTCCCAAATCTCCAGGTTCAAGGCCATCTTCCTACATCGAAAACATGCATGAGAAACCCAGAAGATGGTACACCGTGTGATGGGGAAAGGTTTCTAAAACGCACCTCATTTCTCATCTCCTTGTGCCCGGGTTCGCCATTCCAGCCACTTTACTAGCAATCTCCCTACTTGGAGCATCCGCACCTTTAACCTCCTGTTCCGTACAGGTTGCAATTTGTCCTGAGGATGAACGGGAAGACGGGGAACCAACGAGAGACTAGCTCTTGGTGTCGGGACAGGCACAGGTCACTCTATTTTCCCATCAGGAAAAGAAATAACCACAGGCTCAGCCTGCCCCCCGGAACCAGAACAGGGCCTGAAGCCATCCTGCGCTTTTGCGGCCAGCTCCCAAAAAAGCGAGTTGTAAAATGGAGGTTCAGGGCACTGCAATTCACAAACCTGCAGAGTTATAAATGATAACTCTCGTCCACAAATATATTGAGGGAAGGCAAAGAAGAGGATTTGAAATCAAGGCAGAATTGCACGAAACAGATTTCAGGAGGTAGATACGAATCGCCTTTAAAGCACATGAAAAGCGGCAAAACGTTGACAATGATGCCCTTGGCCAAAAAGGGCGTATGCGTTTTTTCCTGAATATATTCAGGAAAAAACGCATACGCCCTTTTTGGCCAACCAAGCAACCTGGAAAGGCAAATCAGCGCTACAGAGAAGTCTCGCTTCCCATCGGTCAAAAGGGCCATGCTGAAAAAAGTGTCAAAACCAGAAATGCAGGACAGGCCATGGAGAAATGGGAGCCTTGCTACACTGATGGGCGGGATGTAAATTGCCAACAGCCACTCTGGAGAAGTGTACGGTGTGTCCTGAAACATCTGAAAAACACAGCTTAGAGAGCATAGGGCACTTCCACTCATGGGGGTATAAATTGGGAAAATGAAAAATCAGCAAGACACAAGCACCCCAAAGTTTAGGGCTGCTCTGTTGACAAGGACCTCCACTTCATTCCACCTTAATATCCAAGGAAAGAGAAAAATGGATAAAGAAGTTGTGGCCCTTATGTACAATGGAATATCACTCAGCCATGAAATCAATGTCATAAGGTTAGTAGCAGCATGATGAGTGGATTTAGGTACGACGATTCTAACTGAAATAAGTCACACAGAAAAGGACACTTCTCATAAGGTATCACTTTTAGAGGGAATGTAAAAACCGTTACACTTGAACTGAATTACAAAACAGAACAGAGTCACACATGCAGAAAACACACTATGGCTGCTTAACGGGAAAGGTGAGGTGGGGTGATACATAAAACAAGGGTATCAAATTAGCTCAGATACCGTTCCATAAACCCAATATGTAATAGACAAGACCTACTCCTTGCTCAGAGAACTGGACTCAACACGCCCTATTCACCGCACAAGAATATATCTGACTAGTAATAATCTTAAAACCTATGTATTGATATCTCTCTGTTAGTGTGTCAAGTGGGTGTAAAGCGACATAAACACAGCAGTGAAAAGCAGCTAAACCCCATTATGAAAATAAATTACTTTGAAAAACCCATGAAACAACGACAGTGAAAGAGAGAGAAATTCTTACACAATGCGTTCAGGGGCTGTGATGCAACCTGGATTCACCATATCTAGACCCACAGCTGGATGAGACATAAGGGTGGACACTCTTGGGGCTGAGAGGTTTGGTGAGGTTGGGTGAGCAAATGCAGACCCTTTAAAGTAATACGGCGTGGTACCCATCGCATGGGTCCCAAATCTCCAGGTTCAAGGGCATCTTCCTACATCGAAAACATGCATGAGAAACCGAGAAGATGGTACACCGTGTGAAGGGGAAAGGTTTCTAAAACGCACCTCATTTCTCATCTCCTTGTGCCCGGGTTCGCCTTTCCAGCCGCTTTACTAGCAATCTCCCTACTTGGAGCATCAGCACCTTTAACCTCCTGTTCCGTACAGGTTGCAATTTGTCCTGAGGATGAACGGGAAGATGGGGAACCAACGAGAGACTAGCTCTTGGTGTCGGGACAGGCACAGGTCACTCTATTTTCCCATCAGGAAGAAGAATTAACCACAGGCTCAGCCTGCCCCCCGGAACCAGAACAGGGCCTGAAGCCATCCTGCGATTTTGCGGCCAGCTCCCAAAAAAGCGAGTTGTAAAATGGAGGTTCAGGGCACTGCAATTCACAAACCTGCAGAGTTATAAATGATAACTCTCGTCCACAAATATATTGAGGGAAGGCAAAGAAGAGGATTTGAAATCAAGGCAGAATTGCACGAAACAGATTTCAGGAGGTAGGTATGAATCGCCTTTAAAGCACATGAAAAGCGGCAAAACGTTGACAATGATGCCCTTGGCCAAAAAGGGCGTATGCGTTTTTTCCTGAATATATTCAGGAAAAAACGCATACGCCCTTTTTGGCCAACCAAGCAACCTGGAAAGGCAAATCAGCGCTACAGAGAAGTCTCGCTTCCCATCGGTCAAAAGGGCCATGCTGAAAAAAGTGTCAAAACCAGAAATGCAGGACAGGCCATGGAGAAATGGGAGCCTTGCTACACTGATGGGCGGGATGTAAATTGCCAACAGCCACTCTGGAGAAGTGTACGGTGTGTCCTGAAACATCTGAAAAACACAGCTTAGAGAGCATAGGGCACTTCCACTCATGGGGGTATAAATTGGGAAAATGAAAAATCAGCAAGACACAAGCACCCCAAAGTTGAGGGCTGCTCTGTTGACAAGGACCTCCACTTCATTCCACCTTAATATCCAAGGAAAGAGAAAAATGGATAAAGAAGTTGTGGTCCTTATGTACAATGGAATATCACTCAGCCATGAAATCAATGTCATAAGGTTAGTAGCAGCATGATGAGTGGATTTAGGTACGACGATTCTAACGGAAATAAGTCACACAGAAAAGGACACTTCTCATAAGGTATCACTTTTAGAGGGAATGTAAAAACCGTTACACTTGAACTGAATTACAAAACAGAACAGAGTCACACATGCAGAAAACACACTATGGCTGCTTAACGGGAAAGGTGAGGTGGGGTGATACATAAAACAAGGGTATCAAATTAGCTCAGATACCGTTCCATAAACCCAATATGTAATAGACAAGACCTACTCCTTGCTCAGAGAACTGGACTCAACACGCCCTATTCACCGCACAAGAATATATCTGACTAGTAATAATCTTAAAACCTATGTATTGATATCTCTCTGTTAGTGTGTCAAGTGGGTGTAAAGCGACATAAACACAGCAGTGAAAAGCAGCTAAACCCCATTATGAAAATAAATTACTTTGAAAAACCCATGAAACAACGACAGTGAAAGAGAGAGAAATTCTTACACAATGCGTTCAGGGGCTGTGATGCAACCTGGATTCACCATATCTAGACCCACAGCTGGATGAGACATAAGGGTGGACACTCTTGGGGCTGAGAGGTTTGGTGAGGTTGGGTGAGCAAACGCAGACCCTTTAAAGTAATACTGCGTGGTACCCATCGCATGGGTCCCAAATCTCCAGGTTCAAGGGCATCTTCCTACATCGAAAACATGCATGAGAAACCCAGAAGATGGTACACCGTGTGATGGGGAAAGGTTTCTAAAACGCACCTCATTTCTCATCTCCTTGTGCCCGGGTTCGCCTTTCCAGCCGCTTTACTAGCAATCTCCCTACTTGGAGCATCAGCACCTTTAACCTCCTGTTCCGTACAGGTTGCAATTTGTACTGAGGATGAACGGGAAGACGGGGAACCAACGAGAGACTAGCTCTTGGTGTCGGGACAGGCACAGGTCACTCTATTTTCCCATCAGGAAGAAGAATTAACCACAGGCTCAGCCTGCCCCCCGGAACCGGAACAGGGCCTGAAGCCATCCTGCGCTTTTGCGGCCAGCTCCCAAAAAAGCGAGTTGTAAAATGGAGGTTCAGGGCACTGCAATTCACAAACCTGCAGAGTTATAAATGATAACTCTCGTCCACAAATATATTGAGGGAAGGCAAAGAAGAGGATTTGAAATCAAGGCAGAATTGCACGAAACAGATTTCAGGAGGTAGATACGAATCGCCTTTAAAGCACATGAAAAGCGGCAAAACGTTGACAATGATGCCCTTGGCCAAAAAGGGCGTATGCGTTTTTTCCTGAATATATTCAGGAAAAAACGCATACGCCCTTTTTGGCCAACCAAGCAACCTGGAAAGGCAAATCAGCGCTACAGAGAAGTCTCGCTTCCCATCGGTCAAAAGGGCCATGCTGAAAAAAGTGTCAAAACCAGAAATGCAGGACAGGCCATGGAGAAATGGGAGCCTTGCTACACTGATGGGCGGGATGTAAATTGCCAACAGCCACTCTGGAGAAGTGTACGGTGTGTCCTGAAACATCTGAAAAACACAGCTTAGAGAGCATAGGGCACTTCCACTCATGGGGGTATAAATTGGGAAAATGAAAAATCAGCAAGACACAAGCACCCCAAAGTTTAGGGCTGCTCTGTTGACAAGGACCTCCACTTCATTCCACCTTAATATCCAAGGAAAGAGAAAAATGGATAAAGAAGTTGTGGTCCTTATGTACAATGGAATATCACTCAGCCATGAAATCAATGTCATAAGGTTAGTAGCAGCATGATGAGTGGATTTAGGTACGACGATTCTAACTGAAATAAGTCACACAGAAAAGGACACTTCTCATAAGGTATCACTTTTAGAGGGAATGTAAAAACCGTTACACTTGAACTGAATTACAAAACAGAACAGAGTCACACATGCAGAAAACACACTATGGCTGCTTAACGGGAAAGGTGAGGTGGGGTGATACATAAAACAAGGGTATCAAATTAGCTCAGATACTGTTCCATAAACCCAATATGTAATAGACAAGACCTACTCCTTGCTCAGAGAACTGGACTCAACACGCCCTATTCACCGCACAAGAATATATCTGACTAGTAATAATCTTAAAACCTATGTATTGATATCTCTCTGTTAGTGTGTCAAGTGGGTGTAAAGCGGCATAAACACAGCCGTGAAAAGCAGCTAAACCCCATTATGAAAATAAATTACTTTGAAAAACCCATGAAACAACGACAGTGAAAGAGAGAGAAATTCTTACACAATGCGTTCAGGGGCTGTGATGCAACCTGGATTCACCATATCTAGACCCACAGCTGGATGAGACATAAGGGTGGACACTCTTGGGGCTGAGAGGTTTGGTGAGGTTGGGTGAGCAAACGCAGACCCTTTAAAGTAATACTGCGTGGTACCCATCGCATGGGTCCCAAATCTCCAGGTTCAAGGGCATCTTCCTACATCGAAAACATGCATGAGAAACCCAGAAGATGGTACACCGTGTGATGGGGAAAGGTTTCTAAAACGCACCTCATTTCTCATCTCCTTGTGCCCGGGTTCGCCTTTCCAGCCGCTTTACTAGCAATCTCCCTACTTGGAGCATCAGCACCTTTAACCTCCTGTTCCGTACAGGTTGCAATTTGTCCTGAGGATGAACGGGAAGACGGGGAACCAACGAGAGACTAGCTCTTGGTGTCGGGACAGGCACAGGTCACTCTATTTTCCCATCAGGAAGAAGAATTAACCACAGGCTCAGCCTGCCCCCCGGAACCAGAACAGGGCCTGAAGCCATCCTGCGTTTTTGCGGCCAGCTCCCAAAAAAGCGAGTTGTAAAATGGAGGTTCAGGGCACTGCAATTCACAAACCTGCAGAGTTATAAATGATAACTCTCGTCCACAAATATATTGAGGGAAGGCAAAGAAGAGGATTTGAAATCAAGGCAGAATTGCACGAAACAGATTTCAGGAGGTAGATACGAATCGCCTTTAAAGCACATGAAAAGCGGCAAAACGTTGACAATGATGCCCTTGGCCAAAAAGGGCGTATGCGTTTTTTCCTGAATATATTCAGGAAAAAACGCATACGCCCTTTTTGGCCAACCAAGCAACCTGGAAAGGCAAATCAGCGCTACAGAGAAGTCTCGCTTCCCATCGGTCAAAAGGGCCATGCTGAAAAAAGTGTCAAAACCAGAAATGCAGGACAGGCCATGGAGAAATGGGAGCCTTGCTACACTGATGGGCGGGATGTAAATTGCCAACAGCCACTCTGGAGAAGTGTACGGTGTGTCCTGAAACATCTGAAAAACACAGCTTAGAGAGCATAGGGCACTTCCACTCATGGGGGTATAAATTGGGAAAATTAAAAATCAGCAAGACACAAGCACCCCAAAGTTTAGGGCTGCTCTGTTGACAAGGACCTCCACTTCATTCCACCTTAATATCCAAGGAAAGAGAAAAATGGATAAAGAAGTTGTGGCCCTTATGTACAATGGAATATCACTCAGCCATGAAATCAATGTCATAAGGTTAGTAGCAGCATGATGAGTGGATTTAGGTACGACGATTCTAACTGAAATAAGTCACACAGAAAAGGACACTTCTCATAAGGTATCACTTTTAGAGGGAATGTAAAAACCGTTACACTTGAACTGAATTACAAAACAGAACAGAGTCACACATGCAGAAAACACACTATGGCTGCTTAACGGGAAAGGTGAGGTGGGGTGATACATAAAACAAGGGTATCAAATTAGCTCAGATACCGTTCCATAAACCCAATATGTAATAGACAAGACCTACTCCTTGCTCAGAGAACTGGACTCAACACGCCCTATTCACCGCACAAGAATATATCTGACTAGTAATAATCTTAAAACCTATGTATTGATATCTCTCTGTTAGTGTGTCAAGTGGGTGTAAAGCGACATAAACACAGCAGTGAAAAGCAGCTAAACCCCATTATGAAAATAAATTACTTTGAAAAACCCATGAAACAACGACAGTGAAAGAGAGAGAAATTCTTACACAATGCGTTCAGGGGCTGTGATGCAACCTGGATTCACCATATCTAGACCCACAGCTGGATGAGACATAAGGGTGGACACTCTTGGGGCTGAGAGGTTTGGTGAGGTTGGGTGAGCAAATGCAGACCCTTTAAAGTAATACGGCGTGGTACCCATCGCATGGGTCCCAAATCTCCAGGTTCAAGGGCATCTTCCTACATCGAAAACATGCATGAGAAACCGAGAAGATGGTACACCGTGTGAAGGGGAAAGGTTTCTAAAACGCACCTCATTTCTCATCTCCTTGTGCCCGGGTTCGCCATTCCAGCCGCTTTACTAGCAATCTCCCTACTTGGAGCATCAGCACCTTTAACCTCCTGTTCCGTACAGGTTGCAATTTGTCCTGAGGATGAACGGGAAGACGGGGAACCAACGAGAGACTAGCTCTTGGTGTTGGGACAGGCACAGGTCACTCTATTTTCCCATCAGGAAGAAGAATTAACCACAGGCTCAGCCTGCCCCGCGGAACCAGAACAGGGCCTGAAGCCATCCTGCACTTTTGCGGCCAGCTCCCAAAAAAGCGAGTTGTAAAATGGAGGTTCAGGGCACTGCAATTCACAAACCTGCAGAGTTATAAATGATAACTCTCGTCCACAAATATATTGAGGGAAGGCAAAGAAGAGGATTTGAAATCAAGGCAGAATTGCACGAAACAGATTTCAGGAGGTAGATACGAATCGCCTTTAAAGCACATGAAAAGCGGCAAAACGTTGACAATGATGCCCTTGGCCAAAAAGGGCGTATGCGTTTTTTCCTGAATATATTCAGGAAAAAACGCATACGCCCTTTTTGGCCAACCAAGCAACCTGGAAAGGCAAATCAGCGCTACAGAGAAGTCTCGCTTCCCATCGGTCAAAAGGGCCATGCTGAAAAAAGTGTCAAAACCAGAAATGCAGGACAGGCCATGGAGAAATGGGAGCCTTGCTACACTGATGGGCGGGATGTAAATTGCCAACAGCCACTCTGGAGAAGTGTACGGTGTGTCCTGAAACATCTGAAAAACACAGCTTAGAGAGCATAGGGCACTTCCACTCATGGGGGTATAAATTGGGAAAATGAAAAATCAGCAAGACACAAGCACCCCAAATTTGAGGGCTGCACTGTTGACAAGGACCTCCACTTCATTCCACCTTAAATATCCAAGGAAAGAGAAAAATGGATAAAGAAGTTGTGGTCCTTATGTACAATGGAATATCACTCAGCCATGAAATCAATGTCATAAGGTTAGTAGCAGCATGATGAGTGGATTTAGGTACGACGATTCTAAGTGAAATAAGTCACACAGAAAAGGACACTTCTCATAAGGTATCACTTATAGAGGGAATGTAAAAACCGTTACACTTGAACTGAATTACAAAACAGAACAGAGTCACACATGCAGAAAACACACTATGGCTGCTTAACGGGAAAGGTGAGGTGGGGTGATACATAAAACAAGGGTATCAAATTAGCTCAGATACCGTTCCATAAACCCAATATGTAGTAGACAAGACCTACTCCTTGCTCAGAGAACTGGACTCAACACGCCCTATTCACCGCACAAGAATATATCTGACTAGTAAAAATTTTAAAACCTATGTATTGATATCTCTCTGTTAGTGTGTCAAGTGGGTGTAAAGCGGCATAAACACAGCCGTGAAAAGCAGCTAAACCCCATTATGAAAATAAATTACTTTGAAAAACCCATGAAACAACGACAGTGAAAGAGATAGAAATTCTTACACAATGAGTTCAGGGGCTGTGATGCAACCTGGATTGACCATATCTAGACCCACAGCTGGATGAGACATAAGGGTGGACACTCTTGGGGCTGAGAGGTTTGGTGAGGTTGGGTGAGCAAACGCAGACCCTTTAAAGTAATACGGCGTGGTACCCATCGCATGGGTCCCAAATCTCCAGGTTCAAGGCCATCTTCCTACATCGAAAACATGCATGAGAAACCCAGAAGATGGTACACCGTGTGATGGGGAAAGGTTTCTAAAACGCACCTCATTTCTCATCTCCTTGTGCCCGGGTTCGCCATTCCAGCCGCTTTACTAGCAATCTCCCTACTTGGAGCATCAGCACCTTTAACCTCCTGTTCCGTACAGGTTGCAATTTGTCCTGAGGTTGAACGGGAAGACGGGGAACCAACGAGAGACTAGCTCTTGGTGTTGGGACAGGCACAGGTCACTCTATTTTCCCATCAGGAAGAAGAATTAACCACAGGCTCAGCCTGCCCCCCAGAACCAGAACAGGGCCTGAAGCCATCCTGCGCTTTTGCGGCCAGCTCCCAAAAAAGCGAGTTGTAAAATGGAGGTTCAGGGCACTGCAATTCACAAACCTGCAGAGTTATAAATGATAACTCTCGTCCACAAATATATTGAGGGAAGACAAAGAAGAGGATTTGAAATCAAGGCAGAATTGCAGGAAACAGATTTCAGGAGGTAGATTCGAATCGCCTTTAAAGCACATGAAAAACAGCAAAATGTTGACAATGATGCCCTTGGCCAAAAAGGGCGTATGCGTTTTTTCCTGAATATATTCAGGAAAAAACGCATACGCCCTTTTTGGCCAACCAAGCAACCTGGAAAGGCAAATCAGCGCTACAAAGAAGTCTCGCTTCCCATCGGTCAAAAGGGCCATGCTGAAAAAAGTGTCAAAACCAGAAATGCAGGACAGGCCATGGAGAAATGGGAGCCTTGCTACACTGATGGGCGGGATGTAAATTGCCAACAGCCACTCTGGAGAAGTGTACGGTGTGTCCTGAAACATCTGAAAAACACAGCTTAGAGAGCATAGGACACTTCCACTCATGGGGGTATAAATTGGGAAAATGAAAAATCAGCAAGACACAAGCACCCCAAAGTTGAGGGCTGCTCTGTTGACAAGGACCTCCACTTCATTCCACCTTAAATATCCCAGGAAAGAGAAAAATGGATAAAGAAGTTGTGGTCCTTATGTACAATGGAATATCACTCAGCCATGAAATCAATGTCATAAGGTTAGTAGCAGCATGATGAGTGGATTTAGGTACGACGATTCTAACTGAAATAAGTCACACAGAAAAGGACACTTCTCATAAGGTATCACTTTTAGAGGGAATGTAAAAACCGTTACACTTGAACTGAATTACAAAACAGAACAGAGTCACACATGCAGAAAACACACTATGGCTGCTTAACGGGAAAGGTGAGGTGGGGTGATACATAAAACAAGGGTATCAAATTAGCTCAGATACCGTTCCATAAACCCAATATGTAGTAGACAAGACCTACTCCTTGCTCAGAGAACTGGACTCAACACGCCCTATTCAACGCACAAGAATATATCTGACTAGTAATAATCTTAAAACCTATGTATTGATATCTCTCTGTTAGTGTGTCAAGTGGGTGTAAAGCGGCATAAACACAGCCGTGAAAAGCAGCTAAACCCCATTATGAAAATAAATTACTTTGAAAAACCCATGAAACAACGACAGTGAAAGAGATAGAAATTCTTACACAATGAGTTCAGGGGCTGTGATGCAACCTGGACTGACCATATCTAGACCCACAGCTGGATGAGACATAAGGGTGGACACTCTTGGGGCTGAGAGGTTTGGTGAGGTTGGGTGAGCAAACGCAGACCCTTTAAAGTAATACTGCGTGGTACCCATCGCATGGGTCCCAAATCTCCAGGTTCAAGGCCATCTTCCTACATCGAAAACATGCATGAGAAACCCAGAAGATGGTACACCGTGTGATGGGGAAAGGTTTCTAAAACGCACCTCATTTCTCATCTCCTTGTGCCCGGGTTCGCCTTTCCAGCCGCTTTACTAGCAATCTCCCTACTTGGAGCATCAGCACCTTTAACCTCCTGTTCCGTACAGGTTGCAATTTGTCCTGAGGATGAACGGGAAGACGGGGAACCAACGAGAGACTAGCTCTTGGTGTCGGGACAGGCACAGGTCACTCTATTTTCCCATCAGGAAAAGAAATAACCACAGGCTCAGCCTGCCCCCCGGAACCAGAACAGGGCCTGAAGCCATCCTGCGCTTTTGCGGCCAGCTCCCAAAAAAGCGAGTTGTAAAATGGAGGTTCAGGGCACTGCAATTCACAAACCTGCCTAGTTATAAATGATAACTCTCGTCCACAAATATATTGAGGGAAGGCAAAGAAGAGGATTTGAAATCAAGGCAGAATTGCACGAAACAGATTTCAGGAGGTAGATACGAATCGCCTTTAAAGCACATGAAAAGCGGCAAAACGTTGACAATGATGCCCTTGGCCAAAAAGGGCGTATGCGTTTTTTCCTGAATATATTCAGGAAAAAACGCATACGCCCTTTTTGGCCAACCAAGCAACCTGGAAAGGCAAATCAGCGCTACAGAGAAGTCTCGCTTCCCATCGGTCAAAAGGGCCATGCTGAAAAAAGTGTCAAAACCAGAAATGCGGGACAGGCCATGGAGAAATGGGAGCCTTGCTACACTGATGGGCGGGATGTAAATTGCCAACAGCCACTCTGGAGAAGTGTACGGTGTGTCCTGAAACATCTGAAAAACACAGCTTAGAGAGCATAGGGCACTTCCACTCATGGGGGTATAAATTGGGAAAATGAAAAATCAGCAAGACACAAGCACCCCAAAGTTTAGGGCTGCTCTGTTGACAAGGACCTCCACTTCATTCCACCTTAAATATCCCAGGAAAGAGAAAAATGGATAAAGAAGTTGTGGTCCTTATGTACAATGGAATATCACTCAGCCATGAAATCAATGTCATAAGGTTAGTAGCAGCATGATGAGTGGATTTAGGTACGACGATTCTAACTGAAATAAGTCACACAGAAAAGGACACTTCTCATAAGGTATCACTTTTAGAGGGAATGTAAAAACCGTTACACTTGAACTGAATTACAAAACAGAACAGAGTCACACATGCAGAAAACAGACTATGGCTGCTTAACGGGAAAGGTGAGGTGGGGTGATACATAAAACAAGGGTATCAAATTAGCTCAGATACCGTTCCATAAACCCAATATGTAGTAGACAAGACCTACTCCTTGCTCAGAGAACTGGACTCAACACGCCCTATTCACCGCACAAGAATATATCTGACTAGTAATAATCTTAAAACCTATGTATTGATATCTCTCTGTTAGTGTGTCAAGTGGGTGTAAAGCGGCATAAACACAGCCGTGAAAAGCAGCTAAACCCCATTATGAAAATAAATTACTTTGAAAAACCCAGGAAACAACGACAGTGAAAGAGAGAGAAATTCTTACACAATGAGTTCAGGGGCTGTGATGCAACCTGGATTGACCATATCTAGACCCACAGCTGGATGAGACATAAGGGTGGACACTCTTGGGGCTGAGAGGTTTGGTGAGGTTGGGTGAGCAAACGCAGACCCTTTAAAGTAATACGGCGTGGTACCCATCGCATGGGTCCCAAATCTCCAGGTTCAAGGCCATCTTCCTACATCGAAAACATGCATGAGAAACCCAGAAGATGGTACACCGTGTGATGGGGAAAGGTTTCTAAAACGCACCTCATTTCTCATCTCCTTGTGCCCGGGTTCGCCATTCCAGCCACTTTACTAGCAATCTCCCTACTTGGAGCATCCGCACCTTTAACCTCCTGTTCCGTACAGGTTGCAATTTGTCCTGAGGTTGAACGGGAAGACGGGGAACCAACGAGAGACTAGCTCTTGGTGTTGGGACAGGCACAGGTCACTCTATTTTCCCATCAGAAAGAAGAATTAACCACAGGCTCAGCCTGCCCCCCGGAACCAGAACAGGGCCTGAAGCCATCGTGCGCTTTTGCGGCCAGCTCCCAAAAAAGCGAGTTGTAAAATGGAGGTTCAGGGCACTGCAATTCACAAACCTGCAGAGTTATAAATGATAACTCTCGTCCACAAATATATTGAGGGAAGACAAAGAAGAGGATTTGAAATCAAGGCAGAATTGCAGGAAACAGATTTCAGGAGGTAGATTCGAATCGCCTTTAAAGCACATGAAAAGCAGCAAAATGTTGACAATGATGCCCTTGGCCAAAAAGGGCGTATGCGTTTTTTCCTGAATATATTCAGGAAAAAACGCATACGCCCTTTTTGGCCAACCAAGCAACCTGGAAAGGCAAATCAGCGCTACAGAGAAGTCTCGCTTCCCATCGGTCAAAAGGGCCATGCTGAAAAAAGTGTCAAAACCAGAAATGCAGGACAGGCCATGGAGAAATGGGAGCCTTGCTACACTGATGGGCGGGATGTAAATTGCCAACAGCCACTCTGGAGAAGTGTACGGTGTGTCCTGAAACATCTGAAAAACACAGCTTAGAGAGCATAGGGCACTTCCACTCATGGGGGTATAAATTGGGAAAATGAAAAATCAGCAAGACACAAGCACCCCAAAGTTTAGGGCTGCTCTGTTGACAAGGACCTCCACTTCATTCCACCTTAAATATCCCAGGAAAGAGAAAAATGGATAAAGAAGTTGTGGTCCTTATGTACAATGGAATATCACTCAGCCATGAAATCAATGTCATAAGGTTAGTAGCAGCATGATGAGTGGATTTAGGTACGACGATTCTAAGTGAAATAAGTCACACAGAAAAGGACACTTCTCATAAGGTATCACTTTTAGAGGGAATGTAAAAACCGTTACACTTGAACTGAATTACAAAACAGAACAGAGTCACATATGCAGAAAACACACTATGGCTGCTTAACGGGAAAGGTGAGGTGGGGTGATACATAAAACAAGGGTATCAAATTAGCTCAGATACCGTTCCATAAACCCAATATGTAATAGACAAGACCTACTCCTTGCTCAGAGAACTGGACTCAACACGCCCTATTCACCGCACAAGAATATATCTGACTAGTAATAATCTTAAAACCTATGTAATGATATCTCTCTGTTAGTGTGTCAAGTGGGTGTAAAGCGACATAAACACAGCAATGAAAAGCAGCTAAACCCCATTATGAAAATAAATTACTTTGAAAAACCCATGAAACAACGACAGTGAAAGAGAGAGAAATTCTTACACAATGCGTTCAGGGGCTGTGATGCAACCTGGATTGACCATATCTAGACCCACAGCTGGATGAGACATAAGGGTGGACACTCTTGGGGCTGAGAGGTTTGGTGAGGTTGGGTGAGCAAACGCAGACCCTTTAAAGTAATACTGCGTGGTACCCATCGCATGGGTCCCAAATCTCCAGGTTCAAGGGCATCTTCCTACATCGAAAACATGCATGAGAAACCCAGAAGATGGTACACCGTGTGATGGGGAAAGGTTTCTAAAACGCACCTCATTTCTCATCTCCTTGTGCCCGGGTTCGCCTTTCCAGCCGCTTTACTAGCAATCTCCCTACTTGGAGCATCAGCACCTTTAACCTCCTGTTCCGTACAGGTTGCAATTTGTCCTGAGGATGAACGGGAAGACGGGGAACCAACGAGAGACTAGCTCTTGGTGTCGGGACAGGCACAGGTCACTCTATTTTCCCATCAGGAAAAGAAATAACCACAGGCTCAGCCTGCCCCCCGGAACCAGAACAGGGCCTGAAGCCATCCTGCGCTTTTGCGGCCAGCTCCCAAAAAAGCGAGTTGTAAAATGGAGGTTCAGGGCACTGCAATTCACGAACCTGCCTAGTTATAAATGATAACTCTCGTCCACAAATATATTGAGGGAAGGCAAAGAAGAGGATTTGAAATCAAGGCAGAATTGCAGGAAACAGATTTCAGGAGGTAGATACGAATCGCCTTTAAAGCACATGAAAAGCGGCAAAACGTTGACAATGATGCCCTTGGCCAAAAAGGGCGTATGCGTTTTTTCCTGAATATATTCAGGAAAAAACGCATACGCCCTTTTTGGCCAACCAAGCAACCTGGAAAGGCAAATCAGCGCTACAGAGAAGTCTCGCTTCCCATCGGTCAAAAGGGCCATGCTGAAAAAAGTGTCAAAACCAGAAATGCAGGACAGGCCATGGAGAAATGGGAGCCTTGCTACACTGATGGGCGGGATGTAAATTGCCAACAGCCACTCTGGAGAAGTGTACGGTGTGTCCTGAAACATCTGAAAAACACAGCTTAGAGAGCATAGGGCACTTCCACTCATGGGGGTATAAATTGGGAAAATGAAAAATCAGCAAGACACAAGCACCCCAAAGTTTAGGGCTGCTCTGTTGACAAGGACCTCCACTTCATTCCACCTTAAATATCCCAGGAAAGAGAAAAATGGATAAAGAAGTTGTGGTCCTTATGTACAATGGAATATCACTCAGCCATGAAATCAATGTCATAAGGTTAGTAGCAGCATGATGAGTGGATTTAGGTACGACGATTCTAAGTGAAATAAGTCACACAGAAAAGGACACTTCTCATAAGGTATCACTTTTAGAGGGAATGTAAAAACCGTTACACTTGAACTGAATTACAAAACAGAACAGAGTCACATATGCAGAAAACACACTATGGCTGCTTAACGGGAAAGGTGAGGTGGGGTGATACATAAAACAAGGGTATCAAATTAGCTCAGATACCGTTCCATAAACCCAATATGTAATAGACAAGACCTACTCCTTGCTCAGAGAACTGGACTCAACACGCCCTATTCACCGCACAAGAATATATCTGACTAGTAATAATCTTAAAACCTATGTAATGATATCTCTCTGTTAGTGTGTCAAGTGGGTGTAAAGCGACATAAACACAGCAATGAAAAGCAGCTAAACCCCATTATGAAAATAAATTACTTTGAAAAACCCATGAAACAACGACAGTGAAAGAGAGAGAAATTCTTACACAATGCGTTCAGGGGCTGTGATGCAACCTGGATTGACCATATCTAGACCCACAGCTGGATGAGACATAAGGGTGGACACTCTTGGGGCTGAGAGGTTTGGTGAGGTTGGGTGAGCAAACGCAGACCCTTTAAAGTAATACTGCGTGGTACCCATCGCATGGGTCCCAAATCTCCAGGTTCAAGGGCATCTTCCTACATCGAAAACATGCATGAGAAACCCAGAAGATGGTACACCGTGTGATGGGGAAAGGTTTCTAAAACGCACCTCATTTCTCATCTCCTTGTGCCCGGGTTCGCCTTTCCAGCCGCTTTACTAGCAATCTCCCTACTTGGAGCATCAGCACCTTTAACCTCCTGTTCCGTACAGGTTGCAATTTGTCCTGAGGATGAACGGGAAGACGGGGAACCAACGAGAGACTAGCTCTTGGTGTCGGGACAGGCACAGGTCACTCTATTTTCCCATCAGGAAAAGAAATAACCACAGGCTCAGCCTGCCCCCCGGAACCAGAACAGGGCCTGAAGCCATCCTGCGCTTTTGCGGCCAGCTCCCAAAAAAGCGAGTTGTAAAATGGAGGTTCAGGGCACTGCAATTCACGAACCTGCCTAGTTATAAATGATAACTCTCGTCCACAAATATATTGAGGGAAGGCAAAGAAGAGGATTTGAAATCAAGGCAGAATTGCAGGAAACAGATTTCAGGAGGTAGATACGAATCGCCTTTAAAGCACATGAAAAGCGGCAAAACGTTGACAATGATGCCCTTGGCCAAAAAGGGCGTATGCGTTTTTTCCTGAATATATTCAGGAAAAAACGCATACGCCCTTTTTGGCCAACCAAGCAACCTGGAAAGGCAAATCAGCGCTACAGAGAAGTCTCGCTTCCCATCGGTCAAAAGGGCCATGCTGAAAAAAGTGTCAAAACCAGAAATGCAGGACAGGCCATGGAGAAATGGGAGCCTTGCTACACTGATGGGCGGGATGTAAATTGCCAACAGCCACTCTGGAGAAGTGTACGGTGTGTCCTGAAACATCTGAAAAACACAGCTTAGAGAGCATAGGGCACTTCCACTCATGGGGGTATAAATTGGGAAAATGAAAAATCAGCAAGACACAAGCACCCCAAAGTTTAGGGCTGCTCTGTTGACAAGGACCTCCACTTCATTCCACCTTAAATATCCCAGGAAAGAGAAAAATGGATAAAGAAGTTGTGGTCCTTATGTACAATGGAATATCACTCAGCCATGAAATCAATGTCATAAGGTTAGTAGCAGCATGATGAGTGGATTTAGGTACGACGATTCTAAGTGAAATAAGTCACACAGAAAAGGACACTTCTCATAAGGTATCACTTTTAGAGGGAATGTAAAAACCGTTACACTTGAACTGAATTACAAAACAGAACAGAGTCACATATGCAGAAAACACACTATGGCTGCTTAACGGGAAAGGTGAGGTGGGGTGATACATAAAACAAGGGTATCAAATTAGCTCAGATACCGTTCCATAAACCCAATATGTAATAGACAAGACCTACTCCTTGCTCAGAGAACTGGACTCAACACGCCCTATTCACCGCACAAGAATATATCTGACTAGTAATAATCTTAAAACCTATGTAATGATATCTCTCTGTTAGTGTGTCAAGTGGGTGTAAAGCGACATAAACACAGCAATGAAAAGCAGCTAAACCCCATTATGAAAATAAATTACTTTGAAAAACCCATGAAACAACGACAGTGAAAGAGAGAGAAATTCTTACACAATGCGTTCAGGGGCTGTGATGCAACCTGGATTGACCATATCTAGACCCACAGCTGGATGAGACATAAGGGTGGACACTCTTGGGGCTGAGAGGTTTGGTGAGGTTGGGTGAGCAAACGCAGACCCTTTAAAGTAATACTGCGTGGTACCCATCGCATGGGTCCCAAATCTCCAGGTTCAAGGGCATCTTCCTACATCGAAAACATGCATGAGAAACCCAGAAGATGGTACACCGTGTGATGGGGAAAGGTTTCTAAAACGCACCTCATTTCTCATCTCCTTGTGCCCGGGTTCGCCTTTCCAGCCGCTTTACTAGCAATCTCCCTACTTGGAGCATCAGCACCTTTAACCTCCTGTTCCGTACAGGTTGCAATTTGTCCTGAGGATGAACGGGAAGACGGGGAACCAACGAGAGACTAGCTCTTGGTGTCGGGACAGGCACAGGTCACTCTATTTTCCCATCAGGAAAAGAAATAACCACAGGCTCAGCCTGCCCCCCGGAACCAGAACAGGGCCTGAAGCCATCCTGCGCTTTTGCGGCCAGCTCCCAAAAAAGCGAGTTGTAAAATGGAGGTTCAGGTCACTGCAATTCACGAACCTGCCTAGTTATAAATGATAACTCTCGTCCACAAATATATTGAGGGAAGGCAAAGAAGAGGATTTGAAATCAAGGCAGAATTGCACGAAACAGATTTCAGGAGGTAGATACGAATCGCCTTTAAAGCACATGAAAAGCGGCAAAACGTTGACAATGATGCACTTGGCCAAAAAGGGCGTATGCGTTTTTTCCTGAATATATTCAGGAAAAAACGCATACGCCCTTTTTGGCCAACCAAGCAACCTGGAAAGGCAAATCAGCGCTACAGAGAAGTCTCGCTTCCCATCGGTCAAAAGGGCCATGCTGAAAAAAGTGTCAAAACCAGAAATGCAGGACAGGCCATGGAGAAATGGGAGCCTTGCTACACTGATGGGCGGGATGTAAATTGCCAACAGCCACTCTGGAGAAGTGTACGGTGTGTCCTGAAACATCTGAAAAACACAGCTTAGAGAGCATAGGGCACTTCCACTCATGGGGGTATAAATTGGGAAAATGAAAAATCAGCAAGACACAAGCACCCCAAAGTTTAGGGCTGCTCTGTTGACAAGGACCTCCACTTCATTCCACCTTAAATATCCCAGGAAAGAGAAAAATGGATAAAGAAGTTGTGGTCCTTATGTACAATGGAATATCACTCAGCCATGAAATCAATGTCATAAGGTTAGTAGCAGCATGATGAGTGGATTTAGGTATGACGATTCTAACTGAAATAAGTCACACAGAAAAGGACACTTCTCATAAGGTATCACTGATAGAGGGAATGTAAAAACCGTTACACTTGAACTGAATTACAAAACAGAACAGAGTCACACATGCAGAAAACAGACTATGGCTGCTTAACGGGAAAGGTGAGGTGGGGTGATACATAAAACAAGGGTATCAAATTAGCTCAGATACCGTTCCATAAACCCAATATGTAATAGACAAGACCTACTCCTTGCTCAGAGAACTGGACTCAACACGCCCTATTCACCGCACAAGAATATATCTGACTAGTAATAATCTTAAAACCTATGTAATGATATCTCTCTGTTAGTGTGTCAAGTGG
Source organism: Balaenoptera borealis (assembly GCF_965194805.1). NCBI lineage: Eukaryota > Metazoa > Chordata > Mammalia > Artiodactyla > Balaenopteridae > Balaenoptera > Balaenoptera borealis. Next base: position 281,590 of record NW_028123642.1, read on the forward strand.
GTGTAAAGCGACATAAACACAGCAATGAAATGCAGCTAAACCCCATTATGAAAATAAATTACTTTGAAAAACCCATGAAACAACGACAGTGAAAGAGAGAGAAATTCTTACACAATGCGTTCAGGGGCTGTGATGCAACCTGGATTGACCATATCTAGACCCACAGCTGGATGAGACATAAGGGTGGACACTCTTGGGGCTGAGAGGTTTGGTGAGGTTGGGTGAGCAAACGCAGACCCTTTAAAGTAATACTGCGTGGTACCCATCGCATGGGTCCCAAATCTCCAGGTTCAAGGGCATCTTCCTACATCGAAAACATGCATGAGAAACCCAGAAGATGGTACACCGTGTGATGGGGAAAGGTTTCTAAAACGCACCTCATTTCTCATCTCCTTGTGCCCGGGTTCGCCTTTCCAGCCGCTTTACTAGCAATCTCCCTACTTGGAGCATCAGCACCTTTAACCTCCTGTTCCGTACAGGTTGCAATTTGTCCTGAGGATGAACGGGAAGACGGGGAACCAACGAGAGACTAGCTCTTGGTGTCGGGACAGGCACAGGTCACTCTATTTTCCCATCAGGAAAAGAATTAACCACAGGCTCAGCATGCCCCCCGGAACCAGAACAGGGCCTGAAGCCATCCTGCGCTTTTGCGGCCAGCTCCCAAAAAAGCGAGTTGTAAAATGGAGGTTCAGGGCACTGCAATTCACAAACCTGCCTAGTTATAAATGATAACTCTCGTCCACAAATATATTGAGGGAAGGCAAAGAAGAGGATTTGAAATCAAGGCAGAATTGCACGAAACAGATTTCAGGAGGTAGATACGAATCGCCTTTAAAGCACATGAAAAGCGGCAAAACGTTGACAATGATGCCCTTGGCCAAAAAGGGCGTATGCGTTTTTTCCTGAATATATTCAGGAAAAAACGCATACGCCCTTTTTGGCCAACCAAGCAACCTGGAAAGGCAAATCAGCGCTACAGAGAAGTCTCGCTTCCCATCGGTCAAAAGGGCCATGCTGAAAAAAGTGTCAAAACCAGAAATGCAGGACAGGCCATGGAGAAATGGGAGCCTTGCTACACTGATGGGCGGGATGTAAATTGCCAACAGCCACTCTGGAGAAGTGTACGGTGTGTCCTGAAACATCTGAAAAACACAGCTTAGAGAGCATAGGGCACTTCCACTCATGGGGGTATAAATTGGGAAAATGAAAAATCAGCAAGACACAAGCACCCCAAAGTTTAGGGCTGCTCTGTTGACAAGGACGTCCACTTCATTCCACCTTAAATATCCAAGGAAAGAGAAAAATGGATAAAGAAGTTGTGGTCCTTATGTACAATGGAATATCACTCAGCCATGAAATCAATGTCATAAGGTTAGTAGCAGCATGATGAGTGGATTTAGGTACGACGATTCTAACTGAAATAAGTCACACAGAAAAGGACACTTCTCATAAGGTATCACTTTTAGAGGGAATGTAAAAACCGTTACACTTGAACTGAATTACAAAACAGAACAGAGTCACACATGCAGAAAACAGACTATGGCTGCTTAACGGGAAAGGTGAGGTGGGGTGATACATAAAACAAGGGTATCAAATTAGCTCAGATACCGTTGCATAAACCCAATATGTAGTAGACAAGACCTACTCCTTGCTCAGAGAACTGGACTCAACACGCCCTATTCACCGCACAAGAATATATCTGACTAGTAATAATCTTAAAACCTATGTATTGATATCTCTCTGTTAGTGTGTCAAGTGGGTGTAAAGCGGCATAAACACAGCCGTGAAAAGCAGCTAAACCCCATTATGAAAATAAATTACTTTGAAAAACCCATGAAACAACGACAGTGAAAGAGATAGAAATTCTTACACAATGAGTTCAGGGGCTGTGATGCAACCTGGATTGACCATATCTAGACCCACAGCTGGATGAGACATAAGGGTGGACACTCTTGGGGCTGAGAGGTTTGGTGAGGTTGGGTGAGCAAACGCAGACCCTTTAAAGTAATACGGCGTGGTACCCATCGCATGGGTCCCAAATTTCCAGGTTCAAGGCCATCTTCCTACATCGAAAACATGCATGAGAAACCCAGAAGATGGTACACCGTGTGATGGGGAAAGGTTTCTAAAACGCACCTCATTTCTCATCTCCTTGTGCCCGGGTTCGCCATTCCAGCCACTTTACTAGCAATCTCCCTACTTGGAGCATCCACACCTTTAACCTCCTGTTCCGTACAGGTTGCAATTTGTCCTGAGGATGAACGGGAAGATGGGGAACCAACGAGAGACTAGCTCTTGGTGTCGGGACAGGCACAGGTCACTCTATTTTCCCATCAGGAAGAAGAATTAACCACAGGCTCAGCCTGCCCCCCGGAACCAGAACAGGGCCTGAAGCCATCCTGCGCTTTTGCGGCCAGCTCCCAAAAAAGCGAGTTGTAAAATGGAGGTTCAGGGCACTGCAATTCACAAACCTGCAGAGTTATAAATGATAACTCTCGTCCACAAATATATTGAGGGAAGGCAAAGAAGAGGATTTGAAATCAAGGCAGAATTGCACGAAACAGATTTCAGGAGGTAGATACGAATCGCCTTTAAAGCACATGAAAAGCGGCAAAACGTTGACAATGATGCCCTTGGCCAAAAAGGGCGTATGCGTTTTTTCCTGAATATATTCAGGAAAAAACGCATACGCCCTTTTTGGCCAACCAAGCAACCTGGAAAGGCAAATCAGCGCTACAGAGAAGTCTCGCTTCCCATCGGTCAAAAGGGCCATGCTGAAAAAAGTGTCAAAACCAGAAATGCAGGACAGGCCATGGAGAAATGGGAGCCTTGCTACACTGATGGGCGGGATGTAAATTGCCAACAGCCACTCTGGAGAAGTGTACGGTGAGTCCTGAAACATCTAAAAAAACACAGCTTAGAGAGCATAGGGCACTTCCACTCATGGGGGTATAAATTGGGAAAATGAAAAATCAGCAAGACACAAGCACCCCAAAGTTTAGGGCTGCTCTGTTGACAAGGACCTCCACTTCATTCCACCTTAAATATCCCAGGAAAGAGAAAAATGGATAAAGAAGTTGTGGTCCTTATATACAATGGAATATCACTCAGCCATGAAATCAATGTCATAAGGTTAGTAGCAGCATGATGAGTGGATTTAGGTACGACGACTCTAAGTGAAATAAGTCACACAGAAAAGGACACTTCTCATAAGGTATCACTTTTAGAGGGAATGTAAAAACCGTTACACTTGAACTGAATTACAAAACAGAACAGAGTCACACATGCAGAAAACACACTATGGCTGCTTAACGGGAAAGGTGAGGTGGGGTGATACATAAAACAAGGGTATCAAATTAGCTCAGATACCGTTCCATAAACCCAATATGTAGTAGACAAGACCTACTCCTTGCTCAGAGAACTGGACTCAACACGCCCTATTCACCGCACAATAATATATCTGACTAGTAATAATCTTAAAACCTATGTATTGATATCTCTCTGTTAGTGTGTCAAGTGGGTGTAAAGCGGCATAAACACAGCCGTGAAAAGCAGCTAAACCCCATTATGAAAATAAATTACTTTGAAAAACCCATGAAACAACGACAGTGAAAGAGATAGAAATTCTTACACAATGAGTTCAGGGGCTGTGATGCAACCTGGATTGACCATATCTAGACCCACAGCTGGATGAGACATAAGGGTGGACACTCTTGGGGCTGAGAGGTTTGGTGAGGTTGGGTGAGCAAACGCAGACCCTTTAAAGTAATACGGCGTGGTACCCATCGCATGGGTCCCAAATCTCCAGGTTCAAGGCCATCTTCCTACATCGAAAACATGCATGAGAAACCCAGAAGATGGTACACCGTGTGATGGGGAAAGGTTTCTTAAACGCACCTCATTTCTCATCTCCTTGTGCCCGGGTTCGCCATTCCAGCCACTTTACTAGCAATCTCCCTACTTGGAGCATCAGCACCTTTAACCTCCTGTTCCGTACAGGTTGCAATTTGTCCTGAGGTTGAACGGGAAGACGGGGAACCAACGAGAGACTAGCTCTTGGTGTTGGGACAGGCACAGGTCACTCTATTTTCCCATCAGGAAGAAGAATTAACCACAGGCTCAGCCTGCCCCCCGGAACCAGAACAGGGCCTGAAGCCATCCTGCGCTTTTGCGGCCAGCTCCCAAAAAAGCGAGTTGTAAAATGGAGGTTCAGGGCACTGCAATTCACAAACCTGCAGAGTTATAAATGATAACTCTCGTCCACAAATATATTGAGGGAAGACAAAGAAGAGGATTTGAAATCAAGGCAGAATTGCAGGAAACAGATTTCAGGAGGTAGATACGAATCGCCTTTAAAGCACATGAAAAGCGGCAAAATGTTGACAATGATGCCCTTGGCCAAAAAGGGCGTATGCGTTTTTTCCTGAATATATTCAGGAAAAAACGCATACGCCCTTTTTGGCCAACCAAGCAACCTGGAAAGGCAAATCAGCGCTACAAAGAAGTCTCGCTTCCCATCGGTCAAAAGGGCCATACTGAAAAAAGTGTCAAAACCAGAAATGCAGGACAGGCCATGGAGAAATGGGAGCCTTGCTACACTGATGGGCGGGATGTAAATTGCCAACAGCCACTCTGGAGAAGTGTACGGTGTGTCCTGAAACATCTGAAAAACACAGCTTAGAGAGCATAGGGCACTTCCACTCATGGGGGTATAAATTGGGAAAATGAAAAATCAGCAAGACACAAGCACCCCAAAGTTGAGGGCTGCTCTGTTGACAAGGACCTCCACTTCATTCCACCTTAAATATCCCAGGAAAGAGAAAAATGGATAAAGAAGTTGTGGTCCTTATGTACAATGGAATATCACTCAGCCATGAAATCAATGTCATAAGGTTAGTAGCAGCATGATGAGTGGATTTAGGTACGACGATTCTAAGTGAAATAAGTCACACAGAAAAGGACACTTCTCATAAGGTATCACTGATAGAGGGAATGTAAAAACCGTTACACTTGAACTGAATTACAAAACAGAACAGAGTCACACATGCAGAAAACACACTATGGCTGCTTAACGGGAAAGGTGAGGTGGGGTGATACATAAAACAAGGGTATCAAATTAGCTCAGATACCGTTCCATAAACCCAATATGTAATAGACAAGACCTACTCCTTGCTCAGAGAACTGGACTCAACACGCCCTATTCACCGCAGAAGAATATATCTGACTAGTAATAATCTTAAAACCTATGTATTGATATCTCTCTGTTAGTGTGTCAAGTGGGTGTAAAGCGGCATAAACACAGCAGTGAAAAGCAGCTAAACCCCATTATGAAAATAAATTACTTTGAAAAACCCATGAAACAACGACAGTGAAAGAGAGAGGAATTCTTACACAATGCGTTCAGGGGCTGTGATGCAACCTGGATTGACCATATCTAGACCAACAGCTGGATGAGACATAAGGGTGGACACTCTTGGGGCTGAGAGGTTTGGTGAGGTTGGGTGAGCAAACGCAGACCCTTTAAAGTAATACTGCATGGTACCCATCGAATGGGTCCCAAATCTCCAGCTTCAAGGGCATCTTCCTACATCGAAAACATGCATGAGAAACCCAGAAGATAGTACACCGTGTGATGGGGAAAGGTTTCTAAAACGCACCTCATTTCTCATCTCCTTGTGCCCGGGTTCGCCATTCCAGCCGCTTTACTAGCAAGCTCCCTACTTGGAGCATCAGCACCTTTAACCTCCTGTTCCGTACAGGTTGCAATTTGTCCTGAGGATGAACGGGAAGATGGGGAACGAACGAGAGACTAGCTCTTGGTGTTGGGACAGGCACAGGTCACTCTATTTTCCCATCAGGAAGAAGAATTAACCACAGGCTCAGCCTGCCCCCCGGAACCAGAACAGGGCCTGAAGCCATCCTGCGCTTTTGTGGCCAGCTCCCAAAAAAGCGAGTTGTAAAATGGAGGTTCAGGGCACTGCAATTCTCAAACCTGCAGAGATATATATGATAAATCTCGTCCACAAATATATTGAGGGAAGGCAAAGAAGAGGATTTGAAATCAAGGCAGAATTGCAGAAAACAGATTTCAGGAGGTAGATTCGAATCGCCTTTAAAGCACATGAAAAGCGGTAAAACGTTGACAATGATGCCCTTGGCCAAAAAGGGCGTATGCGTTTTTTCCTGAATATATTCAGGAAAAAACGCATACGCCCTTTTTGGCCAACCAAGCAACCTGGAAAGGCAAATCAGCGCTACAGAGAAGTCTCGCTTCCCATCGGTCAAAAGGGCCATGCTGAAAAAAGTGTCAAAACCAGAAATGCAGGACAGGCCATGGAGAAATGGGAGCCTTGCTACACTGATGGGCGGGATGTAAATTGCCAACAGCCACTCTGGAGAAGTGTACGGTGTGTCCTGAAACATCTGAAAAACACAGCTTAGAGAGCATAGGGCACTTCCACTCATGGGGGTATAAATTGGGAAAAAGAAAAATCAGCAAGACACAAGCACCCCAAAGTTTAGGGCTGCTCTGTTGACAAGGACCTCCACTTCATTCCACCTTAAATATCCCAGGAAAGAGAAAAATGGATAAAGAAGTTGTGGTCCTTATGTACAATGGAATATCACTCAGCCATGAAATCAATGTCATAAGGTTAGTAGCAGCATGATGAGTGGATTTAGGTACGACGATTCTAAGTGAAATAAGTCACACAGAAAAGGACACTTCTCATAAGGTATCACTGATAGAGGGAATGTAAAAACCGTTACACTTGAACTGAATTACAAAACAGAACAGAGTCACACATGCAGAAAACACACTATGGCTGCTTAACGGGAAAGGTGAGGTGGGGTGATACATAAAACAAGGGTATCAAATTAGCTCAGATACCGTTCCATAAACCCAATATGTAATAGACAAGACCTACTCCTTGCTCAGAGAACTGGACTCAACACGCCCTATTCACCGCACAAGAATATATCTGACTAGTAATAATCTTAAAACCTATGTAATGATATCTCTCTGTTAGTGTGTCAAGTGGGTGTAAAGCGACATAAACACAGCAGTGAAAAGCAGCTCAACCCCATTATGAAAATAAATTACTTTGAAAAACCCATGAAACAACGACAGTGAAAGAGAGAGAAATTCTTACACAATGCGTTCAGGGGCTGTGATGCAACCTGGATTGACCATATCTAGACCCACAGCTGGATGAGACATAAGGGTGGACACTCTTGGGGCTGAGAGGTTTGGTGAGGTTGGGTGAGCAAACGCAGACCCTTTAAAGTAATACTGCGTGGTACCCATCGCATGGGTCCCAAATCTCCAGGTTCAAGGGCATCTTCCTACATCGAAAACATGCATGAGAAACCCAGAAGATGGTACACCGTGTGATGGGGAAAGGTTTCTAAAACGCACCTCATTTCTCATCTCCTTGTGCCCGGGTTCGCCTTTCCAGCCGCTTTACTAGCAATCTCCCTACTTGGAGCATCAGCACCTTTAACCTCCTGTTCCGTACAGGTTGCAATTTGTCCTGAGGATGAACGGGAAGACGGGGAACCAACGAGAGACTAGCTCTTGGTGTCGGGACAGGCACAGGTCACTCTATTTTCCCATCAGGAAAAGAAATAACCACAGGCTCAGCCTGCCCCCCGGAACCAGAACAGGGCCTGAAGCCATCCTGCGCTTTTGCGGCCAGCTCCCAAAAAAGCGAGTTGTAAAATGGAGGTTCAGGGCACTGCAATTCACAAACCTGCCTAGTTATAAATGATAACTCTCGTCCACAAATATATTGAGGGAAGGCAAAGAAGAGGATTTGAAATCAAGGCAGAATTGCATGAAACAGATTTCAGGAGGTAGATACGAATCGCCTTTAAGGCACATGAAAAGCGGCAAAACGTTGACAATGATGCCCTTGGCCAAAAAGGGCGTATGCGTTTCTTCCTGAATATATTCAGGAAAAAACGCATACGCCCTTTTTGGCCAACCAAGCAACCTGGAAAGGCAAATCAGCGCTACAGAGAAGTCTCGCTTCCCATCGGTCAAAAGGGCCATGCTGAAAAAAGTGTCAAAACCAGAAATGCAGGACAGGCCATGGAGAAATGGGAGCCTTGCTACACTGATGGGCGGGATGTAAATTGCCAACAGCCACTCTGGAGAAGTGTACGGTGTGTCCTGAAACATCTGAAAAACACAGCTTAGAGAGCATAGGGCACTTCCACTCATGGGGTTATAAATTGGGAAAATGAAAAATCAGCAAGACACAAGCACCCCAAAGTTTAGGGCTGCTCTGTTGACAAGGACGTCCACTTCATTCCACCTTAAATATCCAAGGAAAGAGAAAAATGGATAAAGAAGTTGTGGTCCTTATGTACAATGGAATATCACTCAGCCATGAAATCAATGTCATAATGTTAGTAGCAGCATGATGAGTGGATTTAGGTACGACGATTCTAAGTGAAATAAGTCACACAGAAAAGGACACTTCTCATAAGGTATCACTTTTAGAGGGAATGTAAAAACCGTTACACTTGAACTGAATTACAAAACAGAACAGAGTCACACATGCAGAAAACAGACTATGGCTGCTTAACGGGAAAGGTGAGGTGGGGTGATACATAAAACAAGGGTATCAAATTAGCTCAGATACCGTTCCATAAACCCAATATGTAATAGACAAGACCTACTCCTTGCTCAGAGAACTGGACTCAACACGCCCTATTCACCGCACAAGAATATATCTGACTAGTAATAATCTTAAAACCTATGTATTGATATCTCTCTGTTAGTGTGTCAAGTGGGTGTAAAGCGGCATAAACACAGCCGTGAAAAGCAGCTAAACCCCATTATGAAAATAAATTACTTTGAAAAACCCATGAAACAACGACAGTGAAAGAGAGAGAAATTCTTACACAATGCGTTCAGGGGCTGTGATGCAACCTGGATTGACCATATCTAGACCCACAGCTGGATGAGACATAAGGGTGGACACTCTTGGGGCTGAGAGGTTTGGTGAGGTTGGGTGAGCAAACGCAGACCCTTTAAAGTAATACTGCGTGGTACCCATCGCATGGGTCCCAAATCTCCAGGTTCAAGGGCATCTTCCTACATCGACAACATGCATGAGAAACCCAGAAGATGGTACACCGTGTGATGGGGAAAGGTTTCTAAAACGCACCTCATTTCTCATCTCCTTGTGCCCGGGTTCGCCATTCCAGCCGCTTTACTAGCAATCTCCCTACTTGGAGCATCAGCACCTTTAACCTCCTGTTCCGTACAGGTTGCAATTTGTCCTGAGGTTGAACGGGAAGACGGGGAACCAACGAGAGACTAGCTCTTGGTGTTGGGACAGGCACAGGTCACTCTATTTTCCCATCAGGAAGAAGAATTAACCACAGGCTCAGCCTGCCCCCCGGAACCAGAACAGGGCCTGAAGCCATCCTGCGCTTTTGCGGCCAGCTCCCAAAAAAGCGAGTTGTAAAATGGAGGTTCAGGGCACTGCAGTTCACAAACCTGCAGAGTTATAAATGATAACTCTCGTCCACAAATATATTGAGGGAAGGCAAAGAAGAGGATTTGAAATCAAGGCAGAATTGCAGGAAACAGATTTCAGGAGGTAGATTCGAATCGCCTTTAAAGCACATGAAAAGCAGCAAAATGTTGACAATGATGCCCTTGGCCAAAAAGGGCGTATGCGTTTTTTCCTGAATATATTCAGGAAAAAACGCATACGCCCTTTTTGGCCAACCAAGCAACCTGGAAAGGCAAATCAGCGCTACAAAGAAGTCTCGCTTCCCATCGGTCAAAAGGGCCATGCTGAAAAAAGTGTCAAAACCAGAAATGCAGGACAGGCCATGGAGAAATGGGAGCCTTGCTACACTGATGGGCGGGATGTAAATTGCCAACAGCCACTCTGGAGAAGTGTACGGTGTGTCCTGAAACATCTGAAAAACACAGCTTAGAGAGCATAGGGCACTTCCACTCATGGGGGTATAAATTGGGAAAATGAAAAATCAGCAAGACACAAGCACCCCAAAGTTGAGGGCTGCTCTGTTGACAAGGACCTCCACTTCATTCCACCTTAAATATCCCAGGAAAGAGAAAAATGGATAAAGAAGTTGTGGTCCTTATGTACAATGGAATATCACTCAGCCATGAAATCAATGTCATAAGGTTAGTAGCAGCATGATGAGTGGATTTAGGTACGACGATTCTAAGTGAAATAAGTCACACAGAAAAGGACACTTCTCATAAGGTATCACTGATAGAGGGAATGTAAAAACCGTTACACTTGAACTGAATTACAAAACAGAACAGAGTCACACATGCAGAAAACACACTATGGCTGCTTAACGGGAAAGGTGAGGTGGGGTGATACATAAAACAAGGGTATCAAATTAGCTCAGATACCGTTCCATAAACCCAATATGTAATAGACAAGACCTACTCCTTGCTCAGAGAACTGGACTCAACACGCCCTATTCACCGCACAAGAATATATCTGACTAGTAATAATCTTAAAACCTATGTAATGATATCTCTCTGTTAGTGTGTCAAGTGGGTGTAAAGCGACATAAACACAGCAGTGAAAAGCAGCTCAACCCCATTATGAAAATAAATTACTTTGAAAAACCCATGAAACAACGACAGTGAAAGAGAGAGAAATTCTTACACAATGCGTTCAGGGGCTGTGATGCAACCTGGATTGACCATATCTAGACCCACAGCTGGATGAGACATAAGGGTGGACACTCTTGGGGCTGAGAGGTTTGGTGAGGTTGGGTGAGCAAACGCAGACCCTTTAAAGTAATACTGCGTGGTACCCATCGCATGGGTCCCAAATCTCCAGTTTCAAGGGCATCTTCCTACATCGAAAACATGCATGAGAAACCCAGAAGATGGTACACCGTGTGATGGGGAAAGGTTTCTAAAACGCACCTCATTTCTCATCTCCTTGTGCCCGGGTTCGCCTTTCCAGCCGCTTTACTAGCAATCTCCCTACTTGGAGCATCAGCACCTTTAACCTCCTGTTCCGTACAGGTTGCAATTTGTCCTGAGGATGAACGGGAAGACGGGGAACCAACGAGAGACTAGCTCTTGGTGTCGGGACAGGCACAGGTCACTCTATTTTCCCATCAGGAAAAGAAATAACCACAGGCTCAGCCTGCCCCCCGGAACCAGAACAGGGCCTGAAGCCATCCTGCGCTTTTACGGCCAGCTCCCAAAAAAGCGAGTTGTAAAATGGAGGTTCAGGGCACTGCAATTCACAAACCTGCCTAGTTATAAATGATAACTCTCGTCCACAAATATATTGAGGGAAGGCAAAGAAGAGGATTTGAAATCAAGGCAGAATTGCAGGAAACAGATTTCAGGAGGTAGATACGAATCGCCTTTAAAGCACATGAAAAGCGGCAAAACGTTGACAATGATGCCCTTGGCCAAAAAGGGCGTATGCGTTTTTTCCTGAATATATTCAGGAAAAAACGCATACGCCCTTTTTGGCCAACCAAGCAACCTGGAAAGGCAAATCAGCGCTACAGAGAAGTCTCGCTTCCCATCGGTCAAAAGGGCCATGCTGAAAAAAGTGTCAAAACCAGAAATGCAGGACAGGCCATGGAGAAATGGGAGCCTTGCTACACTGATGGGCGGGATGTAAATTGCCAACAGCCACTCTGGAGAAGTGTACGGTGTGTCCTGAAACATCTGAAAAACACAGCTTAGAGAGCATAGGGCACTTCCACTCATGGGGGTATAAATTGGGAAAATGAAAAATCAGCAAGACACAAGCACCCCAAAGTTTAGGGCTGCTCTGTTGACAAGGACGTCCACTTCATTCCACCTTAAATATCCAAGGAAAGAGAAAAATGGATAAAGAAGTTGTGGTCCTTATGTACAATGGAATATCACTCAGCCATGAAATCAATGTCATAAGGTTAGTAGCAGCATGATGAGTGTATTTAGGTACGACGATTCTAACTGAAATAAGTCACACAGAAAAGGACACTTCTCATAAGGTATCACTTTTAGAGGGAATGTAAAAACCGTTACACTTGAACTGAATTACAAAACAGAACAGAGTCACACATGCAGAAAACAGACTATGGCTGCTTAACGGGAAAGGTGAGGTGGGGTGATACATAAAACAAGGGTATCAAATTAGCTCAGATACCGTTCCATAAACCCAATATGTAGTAGACAAGACCTACTCCTTGCTCAGAGAACTGGACTCAACACGCCCTATTCACCGCACAAGAATATATCTGACTAGTAATAATCTTAAAACCTATGTATTGATATCTCTCTGTTAGTGTGTCAAGTGGGTGTAAAGCGGCATACACACAGCCGTGAAAAGCAGCTAAACCCCATTATGAAAATAAATTACTTTGAAAAACCCATGAAACAACGACAGTGAAAGAGAGAGAAATTCTTACACAATGAGTTCAGGGGCTGTGATGCAACCTGGATTGACCATATCTAGACCCACAGCTGGATGAGACATAAGGGTGGACACTCTTGGGGCTGAGAGGTTTGGTGAGGTTGGGTGAGCAAACGCAGACCCTTTAAAGTAATACTGCGTGGTACCCATCGCATGGGTCCCAAATCTCCAGGTTCAAGGGCATCTTCCTACATCGAAAACATGCATGAGAAACCCAGAAGATGGTACACCGTGTGATGGGGAAAGGTTTCTAAAACGCACCTCATTTCTCATCTCCTTGTGCCCGGGTTCGCCTTTCCAGCCGCTTTACTAGCAATCTCCCTACTTGGAGCATCAGCACCTTTAACCTCCTGTTCCGTACAGGTTGCAATTTGTCCTGAGGATGAACGGGAAGACGGGGAACCAACGAGAGACTAGCTCTTGGTGTCGGGACAGGCACAGGTCACTCTATTTTCCCATCAGGAAAAGAAATAACCACAGGCTCAGCCTGCCCCCCGGAACCAGAACAGGGCCTGAAGCCATCCTGCGCTTTTGCGGCCAGCTCCCAAAAAAGCGAGTTGTAAAATGGAGGTTCAGGGCACTGCAATTCACAAACCTGCCTAGTTATAAATGATAACTCTCGTCCACAAATATATTGAGGGAAGGCAAAGAAGAGGATTTGAAATCAAGGCAGAATTGCATGAAACAGATTTCAGGAGGTAGATACGAATCGCCTTTAAGGCACATGAAAAGCGGCAAAACGTTGACAATGATGCCCTTGGCCAAAAAGGGCGTATGCGTTTTTTCCTGAATATATTCAGGAAAAAACGCATACGCCCTTTTTGGCCAACCAAGCAACCTGGAAAGGCAAATCAGCGCTACAGAGAAGTCTCGCTTCCCATCGGTCAAAAGGGCCATGCTGAAAAAAGTGTCAAAACCAGAAATGCAGGACAGGCCATGGGGAAATGGGAGCCTTGCTACACTGATGGGCGGGATGTAAATTGCCAACAGCCACTCTGGAGAAGTGTACGGTGTGTCCTGAAACATCTGAAAAACACAGCTTAGAGAGCATAGGGCACTTCCACTCATGGGGGTATAAATTGGGAAAATGAAAAATCAGCAAGACACAAGCACCCCAAAGTTTAGGGCTGCTCTGTTGACAAGGACGTCCACTTCATTCCACCTTAAATATCCAAGGAAAGAGAAAAATGGATAAAGAAGTTGTGGTCCTTATGTACAATGGAATATCACTCAGCCATGAAATCAATGTCATAATGTTAGTAGCAGCATGATGAGTGGATTTAGGTACGACGATTCTAAGTGAAATAAGTCACACAGAAAAGGACACTTCTCATAAGGTATCACTTTTAGAGGGAATGTAAAAACCGTTACACTTGAACTGAATTACAAAACAGAACAGAGTCACACATGCAGAAAACAGACTATGGCTGCTTAACGGGAAAGGTGAGGTGGGGTGATACATAAAACAAGGGTATCAAATTAGCTCAGATACCGTTCCATAAACCCAATATGTAGTAGACAAGACCTACTCCTTGCTCAGAGAACTGGACTCAACACGCCCTATTCACCGCACAAGAATATATCTGACTAGTAATAATCTTAAAACCTATGTATTGATATCTCTCTGTTAGTGTGTCAAGTGGGTGTAAAGCGGCATAAACACAGCCGTGAAAAGCAGCTAAACCCCATTATGAAAATAAATTACTTTGAAAAACCCATGAAACAACGACAGTGAAAGAGAGAGAAATTCTTACACAATGCGTTCAGGGGCTGTGATGCAACCTGGATTGACCATATCTAGACCCACAGCTGGATGAGACATAAGGGTGGACACTCTTGGGGCTGAGAGGTTTGGTGAGGTTGGGTGAGCAAACGCAGACCCTTTAAAGTAATACTGCGTGGTACCCATCGCATGGGTCCCAAATCTCCAGGTTCAAGGGCATCTTCCTACATCGACAACATGCATGAGAAACCCAGAAGATGGTACACCGTGTGATGGGGAAAGGTTTCTAAAACGCACCTCATTTCTCATCTCCTTGTGCCCGGGTTCGCCATTCCAGCCGCTTTACTAGCAATCTCCCTACTTGGAGCATCAGCACCTTTAACCTCCTGTTCCGTACAGGTTGCAATTTGTCCTGAGGTTGAACGGGAAGACGGGGAACCAACGAGAGACTAGCTCTTGGTGTTGGGACAGGCACAGGTCACTCTATTTTCCCATCAGGAAGAAGAATTAACCACAGGCTCAGCCTGCCCCCCGGAACCAGAACAGGGCCTGAAGCCATCCTGCGCTTTTGCGGCCAGCTCCCAAAAAAGCGAGTTGTAAAATGGAGGTTCAGGGCACTGCAATTCACAAACCTGCAGAGTTATAAATGATAACTCTCGTCCACAAATATATTGAGGGAAGGCAAAGAAGAGGATTTGAAATCAAGGCAGAATTGCAGGAAACAGATTTCAGGAGGTAGATTCGAATCGCCTTTAAAGCACATGAAAAGCAGCAAAATGTTGACAATGATGCCCTTGGCCAAAAAGGGCGTATGCGTTTTTTCCTGAATATATTCAGGAAAAAACGCATACGCCCTTTTTGGCCAACCAAGCAACCTGGAAAGGCAAATCAGCGCTACAAAGAAGTCTCGCTTCCCATCGGTCAAAAGGGCCATGCTGAAAAAAGTGTCAAAACCAGAAATGCAGGACAGGCCATGGAGAAATGGGAGCCTTGCTACACTGATGGGCGGGATGTAAATTGCCAACAGCCACTCTGGAGAAGTGTACGGTGTGTCCTGAAACATCTGAAAAACACAGCTTAGAGAGCATAGGGCACTTCCACTCATGGGGGTATAAATTGGGAAAATGAAAAATCAGCAAGACACAAGCACCCCAAAGTTGAGGGCTGCTCTGTTGACAAGGACCTCCACTTCATTCCACCTTAAATATCCCAGGAAAGAGAAAAATGGATAAAGAAGTTGTGGTCCTTATGTACAATGGAATATCACTCAGCCATGAAATCAATGTCATAAGGTTAGTAGCAGCATGATGAGTGGATTTAGGTACGACGATTCTAAGTGAAATAAGTCACACAGAAAAGGACACTTCTCATAAGGTATCACTGATAGAGGGAATGTAAAAACCGTTACACTTGAACTGAATTACAAAACAGAACAGAGTCACACATGCAGAAAACACACTATGGCTGCTTAACGGGAAAGGTGAGGTGGGGTGATACATAAAACAAGGGTATCAAATTAGCTCAGATACCGTTCCATAAACCCAATATGTAATAGACAAGACCTACTCCTTGCTCAGAGAACTGGACTCAACACGCCCTATTCACCGCACAAGAATATATCTGACTAGTAATAATCTTAAAACCTATGTAATGATATCTCTCTGTTAGTGTGTCAAGTGGGTGTAAAGCGACATAAACACAGCAGTGAAAAGCAGCTCAACCCCATTATGAAAATAAATTACTTTGAAAAACCCATGAAACAACGACAGTGAAAGAGAGAGAAATTCTTACACAATGCGTTCAGGGGCTGTGATGCAACCTGGATTGACCATATCTAGACCCACAGCTGGATGAGACATAAGGGTGGACACTCTTGGGGCTGAGAGGTTTGGTGAGGTTGGGTGAGCAAACGCAGACCCTTTAAAGTAATACTGCGTGGTACCCATCGCATGGGTCCCAAATCTCCAGTTTCAAGGGCATCTTCCTACATCGAAAACATGCATGAGAAACCCAGAAGATGGTACACCGTGTGATGGGGAAAGGTTTCTAAAACGCACCTCATTTCTCATCTCCTTGTGCCCGGGTTCGCCTTTCCAGCCGCTTTACTAGCAATCTCCCTACTTGGAGCATCAGCACCTTTAACCTCCTGTTCCGTACAGGTTGCAATTTGTCCTGAGGATGAACGGGAAGACGGGGAACCAACGAGAGACTAGCTCTTGGTGTCGGGACAGGCACAGGTCACTCTATTTTCCCATCAGGAAAAGAAATAACCACAGGCTCAGCCTGCCCCCCGGAACCAGAACAGGGCCTGAAGCCATCCTGCGCTTTTACGGCCAGCTCCCAAAAAAGCGAGTTGTAAAATGGAGGTTCAGGGCACTGCAATTCACAAACCTGCCTAGTTATAAATGATAACTCTCGTCCACAAATATATTGAGGGAAGGCAAAGAAGAGGATTTGAAATCAAGGCAGAATTGCAGGAAACAGATTTCAGGAGGTAGATACGAATCGCCTTTAAAGCACATGAAAAGCGGCAAAACGTTGACAATGATGCCCTTGGCCAAAAAGGGCGTATGCGTTTTTTCCTGAATATATTCAGGAAAAAACGCATACGCCCTTTTTGGCCAACCAAGCAACCTGGAAAGGCAAATCAGCGCTACAGAGAAGTCTCGCTTCCCATCGGTCAAAAGGGCCATGCTGAAAAAAGTGTCAAAACCAGAAATGCAGGACAGGCCATGGAGAAATGGGAGCCTTGCTACACTGATGGGCGGGATGTAAATTGCCAACAGCCACTCTGGAGAAGTGTACGGTGTGTCCTGAAACATCTGAAAAACACAGCTTAGAGAGCATAGGGCACTTCCACTCATGGGGGTATAAATTGGGAAAATGAAAAATCAGCAAGACACAAGCACCCCAAAGTTTAGGGCTGCTCTGTTGACAAGGACGTCCACTTCATTCCACCTTAAATATCCAAGGAAAGAGAAAAATGGATAAAGAAGTTGTGGTCCTTATGTACAATGGAATATCACTCAGCCATGAAATCAATGTCATAAGGTTAGTAGCAGCATGATGAGTGGATTTAGGTACGACGATTCTAACTGAAATAAGTCACACAGAAAAGGACACTTCTCATAAGGTATCACTTTTAGAGGGAATGTAAAAACCGTTACACTTGAACTGAATTACAAAACAGAACAGAGTCACACATGCAGAAAACAGACTATGGCTGCTTAACGGGAAAGGTGAGGTGGGGTGATACATAAAACAAGGGTATCAAATTAGCTCAGATACCGTTCCATAAACCCAATATGTAGTAGACAAGACCTACTCCTTGCTCAGAGAACTGGACTCAACACGCCCTATTCACCGCACAAGAATATATCTGACTAGTAATAATCTTAAAACCTATGTATTGATATCTCTCTGTTAGTGTGTCAAGTGGGTGTAAAGCGGCATACACACAGCCGTGAAAAGCAGCTAAACCCCATTATGAAAATAAATTACTTTGAAAAACCCATGAAACAACGACAGTGAAAGAGATAGAAATTCTTACACAATGAGTTCAGGGGCTGTGATGCAACCTGGATTGACCATATCTAGACCCACAGCTGGATGAGACATAAGGGTGGACACTCTTGGGGCTGAGAGGTTTGGTGAGGTTGGGTGAGCAAACGCAGACCCTTTAAAGTAATACGGCGTGGTACCCATCGCATGGGTCCCAAATCTCCAGGTTCAAGGCCATCTTCCTACATCGAAAACATGCATGAGAAACCCAGAAGATGGTACACCGTGTGATGGGGAAAGGTTTCTAAAACGCACCTCATTTCTCATCTCCTTGTGCCCGGGTTCGCCATTCCAGCCGCTTTACTAGCAATCTCCCTACTTGGAGCATCCGCACCTTTAACCTCCTGTTCCGTACAGGTTGCAATTTGTCCTGAGGTTGAACGGGAAGACGGGGAACCAACGAGAGACTAGCTCTTGGTGTTGGGACAGGCACAGGTCACTCTATTTTCCCATCAGGAAGAAGAATTAACCACAGGCTCAGCCTGCCCCCCGGAACCAGAACAGGGCCTGAAGCCATCCTGCGCTTTTGCGGCCAGCTCCCAAAAAAGCGAGTTGTAAAATGGAGGTTCAGGGCACTGCAATTCACAAACCTGCAGAGTTATAAATGATAACTCTCGTCCACAAATATATTGAGGGAAGACAAAGAAGAGGATTTGAAATCAAGGCAGAATTGCAGGAAACAGATTTCAGGAGGTAGATTCGAATCGCCTTTAAAGCACATGAAAAGCAGCAAAATGTTGACAATGATGCCCTTGGCCAAAAAGGGCGTATGCGTTTTTTCCTGAATATATTCAGGAAAAAACGCATACGCCCTTTTTGGCCAACCAAGCAACCTGGAAAGGCAAATCAGCGCTACAAAGAAGTCTCGCTTCCCATCGGTCAAAAGGGCCATGCTGAAAAAAGTGTCAAAACCAGAAATGCAGGACAGGCCATGGAGAAATGGGAGCCTTGCTACACTGATGGGCGGGATGTAAATTGCCAACAGCCACTCTGGAGAAGTGTACGGTGTGTCCTGAAACATCTGAAAAACACAGCTTAGAGAGCATAGGGCACTTCCACTCATGGGGGTATAAATTGGGAAAATGAAAAATCAGCAAGACACAAGCACCCCAAAGTTGAGGGCTGCTCTGTTGACAAGGACCTCCACTTCATTCCACCTTAAATATCCCAGGAAAGAGAAAAATGGATAAAGAAGTTGTGGTCCTTATGTACAATGGAATATCACTCAGCCATGAAATCAATGTCATAAGGTTAGTAGCAGCATGATGAGTGGATTTAGGTACGACGATTCTAAGTGAAATAAGTCACACAGAAAAGGACACTTCTCATAAGGTATCACTGATAGAGGGAATGTAAAAACCGTTACACTTGAACTGAATTACAAAACAGAACAGAGTCACACATGCAGAAAACACACTATGGCTGCTTAACGGGAAAGGTGAGGTGGGGTGATACATAAAACAAGGGTATCAAATTAGCTCAGATACCGTTCCATAAACCCAATATGTAATAGACAAGACCTACTCCTTGCTCAGAGAACTGGACTCAACACGCCCTATTCACCGCACAAGAATATATCTGACTAGTAATAATCTTAAAACCTATGTATTGATATCTCTCTGTTAGTGTGTCAAGTGGGTGTAAAGCGGCATACACACAGCCGTGAAAAGCAGCTAAACCCCATTATGAAAATAAATTACTTTGAAAAACCCATGAAACAACGACAGTGAAAGAGATAGAAATTCTTACACAATGAGTTCAGGGGCTGTGATGCAACCTGGATTGACCATATCTAGACCCACAGCTGGATGAGACATAAGGGTGGACACTCTTGGGGCTGAGAGGTTTGGTGAGGTTGGGTGAGCAAACGCAGACCCTTTAAAGTAATACGGCGTGGTACCCATCGCATGGGTCCCAAATCTCCAGGTTCAAGGCCATCTTCCTACATCGAAAACATGCATGAGAAACCCAGAAGATGGTACACCGTGTGATGGGGAAAGGTTTCTAAAACGCACCTCATTTCTCATCTCCTTGTGCCCGGGTTCGCCATTCCAGCCGCTTTACTAGCAATCTCCCTACTTGGAGCATCCGCACCTTTAACCTCCTGTTCCGTACAGGTTGCAATTTGTCCTGAGGTTGAACGGGAAGACGGGGAACCAACGAGAGACTAGCTCTTGGTGTTGGGACAGGCACAGGTCACTCTATTTTCCCATCAGGAAGAAGAATTAACCACAGGCTCAGCCTGCCCCCCGGAACCAGAACAGGGCCTGAAGCCATCCTGCGCTTTTGCGGCCAGCTCCCAAAAAAGCGAGTTGTAAAATGGAGGTTCAGGGCACTGCAATTCACAAACCTGCAGAGTTATAAATGATAACTCTCGTCCACAAATATATTGAGGGAAGACAAAGAAGAGGATTTGAAATCAAGGCAGAATTGCAGGAAACAGATTTCAGGAGGTAGATTCGAATCGCCTTTAAAGCACATGAAAAGCAGCAAAATGTTGACAATGATGCCCTTGGCCAAAAAGGGCGTATGCGTTTTTTCCTGAATATATTCAGGAAAAAACGCATACGCCCTTTTTGGCCAACCAAGCAACCTGGAAAGGCAAATCAGCGCTACAAAGAAGTCTCGCTTCCCATCGGTCAAAAGGGCCATGCTGAAAAAAGTGTCAAAACCAGAAATGCAGGACAGGCCATGGAGAAATGGGAGCCTTGCTACACTGATGGGCGGGATGTAAATTGCCAACAGCCACTCTGGAGAAGTGTACGGTGTGTCCTGAAACATCTGAAAAACACAGCTTAGAGAGCATAGGGCACTTCCACTCATGGGGGTATAAATTGGGAAAATGAAAAATCAGCAAGACACAAGCACCCCAAAGTTGAGGGCTGCTCTGTTGACAAGGACCTCCACTTCATTCCACCTTAAATATCCCAGGAAAGAGAAAAATGGATAAAGAAGTTGTGGTCCTTATGTACAATGGAATATCACTCAGCCATGAAATCAATGTCATAAGGTTAGTAGCAGCATGATGAGTGGATTTAGGTACGACGATTCTAAGTGAAATAAGTCACACAGAAAAGGACACTTCTCATAAGGTATCACTGATAGAGGGAATGTAAAAACCGTTACACTTGAACTGAATTACAAAACAGAACAGAGTCACACATGCAGAAAACACACTATGGCTGCTTAACGGGAAAGGTGAGGTGGGGTGATACATAAAACAAGGGTATCAAATTAGCTCAGATACCGTTCCATAAACCCAATATGTAATAGACAAGACCTACTCCTTGCTCAGAGAACTGGACTCAACACGCCCTATTCACCGCACAAGAATATATCTGACTAGTAATAATCTTAAAACCTATGTAATGATATCTCTCTGTTAGTGTGTCAAGTGGGTGTAAAGCGACATAAACACAGCAGTGAAAAGCAGCTAAACCCCATTATGAAAATAAATTACTTTGAAAAACCCATGAAACAACGACAGTGAAAGAGAGAGAAATTCTTACACAATGCGTTCAGGGGCTGTGATGCAACCTGGATTGACCATATCTAGACCCACAGCTGGATGAGACATAAGGGTGGACACTCTTGGGGCTGAGAGGTTTGGTGAGGTTGGGTGAGCAAACGCAGACCCTTTAAAGTAATACTGCGTGGTACCCATCGCATGGGTCCCAAATCTCCAGGTTCAAGGGCATCTTCCTACATCAAAAACATGCATGAGAAACCCAGAAGATGGTACACCGTGTGATGGGGAAAGGTTTCTAAAACGCACCTCATTTCTCATCTCCTTGTGCCCGGGTTCGCCATTCCAGCCGCTTTACTAGCAATCTCCCTACTTGGAGCATCAGCACCTTTAACCTCCTGTTCCGTACAGGTTGCAATTTGTCCTGAGGTTGAACGGGAAGACGGGGAACCAACGAGAGACTAGCTCTTGGTGTTGGGACAGGCACAGGTCACTCTATTTTCCCATCAGGAAGAAGAATTAACCACAGGCTCAGCCTGCCCCCCGGAACCAGAACAGGGCCTGAAGCCATCCTGCGCTTTTGCGGCCAGCTCCCAAAAAAGCGAGTTGTAAAATGGAGGTTCAGGGCACTGCAATTCACAAACCTGCAGAGTTATAAATGATAACTCTCGTCCACAAATATATTGAGGGAAGGCAAAGAAGAGGATTTGAAATCAAGGCAGAATTGCAGGAAACAGATTTCAGGAGGTAGATTCGAATCGCCTTTAAAGCACATGAAAAGCGGCAAAACGTTGACAATGATGCCCTTGGCCAAAAAGGGCGTATGCGTTTTTTCCTGAATATATTCAGGAAAAAACGCATACGCCCTTTTTGGCCAACCAAGCAACCTGGAAAGGCAAATCAGCGCTACAGAGAAGTCTCGCTTCCCATCGGTCAAAAGGGCCATGCTGAAAAAAGTGTCAAAACCAGAAATGCAGGACAGGCCATGGAGAAATGGGAGCCTTGCTACACTGATGGGCGGGATGTAAATTGCCAACAGCCACTCTGGAGAAGTGTACGGTGTGTCCTGAAACATCTGAAAAACACAGCTTAGAGAGCATAGGGCACTTCCACTCATGGGGGTATAAATTGGGAAAATGAAAAATCAGCAAGACACAAGCACCCCAAAGTTGAGGGCTGCTCTGTTGACAAGGACCTCCACTTCATTCCACCTTAAATATCCCAGGAAAGAGAAAAATGGATAAAGAAGTTGTGGTCCTTATGTACAATGGAATATCACTCAGCCATGAAATCAATGTCATAAGGTTAGTAGCAGCATGATGAGTGGATTTAGGTACGACGATTCTAAGTGAAATAAGTCACACAGAAAAGGACACTTGTCATAAGGTATCACTGATAGAGGGAATGTAAAAACCGTTACACTTGAACTGAATTACAAAACAGAACAGAGTCACACATGCAGAAAACACACTATGGCTGCTTAACGGGAAAGGTGAGGTGGGGTGATACATAAAACAAGGGTATCAAATTAGCTCAGATACCGTTCCATAAACCCAATATGTAATAGACAAGACCTACTCCTTGCTCAGAGAACTGGACTCAACACGCCCTATTCACCGCACAAGAATATAACTGACTAGTAATAATCTTAAAACCTATGTATTGATATCTCTCTGTTAGTGTGTCAAGTGGGTGTAAAGCGGCATAAACACAGCAGTGAAAAGCAGCTAAACCCCATTATGAAAATAAATTACTTTGAAAAACCCATGAAACAACGACAGTGAAAGAGAGAGAAATTCTTACACAATGCGTTCAGGGGCTGTGATGCAACCTGGATTGACCATATCTAGACCCACAGCTGGATGAGACATAAGGGTGGACACTCTTGGGGCTGAGAGGTTTGGTGAGGTTGGGTGAGCAAACGCAGACCCTTTAAAGTAATACTTCGTGGTACCCATCGAATGGGTCCCAAATCTCCAGCTTCAAGGGCATCTTCCTACATCGAAAACATGCATGAGAAACCCAGAAGATAGTACACCGTGTGATGGGGAAAGGTTTCTAAAACGCACCTCATTTCTCATCTCCTTGTGCCCGGGTTCGCCATTCCAGCCGCTTTACTAGCAATCTCCCTACTTGGAGCATCAGCACCTTTAACCTCCTGTTCCGTACAGGTTGCAATTTGTCCTGAGGATGAACGGGAAGATGGGGAACCAACGAGAGACTAGCTCTTGGTGTCGGGACAGGCACAGGTCACTCTATTTTCCCATCAGGAAGAAGAATTAACCACAGGCTCAGCCTGCCCCCCGGAACCAGAACAGGGCCTGAAGCCATCCTGCGCTTTTGCGGCCAGCTCCCAAAAAAGCGAGTTGTAAAATGGAGGTTCAGGACACTGCAATTCACAGACCTGCAGAGTTATAAATGATAACTCTCGTCCACAAATATATTGAGGGAAGGCAAAGAAGAGGATTTGAAATCAAGGCAGAATTGCACGAAACAGATTTCAGGAGGTAGATACGAATCGGCTTTAAAGCACATGAAAAGCGGCAAAACGTTGACAATGATGCCCTTGGCCAAAAAGGGCGTATGCGTTTTTTCCTGAATATATTCAGGAAAAAACGCATACGCCCTTTTTGGCCAACCAAGCAACCTGGAAAGGCAAATCAGCGCTACAGAGAAGTCTCGCTTCCCATCGGTCAAAAGGGCCATGCTGAAAAAAGTGTCAAAACCAGAAATGCAGGACAGGCCATGGAGAAATGGGAGCCTTGCTACACTGATGGGCGGGATGTAAATTGCCAACAGCCACTCTGGAGAAGTGTACGGTGAGTCCTGAAACATCTAAAAAAACACAGCTTAGAGAGCATAGGGCACTTCCACTCATGGGGGTATAAATTGGGAAAATGAAAAATCAGCAAGACACAAGCACCCCAAAGTTTAGGGCTGCTCTGTTGACAAGGACCTCCACTTCATTCCACCTTAAATATCCCAGGAAAGAGAAAAATGGATAAAGAAGTTGTGGTCCTTATGTACAATGGAATATCACTCAGCCATGAAATCAATGTCATAAGGTTAGTAGCAGCATGATGAGTGGATTTAGGTACGACGACTCTAAGTGAAATAAGTCACACAGAAAAGGACACTTCTCATAAGGTATCACTTTTAGAGGGAATGTAAAAACCGTTACACTTGAACTGAATTACAAAACAGAACAGAGTCACACATGCAGAAAACACACTATGGCTGCTTAACGGGAAAGGTGAGGTGGGGTGATACATAAAACAAGGGTATCAAATTAGCTCAGATACCGTTCCATAAACCCAATATGTAATAGACAAGACCTACTCCTTGCTCAGAGAACTGGACTCAACACGCCCTATTCACCGCACAAGAATATATCTGACTAGTAATAATCTTAAAACCTATGTATTGATATCTCTCTGTTAGTGTGTCAAGTGGGTGTAAAGCGGCATAAACACAGCCGTGAAAAGCAGCTAAACCCCATTATGAAAATAAATTACTTTGAAAAACCCATGAAACAACGACAGTGAAAGAGATAGAAATTCTTACACAATGAGTTCAGGGGCTGTGATGCAACCTGGATTGACCATATCTAGACCCACAGCTGGATGAGACATAAGGGTGGACACTCTTGGGGCTGAGAGGTTTGGTGAGGTTGGGTGAGCAAACGCAGACCCTTTAAAGTAATACGGCGTGGTACCCATCGCATGGGTCCCAAATCTCCAGGTTCAAGGCCATCTTCCTACATCGAAAACATGCATGAGAAACCCAGAAGATGGTACACCGTGTGATGGGGAAAGGTTTCTAAAACGCACCTCATTTCTCATCTCCTTGTGCCCGGGTTCGCCATTCCAGCCACTTTACTAGCAATCTCCCTACTTGGAGCATCAGCACCTTTAACCTCCTGTTCCGTACAGGTTGCAATTTGTCCTGAGGTTGAACGGGAAGATGGGGAACCAACGAGAGACTAGCTCTTGGTGTTGGGACAGGCACAGGTCACTCTATTTTCCCATCAGGAAGAAGAATTAACCACAGGCTCAGCCTGCCCCCCGGAACCAGAACAGGGCCTGAAGCCATCCTGCGCTTTTGCGGCCAGCTCCCAAAAAAGCGAGTTGTAAAATGGAGGTTCAGGGCACTGCAATTCACAAACCTGCAGAGTTATAAATGATAACTCTCGTCCACAAATATATTGAGGGGAGACAAAGAAGAGGATTTGAAATCAAGGCAGAATTGCAGGAAACAGATTTCAGGAGGTAGATTCGAATCGCCTTTAAAGCACATGAAAAGCAGCAAAATGTTGACAATGATGCCCTTGGCCAAAAAGGGCGTATGCGTTTTTTCCTGAATATATTCAGGAAAAAACGCATACGCCCTTTTTGGCCAACCAAGCAACCTGGAAAGGCAAATCAGCGCTACAAAGAAGTCTCGCTTCCCATCGGTCAAAAGGGCCATGCTGAAAAAAGTGTCAAAACCAGAAATGCAGGACAGGCCATGGAGAAATGGGAGCCTTGCTACACTGATGGGCGGGATGTAAATTGCCAACAGCCACTCTGGAGAAGTGTACGGTGTGTCCTGAAACATCTGAAAAACACAGCTTAGAGAGCATAGGACACTTCCACTCATGGGGGTATAAATTGGGAAAATGAAAAATCAGCAAGACACAAGCACCCCAAAGTTGAGGGCTGCTCTGTTGACAAGGACCTCCACTTCATTCCACCTTAAATATCCCAGGAAAGAGAAAAATGGATAAAGAAGTTGTGGTCCTTATGTACAATGGAATATCACTCAGCCATGAAATCAATGTCATAAGGTTAGCAGCAGCATGATGAGTGGATTTAGGTACGACGATTCTAAGTGAAATAAGTCACACAGAAAAGGACACTTCTCATAAGGTATCACTGATAGAGGGAATGTAAAAACCGTTACACTTGAACTGAATTACAAAACAGAACAGAGTCACACATGCAGAAAACACACTATGGCTGCTTAACGGGAAAGGTGAGGTGGGGTGATACATAAAACAAGGGTATCAAATTAGCTCAGATACCGTTCCATAAACCCAATATGTAATAGACAAGACCTACTCCTTGCTCAGAGAACTGGACTCAACACGCCCTATTCACCGCACAAGAATATATCTGACTAGTAATAATCTTAAAACCTATGTAATGATATCTCTCTGTTAGTGTGTCAAGTGGGTGTAAAGCGACATAAACACAGCAGTGAAAAGCAGCTCAACCCCATTATGAAAATAAATTACTTTGAAAAACCCATGAAACAACGACAGTGAAAGAGAGAGAAATTCTTACACAATGCGTTCAGGGGCTGTGATGCAACCTGGATTGACCATATCTAGACCCACAGCTGGATGAGACATAAGGGTGGACACTCTTGGGGCTGAGAGGTTTGGTGAGGTTGGGTGAGCAAACGCAGACCCTTTAAAGTAATACTGCGTGGTACCCATCGCATGGGTCCCAAATCTCCAGGTTCAAGGGCATCTTCCTACATCGAAAACATGCATGAGAAACCCAGAAGATGGTACACCGTGTGATGGGGAAAGGTTTCTAAAACGCACCTCATTTCTCATCTCCTTGTGCCCGGGTTCGCCATTCCAGCCGCTTTACTAGCAATCTCCCTACTTGGAGCATCAGCACCTTTAACCTCCTGTTCCGTACAGGTTGCAATTTGTCCTGAGGTTGAACGGGAAGACGGGGAACCAACGAGAGACTAGCTCTTGGTGTTGGGACAGGCACAGGTCACTCTATTTTCCCATCAGGAAGAAGAATTAACCACAGGCTCAGCCTGCCCCCCGGAACCAGAACAGGGCCTGAAGCCATCCTGCGCTTTTGCGGCCAGCTCCCAAAAAAGCGAGTTGTAAAATGGAGGTTCAGGGCACTGCAATTCACAAACCTGCAGAGTTATCAATGATAACTCTCGTCCACAAATATATTGAGGGAAGGCAAAGAAGAGGATTTGAAATCAAGGCAGAATTGCAGGAAACAGATTCCAGGAGGTAGATTCGAATCGCCTTTAAAGCACATGAAAAGCGGCAAAACGTTGACAATGATGCCCTTGGCCAAAAAGGGCGTATGCGTTTTTTCCTGAATATATTCAGGAAAAAACGCATACGCCCTTTTTGGCCAACCAAGCAACCTGGAAAGGCAAATCAGCGCTACAGAGAAGTCTCGCTTCCCATCGGTCAAAAGGGCCATGCTGAAAAAAGTGTCAAAACCAGAAATGCAGGACAGGCCATGGAGAAATGGGAGCCTTGCTACACTGATGGGCGGGATGTAAATTGCCAACAGCCACTCTGGAGAAGTGTACGGTGTGTCCTGAAACATCTGAAAAACACAGCTTAGAGAGCATAGGGCACTTCCACTCATGGGGGTATAAATTGGGAAAATGAAAAATCAGCAAGACACAAGCACCCCAAAGTTGAGGGCTGCTCTGTTGACAAGGACCTCCACTTCATTCCACCTTAAATATCCCAGGAAAGAGAAAAATGGATAAAGAAGTTGTGGTCCTTATGTACAATGGAATATCACTCAGCCATGAAATCAATGTCATTAGGTTAGTAGCAGCATGATGAGTGGATTTAGGTACGATGATTCTAAGAGAAATAAGTCACACAGAAAAGGACACTTCTCATAAGGTATCACTGATAGAGGGAATGTAAAAACCGTTACACTTGAACTGAATTACAAAACAGAACAGAGTCACACATGCAGAAAACACACTATGGCTGCTTAACGGGAAAGGTGAGGTGGGGTGATACATAAAACAAGGGTATCAAATTAGCTCAGATACCGTTCCATAAACCCAATATGTAATAGACAAGACCTACTCCTTGCTCAGAGAACTGGACTCAACACGCCCTATTCACCGCACAAGAATATAACTGACTAGTAATAATCTTAAAACCTATGTATTGGTATCTCTCTGTTAGTGTGTCAAGTGGGTGTAAAGCGGCATAAACACAGCAGTGAAAAGCAGCTAAACCCCATTATGAAAATAAATTACTTTGAAAAACCCATGAAACAACGACAGTGAAAGAGAGAGAAATTCTTACACAATGCGTTCAGGGGCTGTGATGCAACCTGGATTGACCATATCTAGACCCACAGCTGGATGAGACATAAGGGTGGACACTCTTGGGGCTGAGAGGTTTGGTGAGGTTGGGTGAGCAAACGCAGACCCTTTAAAGTAATACTTCGTGGTACCCATCGAATGGGTCCCAAATCTCCAGCTTCAAGGGCATCTTCCTACATCGAAAACATGCATGAGAAACCCAGAAGATAGTACACCGTGTGATGGGGAAAGGTTTCTAAAACGCACCTCATTTCTCATCTCCTTGTGCCCGGGTTCGCCATTCCAGCCGCTTTACTAGCAATCTCCCTACTTGGAGCATCAGCACCTTTAACCTCCTGTTCCGTACAGGTTGCAAATTGTCCTGAGGATGAACGGGAAGATGGGGAACCAACGAGAGACTAGCTCTTGGTGTCGGGACAGGCACAGGTCACTCTATTTTCCCATCAGGAAGAAGAATTAACCACAGGCTCAGCCTGCCCCCCGGAACCAGAACAGGGCCTGAAGCCATCCTGCGCTTTTGCGGCCAGCTCCCAAAAAAGCGAGTTGTAAAATGGAGGTTCAGGGCACTGCAATTCACAAACCTGCAGAGTTATAAATGATAACTCTCGTCCACAAATATATTGAGGGAAGGCAAAGAAGAGGATTTGAAATCAAGGCAGAATTGCACGAAACAGATTTCAGGAGGTAGATACGAATCGGCTTTAAAGCACATGAAAAGCGGCAAAACATTGACAATGATGCCCTTGGCCAAAAAGGGCGTATGCGTTTTTTCCTGAATATATTCAGGAAAAAACGCATACGCCCTTTTTGGCCAACCAAGCAACCTGGAAAGGCAAATCAGCGCTACAGAGAAGTCTCGCTTCCCATCGGTCAAAAGGGCCATGCTGAAAAAAGTGTCAAAACCAGAAATGCAGGACAGGCCATGGAGAAATGGGAGCCTTGCTACACTGATGGGCGGGATGTAAATTGCCAACAGCCACTCTGGAGAAGTGTACGGTGAGTCCTGAAACATCTAAAAAAACACAGCTTAGAGAGCATAGGGCACTTCCACTCATGGGGGTATAAATTGGGAAAATGAAAAATCAGCAAGACACAAGCACCCCAAAGTTTAGGGCTGCTCTGTTGACAAGGACCTCCACTTCATTCCACCTTAAATATCCCAGGAAAGAGAAAAATGGATAAAGAAGTTGTGGTCCTTATGTACAATGGAATATCACTCAGCCATGAAATCAATGTCATAAGGTTAGTAGCAGCATGATGAGTGGATTTAGGTACGACGACTCTAAGTGAAATAAGTCACACAGAAAAGGACACTTCTCATAAGGTATCACTTTTAGAGGGAATGTAAAAACCGTTACACTTGAACTGAATTACAAAACAGAACAGAGTCACACATGCAGAAAACACACTATGGCTGCTTAACGGGAAAGGTGAGGTGGGGTGATACATAAAACAAGGGTATCAAATTAGCTCAGATACCGTTCCATAAACCCAATATGTAATAGACAAGACCTACTCCTTGCTCAGAGAACTGGACTCAACACGCCCTATTCACCGCACAAGAATATATCTGACTAGTAATAATCGTAAAACCTATGTATTGATATCTCTCTGTTAGTGTGTCAAGTGGGTGTAAAGCGGCATAAACACAGCAGTGAAAAGCAGCTAAACCCCATTATGAAAATAAATTACTTTGAAAAACCCATGAAACAACGACAGTGAAAGAGAGAGGAATTCTTACACAATGCGTTCAGGGGCTGTGATGCAACCTGGATTGACCATATCTAGACCAACAGCTGGATGAGACATAAGGGTGGACACTCTTGGGGCTGAGAGGTTTGGTGAGGTTGGGTGAGCAAACGCAGACCCTTTAAAGTAATACTGCATGGTACCCATCGAATGGGTCCCAAATCTCCAGCTTCAAGGGCATCTTCCTACATCGAAAACATGCATGAGAAACCCAGAAGATGGTACACCGTGTGATGGGGAAAGGTTTCTAAAACGCACCTCATTTCTCATCTCCTTGTGCCCGGGTTCGCCATTCCAGCCGCTTTACTAGCAATCTCCCTACTTGGAGCATCAGCACCTTTAACCTCCTGTTCCGTACAGGTTGCAATTTGTCCTGAGGATGAACGGGAAGATGGGGAACGAACGAGAGACTAGCTCTTGGTGTTGGGACAGGCACAGGTCACTCTATTTTCCCATCAGGAAGAAGAATTAACCACAGGCTCAGCCTGCCCCCCGGAACCAGAACAGGGCCTGAAGCCATCCTGCGCTTTTGTGGCCAGCTCCCAAAAAAGCGAGTTGTAAAATGGAGGTTCAGGGCACTGCAATTCACAAACCTGCAGAGATATATATGATAAATCTCGTCCACAAATATATTGAGGGAAGGCAAAGAAGAGGATTTGAAATCAAGGCAGAATTGCAGAAAACAGATTTCAGGAGGTAGATTCGAATCGCCTTTAAAGCACATGAAAAGCGGTAAAACGTTGACAATGATGCCCTTGGCCAAAAAGGGCGTATGCGTTTTTTACTGAATATATTCAGGAAAAAACGCATACGCCCTTTTTGGCCAACCAAGCAACCTGGAAAGGCAAATCAGCGCTACAGAGAAGTCTCGCTTCCCATCGGTCAAAAGGGCCATGCTGAAAAAAGTGTCAAAACCAGAAATGCAGGACAGGCCATGGAGAAATGGGAGCCTTGCTACACTGATGGGCGGGATGTAAATTGCCAACAGCCACTCTGGAGAAGTGTACGGTGTGTCCTGAAACATCTGAAAAACACAGCTTAGAGAGCATAGGGCACTTCCACTCATGGGGGTATAAATTGGGAAAATGAAAAATCAGCAAGACACAAGCACCCCAAAGTTGAGGGCTGCTCTGTTGACAAGGACCTCCACTTCATTCCACCTTAAATATCCCAGGAAAGAGAAAAATGGATAAAGAAGTTGTGGTCCTTATGTACAATGGAATATCACTCAGCCATGAAATCAATGTCATAAGGTTAGTAGCAGCATGATGAGTGGATTTAGGTACGACGATTCTAAGTGAAATAAGTCACACAGAAAAGGACACTTCTCATAAGGTATCACTGATAGAGGGAATGTAAAAACCGTTACACTTGAACTGAATTACAAAACAGAACAGAGTCACACATGCAGAAAACACACTATGGCTGCTTAACGGGAAAGGTGAGGTGGGGTGATACATAAAACAAGGGTATCAAATTAGCTCAGATACCGTTCCATAAACCCAATATGTAATAGACAAGACCTACTCCTTGCTCAGAGAACTGGACTCAACACGCCCTATTCACCGCACAAGAATATATCTGACTAGTAATAATCTTAAAACCTATGTAATGATATCTCTCTGTTAGTGTGTCAAGTGGGTGTAAAGCGACATAAACACAGCAGTGAAAAGCAGCTCAACCCCATTATGAAAATAAATTACTTTGAAAAACCCATGAAACAACGACAGTGAAAGAGAGAGAAATTCTTACACAATGCGTTCAGGGGCTGTGATGCAACCTGGATTGACCATATCTAGACCCACAGCTGGATGAGACATAAGGGTGGACACTCTTGGGGCTGAGAGGTTTGGTGAGGTTGGGTGAGCAAACGCAGACCCTTTAAAGTAATACTGCGTGGTACCCATCGCATGGGTCCCAAATCTCCAGGTTCAAGGGCATCTTCCTACATCGAAAACATGCATGAGAAACCCAGAAGATGGTACACCGTGTGATGGGGAAAGGTTTCTAAAACGCACCTCATTTCTCATCTCCTTGTGCCCGGGTTCGCCTTTCCAGCCGCTTTACTAGCAATCTCCCTACTTGGAGCATCAGCACCTTTAACCTCCTGTTCCGTACAGGTTGCAATTTGTCCTGAGGATGAACGGGAAGACGGGGAACCAACGAGAGACTAGCTCTTGGTGTCGGGACAGGCACAGGTCACTCTATTTTCCCATCAGGAAAAGAAATAACCACAGGCTCAGCCTGCCCCCCGGAACCAGAACAGGGCCTGAAGCCATCCTGCGCTTTTGCGGCCAGCTCCCAAAAAAGCGAGTTGTAAAATGGAGGTTCAGGGCACTGCAATTCACAAACCTGCAGAGTTATAAATGATAACTCTCGTCCACAAATATATTGAGGGAAGGCAAAGAAGAGGATTTGAAATCAAGGCAGAATTGCATGAAACAGATTTCAGGAGGTAGATACGAATCGCCTTTAAAGCACATGAAAAGCGGCAAAACGTTGACAATGATGCCCTTGGCCAAAAAGGGCGTATGCGTTTTTTCCTGAATATATTCAGGAAAAAACGCATACGCCCTTTTTGGCCAACCAAGCAACCTGGAAAGGCAAATCAGCGCTACAGAGAAGTCTCGCTTCCCATCGGTCAAAAGGGCCATGCTGAAAAAAGTGTCAAAACCAGAAATGCAGGACAGGCCATGGAGAAATGGGAGCCTTGCTACACTGATGGGCGGGATGTAAATTGCCAACAGCCACTCTGGAGAAGTGTACGGTGTGTCCTGAAACATCTGAAAAACACAGCTTAGAGAGCATAGGGCACTTCCACTCATGGGGGTATAAATTGGGAAAATGAAAAATCAGCAAGACACAAGCACCCCAAAGTTTAGGGCTGCTCTGTTGACAAGGACGTCCACTTCATTCCACCTTAAATATCCAAGGAAAGAGAAAAATGGATAAAGAAGTTGTGGTCCTTATGTACAATGGAATATCACTCAGCCATGAAATCAATGTCATAATGTTAGTAGCAGCATGATGAGTGGATTTAGGTACGACGATTCTAAGTGAAATAAGTCACACAGAAAAGGACACTTCTCATAAGGTATCACTTTTAGAGGGAATGTAAAAACCGTTACACTTGAACTGAATTACAAAACAGAACAGAGTCACACATGCAGAAAACAGACTATGGCTGCTTAACGGGAAAGGTGAGGTGGGGTGATACATAAAACAAGGGTATCAAATTAGCTCAGATACCGTTCCATAAACCCAATATGTAGTAGACAAGACCTACTCCTTGCTCAGAGAACTGGACTCAACACGCCCTATTCACCGCACAAGAATATAACTGACTAGTAATAATCTTAAAACCTATGTATTGGTATCTCTCTGTTAGTGTGTCAAGTGGGTGTAAAGCGGCATAAACACAGCAGTGAAAAGCAGCTAAACCCCATTATGAAAATAAATTACTTTGAAAAACCCATGAAACAACGACAGTGAAAGAGAGAGAAATTCTTACACAATGCGTTCAGGGGCTGTGATGCAACCTGGATTGACCATATCTAGACCCACAGCTGGATGAGACATAAGGGTGGACACTCTTGGGGCTGAGAGGTTTGGTGAGGTTGGGTGAGCAAACGCAGACCCTTTAAAGTAATACTTCGTGGTACCCATCGAATGGGTCCCAAATCTCCAGCTTCAAGGGCATCTTCCTACATCGAAAACATGCATGAGAAACCCAGAAGATAGTACACCGTGTGATGGGGAAAGGTTTCTAAAACGCACCTCATTTCTCATCTCCTTGTGCCCGGGTTCGCCATTCCAGCCGCTTTACTAGCAATCTCCCTACTTGGAGCATCAGCACCTTTAACCTCCTGTTCCGTACAGGTTGCAATTTGTCCTGAGGATGAACGGGAAGATGGGGAACCAACGAGAGACTAGCTCTTGGTGTCGGGACAGGCACAGGTCACTCTATTTTCCCATCAGGAAGAAGAATTAACCACAGGCTCAGCCTGCCCCCCGGAACCAGAACAGGGCCTGAAGCCATCCTGCGCTTTTGCGGCCAGCTCCCAAAAAAGCGAGTTGTAAAATGGAGGTTCAGGGCACTGCAATTCACAAACCTGCAGAGTTATCAATGATAACTCTCGTCCACAAATATATTGAGGGAAGGCAAAGAAGAGGATTTGAAATCAAGGCAGAATTGCAGGAAACAGATTCCAGGAGGTAGATTCGAATCGCCTTTAAAGCACATGAAAAGCGGCAAAACGTTGACAATGATGCCCTTGGCCAAAAAGGGCGTATGCGTTTTTTCCTGAATATATTCAGGAAAAAACGCATACGCCCTTTTTGGCCAACCAAGCAACCTGGAAAGGCAAATCAGCGCTACAGAGAAGTCTCGCTTCCCATCGGTCAAAAGGGCCATGCTGAAAAAAGTGTCAAAACCAGAAATGCAGGACAGGCCATGGAGAAATGGGAGCCTTGCTACACTGATGGGCGGGATGTAAATTGCCAACAGCCACTCTGGAGAAGTGTACGGTGTGTCCTGAAACATCTGAAAAACACAGCTTAGAGAGCATAGGGCACTTCCACTCATGGGGGTATAAATTGGGAAAATGAAAAATCAGCAAGACACAAGCACCCCAAAGTTGAGGGCTGCTCTGTTGACAAGGACCTCCACTTCATTCCACCTTAAATATCCCAGGAAAGAGAAAAATGGATAAAGAAGTTGTGGTCCTTATGTACAATGGAATATCACTCAGCCATGAAATCAATGTCATTAGGTTAGTAGCAGCATGATGAGTGGATTTAGGTACGATGATTCTAAGAGAAATAAGTCACACAGAAAAGGACACTTCTCATAAGGTATCACTTTTAGAGGGAATGTAAAAACCGTTACACTTGAACTGAATTACAAAACAGAACAGAGTCACACATGCAGAAAACACACTATGGCTGCTTAACGGGAAAGGTGAGGTGGGGTGATACATAAAACAAGGGTATCAAATTAGCTCAGATACCGTTCCATAAACCCAATATGTAATAGACAAGACC
Source organism: Balaenoptera borealis (assembly GCF_965194805.1). Lineage (NCBI taxonomy): Eukaryota > Metazoa > Chordata > Mammalia > Artiodactyla > Balaenopteridae > Balaenoptera > Balaenoptera borealis. The sequence continues at coordinate 316,670 of NW_028123642.1, forward strand.
TACTCCTTGCTCAGAGAACTGGACTCAACACGCCCTATTCACCGCACAAGAATATAACTGACTAGTAATAATCTTAAAACCTATGTATTGGTATCTCTCTGTTAGTGTGTCAAGTGGGTGTAAAGCGGCATAAACACAGCAGTGAAAAGCAGCTAAACCCCATTATGAAAATAAATTACTTTGAAAAACCCATGAAACAACGACAGTGAAAGAGAGAGAAATTCTTACACAATGCGTTCAGGGGCTGTGATGCAACCTGGATTGACCATATCTAGACCCACAGCTGGATGAGACATAAGGGTGGACACTCTTGGGGCTGAGAGGTTTGGTGAGGTTGGGTGAGCAAACGCAGACCCTTTAAAGTAATACTTCGTGGTACCCATCGAATGGGTCCCAAATCTCCAGCTTCAAGGGCATCTTCCTACATCGAAAACATGCATGAGAAACCCAGAAGATAGTACACCGTGTGATGGGGAAAGGTTTCTAAAACGCACCTCATTTCTCATCTCCTTGTGCCCGGGTTCGCCATTCCAGCCGCTTTACTAGCAATCTCCCTACTTGGAGCATCAGCACCTTTAACCTCCTGTTCCGTACAGGTTGCAATTTGTCCTGAGGATGAACGGGAAGATGGGGAACCAACGAGAGACTAGCTCTTGGTGTCGGGACAGGCACAGGTCACTCTATTTTCCCATCAGGAAGAAGAATTAACCACAGGCTCAGCCTGCCCCCCGGAACCAGAACAGGGCCTGAAGCCATCCTGTGCTTTTGCGGCCAGCTCCCAAAAAAGCGAGTTGTAAAATGGAGGTTCAGGGCACTGCAATTCACAAACCTGCAGAGTTATAAATGATAACTCTCGTCCACAAATATATTGAGGGAAGGCAAAGAAGAGGATTTGAAATCAAGGCAGAATTGCACGAAACAGATTTCAGGAGGTAGATACGAATCGGCTTTAAAGCACATGAAAAGCGGCAAAACATTGACAATGATGCCCTTGGCCAAAAAGGGCGTATGCGTTTTTTCCTGAATATATTCAGGAAAAAACGCATACGCCCTTTTTGGCCAACCAAGCAACCTGGAAAGGCAAATCAGCGCTACAGAGAAGTCTCGCTTCCCATCGGTCAAAAGGGCCATGCTGAAAAAAGTGTCAAAACCAGAAATGCAGGACAGGCCATGGAGAAATGGGAGCCTTGCTACACTGATGGGCGGGATGTAAATTGCCAACAGCCACTCTGGAGAAGTGTACGGTGAGTCCTGAAACATCTAAAAAAACACAGCTTAGAGAGCATAGGGCACTTCCACTCATGGGGGTATAAATTGGGAAAATGAAAAATCAGCAAGACACAAGCACCCCAAAGTTTAGGGCTGCTCTGTTGACAAGGACCTCCACTTCATTCCACCTTAAATATCCCAGGAAAGAGAAAAATGGATAAAGAAGTTGTGGTCCTTATGTACAATGGAATATCACTCAGCCATGAAATCAATGTCATAAGGTTAGTAGCAGCATGATGAGTGGATTTAGGTACGACGACTCTAAGTGAAATAAGTCACACAGAAAAGGACACTTCTCATAAGGTATCACTTTTAGAGGGAATGTAAAAACCGTTACACTTGAACTGAATTACAAAACAGAACAGAGTCACACATGCAGAAAACACACTATGGCTGCTTAACGGGAAAGGTGAGGTGGGGTGATACATAAAACAAGGGTATCAAATTAGCTCAGATACCGTTCCATAAACCCAATATGTAATAGACAAGACCTACTCCTTGCTCAGAGAACTGGACTCAACACGCCCTATTCACCGCACAAGAATATATCTGACTAGTAATAATCGTAAAACCTATGTATTGATATCTCTCTGTTAGTGTGTCAAGTGGGTGTAAAGCGGCATAAACACAGCAGTGAAAAGCAGCTAAACCCCATTATGAAAATAAATTACTTTGAAAAACCCATGAAACAACGACAGTGAAAGAGAGAGGAATTCTTACACAATGCGTTCAGGGGCTGTGATGCAACCTGGATTGACCATATCTAGACCAACAGCTGGATGAGACATAAGGGTGGACACTCTTGGGGCTGAGAGGTTTGGTGAGGTTGGGTGAGCAAACGCAGACCCTTTAAAGTAATACTGCATGGTACCCATCGAATGGGTCCCAAATCTCCAGCTTCAAGGGCATCTTCCTACATCGAAAACATGCATGAGAAACCCAGAAGATGGTACACCGTGTGATGGGGAAAGGTTTCTAAAACGCACCTCATTTCTCATCTCCTTGTGCCCGGGTTCGCCATTCCAGCCGCTTTACTAGCAATCTCCCTACTTGGAGCATCAGCACCTTTAACCTCCTGTTCCGTACAGGTTGCAATTTGTCCTGAGGATGAACGGGAAGATGGGGAACGAACGAGAGACTAGCTCTTGGTGTTGGGACAGGCACAGGTCACTCTATTTTCCCATCAGGAAGAAGAATTAACCACAGGCTCAGCCTGCCCCCCGGAACCAGAACAGGGCCTGAAGCCATCCTGCGCTTTTGTGGCCAGCTCCCAAAAAAGCGAGTTGTAAAATGGAGGTTCAGGGCACTGCAATTCACAAACCTGCAGAGATATATATGATAAATCTCGTCCACAAATATATTGAGGGAAGGCAAAGAAGAGGATTTGAAATCAAGGCAGAATTGCAGAAAACAGATTTCAGGAGGTAGATTCGAATCGCCTTTAAAGCACATGAAAAGCGGTAAAACGTTGACAATGATGCCCTTGGCCAAAAAGGGCGTATGCGTTTTTTACTGAATATATTCAGGAAAAAACGCATACGCCCTTTTTGGCCAACCAAGCAACCTGGAAAGGCAAATCAGCGCTACAGAGAAGTCTCGCTTCCCATCGGTCAAAAGGGCCATGCTGAAAAAAGTGTCAAAACCAGAAATGCAGGACAGGCCATGGAGAAATGGGAGCCTTGCTACACTGATGGGCGGGATGTAAATTGCCAACAGCCACTCTGGAGAAGTGTACGGTGTGTCCTGAAACATCTGAAAAACACAGCTTAGAGAGCATAGGGCACTTCCACTCATGGGGGTATAAATTGGGAAAATGAAAAATCAGCAAGACACAAGCACCCCAAAGTTGAGGGCTGCTCTGTTGACAAGGACCTCCACTTCATTCCACCTTAAATATCCCAGGAAAGAGAAAAATGGATAAAGAAGTTGTGGTCCTTATGTACAATGGAATATCACTCAGCCATGAAATCAATGTCATAAGGTTAGTAGCAGCATGATGAGTGGATTTAGGTACGACGATTCTAAGTGAAATAAGTCACACAGAAAAGGACACTTCTCATAAGGTATCACTGATAGAGGGAATGTAAAAACCGTTACACTTGAACTGAATTACAAAACAGAACAGAGTCACACATGCAGAAAACACACTATGGCTGCTTAACGGGAAAGGTGAGGTGGGGTGATACATAAAACAAGGGTATCAAATTAGCTCAGATACCGTTCCATAAACCCAATATGTAATAGACAAGACCTACTCCTTGCTCAGAGAACTGGACTCAACACGCCCTATTCACCGCACAAGAATATATCTGACTAGTAATAATCTTAAAACCTATGTAATGATATCTCTCTGTTAGTGTGTCAAGTGGGTGTAAAGCGACATAAACACAGCAGTGAAAAGCAGCTCAACCCCATTATGAAAATAAATTACTTTGAAAAACCCATGAAACAACGACAGTGAAAGAGAGAGAAATTCTTACACAATGCGTTCAGGGGCTGTGATGCAACCTGGATTGACCATATCTAGACCCACAGCTGGATGAGACATAAGGGTGGACACTCTTGGGGCTGAGAGGTTTGGTGAGGTTGGGTGAGCAAACGCAGACCCTTTAAAGTAATACTGCGTGGTACCCATCGCATGGGTCCCAAATCTCCAGGTTCAAGGGCATCTTCCTACATCGAAAACATGCATGAGAAACCCAGAAGATGGTACACCGTGTGATGGGGAAAGGTTTCTAAAACGCACCTCATTTCTCATCTCCTTGTGCCCGGGTTCGCCTTTCCAGCCGCTTTACTAGCAATCTCCCTACTTGGAGCATCAGCACCTTTAACCTCCTGTTCCGTACAGGTTGCAATTTGTCCTGAGGATGAACGGGAAGACGGGGAACCAACGAGAGACTAGCTCTTGGTGTCGGGACAGGCACAGGTCACTCTATTTTCCCATCAGGAAAAGAAATAACCACAGGCTCAGCCTGCCCCCCGGAACCAGAACAGGGCCTGAAGCCATCCTGCGCTTTTGCGGCCAGCTCCCAAAAAAGCGAGTTGTAAAATGGAGGTTCAGGGCACTGCAATTCACAAACCTGCAGAGTTATAAATGATAACTCTCGTCCACAAATATATTGAGGGAAGGCAAAGAAGAGGATTTGAAATCAAGGCAGAATTGCATGAAACAGATTTCAGGAGGTAGATACGAATCGCCTTTAAAGCACATGAAAAGCGGCAAAACGTTGACAATGATGCCCTTGGCCAAAAAGGGCGTATGCGTTTTTTCCTGAATATATTCAGGAAAAAACGCATACGCCCTTTTTGGCCAACCAAGCAACCTGGAAAGGCAAATCAGCGCTACAGGGAAGTCTCGCTTCCCATCGGTCAAAAGGGCCATGCTGAAAAAAGTGTCAAAACCAGAAATGCAGGACAGGCCATGGAGAAATGGGAGCCTTGCTACACTGATGGGCGGGATGTAAATTGCCAACAGCCACTCTGGAGAAGTGTACGGTGTGTCCTGAAACATCTGAAAAACACAGCTTAGAGAGCATAGGGCACTTCCACTCATGGGGGTATAAATTGGGAAAATGAAAAATCAGCAAGACACAAGCACCCCAAAGTTTAGGGCTGCTCTGTTGACAAGGACGTCCACTTCATTCCACCTTAAATATCCAAGGAAAGAGAAAAATGGATAAAGAAGTTGTGGTCCTTATGTACAATGGAATATCACTCAGCCATGAAATCAATGTCATAATGTTAGTAGCAGCATGATGAGTGGATTTAGGTACGACGATTCTAAGTGAAATAAGTCACACAGAAAAGGACACTTCTCATAAGGTATCACTTTTAGAGGGAATGTAAAAACCGTTACACTTGAACTGAATTACAAAACAGAACAGAGTCACACATGCAGAAAACAGACTATGGCTGCTTAACGGGAAAGGTGAGGTGGGGTGATACATAAAACAAGGGTATCAAATTAGCTCAGATACCGTTCCATAAACCCAATATGTAGTAGACAAGACCTACTCCTTGCTCAGAGAACTGGACTCAACACGCCCTATTCACCGCACAAGAATATATCTGACTAGTAATAATCTTAAAACCTATGTAATGATATCTCTCTGTTAGTGTGTCAAGTGGGTGTAAAGCGACATAAACACAGCAGTGAAAAGCAGCTCAACCCCATTATGAAAATAAATTACTTTGAAAAACCCATGAAACAATGACAGTGAAAGAGAGAGAAATTCTTACACAATGCGTTCAGGGGCTGTGATGCAACCTGGATTGACCATATCTAGACCCACAGCTGGATGAGACATAAGGGTGGACACTCTTGGGGCTGAGAGGTTTGGTGAGGTTGGGTGAGCAAACACAGACCCTTTAAAGTAATACTGCGTGGTACCCATCGCATGGGTCCCAAATCTCCAGGTTCAAGGGCATCTTCCTACATCGAAAACATGCATGAGAAACCCAGAAGATGGTACACCGTGTGATGGGGAAAGGTTTCTAAAACGCACCTCATTTCTCATCTCCTTGTGCCCGGGTTCGCCATTCCAGCCGCTTTACTAGCAATCTCCCTACTTGGAGCATCAGCACCTTTAACCTCCTGTTCCGTACAGGTTGCAATTTGTCCTGAGGTTGAACGGGAAGACGGGGAACCAACGAGAGACTAGCTCTTGGTGTTGGGACAGGCACAGGTCACTCTATTTTCCCATCAGGAAGAAGAATTAACCACAGGCTCAGCCTGCCCCCCGGAACCAGAACAGGGCCTGAAGCCATCCTGCGCTTTTGCGGCCAGCTCCCAAAAAAGCGAGTTGTAAAATGGAGGTTCAGGGCACTGCAATTCACAAACCTGCAGAGTTATAAATGATAACTCTCGTCCACAAATATATTGAGGGAAGGCAAAGAAGAGGATTTGAAATCAAGGCAGAATTGCAGGAAACAGATTTCAGGAGGTAGATTCGAATCGCCTTTAAAGCACATGAAAAGCGGCAAAACGTTGACAATGATGCCCTTGGCCAAAAAGGGCGTATGCGTTTTTTCCTGAATATATTCAGGAAAAAACGCATACGCCCTTTTTGGCCAACCAAGCAACCTGGAAAGGCAAATCAGCGCTACAGAGAAGTCTCGCTTCCCATCGGTCAAAAGGGCCATGCTGAAAAAAGTGTCAAAACCAGAAATGCAGGACAGGCCATGGAGAAATGGGAGCCTTGCTACACTGATGGGCGGGATGTAAATTGCCAACAGCCACTCTGGAGAAGTGTACGGTGTGTCCTGAAACATCTGAAAAACACAGCTTAGAGAGCATAGGGCACTTCCACTCATGGGGGTATAAATTGGGAAAATGAAAAATCAGCAAGACACAAGCACCCCAAAGTTGAGGGCTGCTCTGTTGACAAGGACCTCCACTTCATTCCACCTTAAATATCCCAGGAAAGAGAAAAATGGATAAAGAAGTTGTGGTCCTTATGTACAATGGAATATCACTCAGCCATGAAATCAATGTCATAAGGTTAGTAGCAGCATGATGAGTGGATTTAGGTACGACGATTCTAAGTGAAATAAGTCACACAGAAAAGGACACTTGTCATAAGGTATCACTGATAGAGGGAATGTAAAAACCGTTACACTTGAACTGAATTACAAAACAGAACAGAGTCACACATGCAGAAAACACACTATGGCTGCTTAACGGGAAAGGTGAGGTGGGGTGATACATAAAACAAGGGTATCAAATTAGCTCAGATACCGTTCCATAAACCCAATATGTAATAGACAAGACCTACTCCTTGCTCAGAGAACTGGACTCAACACGCCCTATTCACCGCACAAGAATATAACTGACTAGTAATAATCTTAAAACCTATGTATTGATATCTCTCTGTTAGTGTGTCAAGTGGGTGTAAAGCGGCATAAACACAGCAGTGAAAAGCAGCTAAACCCCATTATGAAAATAAATTACTTTGAAAAACCCATGAAACAACGACAGTGAAAGAGAGAGAAATTCTTACACAATGCGTTCAGGGGCTGTGATGCAACCTGGATTGACCATATCTAGACCCACAGCTGGATGAGACATAAGGGTGGACACTCTTGGGGCTGAGAGGTTTGGTGAGGTTGGGTGAGCAAACGCAGACCCTTTAAAGTAATACTTCGTGGTACCCATCGAATGGGTCCCAAATCTCCAGCTTCAAGGGCATCTTCCTACATCGAAAACATGCATGAGAAACCCAGAAGATAGTACACCGTGTGATGGGGAAAGGTTTCTAAAACGCACCTCATTTCTCATCTCCTTGTGCCCGGGTTCGCCATTCCAGCCGCTTTACTAGCAATCTCCCTACTTGGAGCATCAGCACCTTTAACCTCCTGTTCCGTACAGGTTGCAATTTGTCCTGAGGATGAACGGGAAGATGGGGAACCAACGAGAGACTAGCTCTTGGTGTCGGGACAGGCACAGGTCACTCTATTTTCCCATCAGGAAGAAGAATTAACCACAGGCTCAGCCTGCCCCCCGGAACCAGAACAGGGCCTGAAGCCATCCTGCGCTTTTGCGGCCAGCTCCCAAAAAAGCGAGTTGTAAAATGGAGGTTCAGGGCACTGCAATTCACAGACCTGCAGAGTTATAAATGATAACTCTCGTCCACAAATATATTGAGGGAAGGCAAAGAAGAGGATTTGAAATCAAGGCAGAATTGCACGAAACAGATTTCAGGAGGTAGATACGAATCGCCTTTAAAGCACATGAAAAGCGGCAAAACGTTGACAATGATGCCCTTGGCCAAAAAGGGCGTATGCGTTTTTTCCTGAATATATTCAGGAAAAAACGCATACGCCCTTTTTGGCCAACCAAGCAACCTGGAAAGGCAAATCAGCGCTACAGAGAAGTCTCGCTTCCCATCGGTCAAAAGGGCCATGCTGAAAAAAGTGTCAAAACCAGAAATGCAGGACAGGCCATGGAGAAATGGGAGCCTTGCTACACTGATGGGCGGGATGTAAATTGACAACAGCCACTCTGGAGAAGTGTACGGTGAGTCCTGAAACATCTAAAAAAACACAGCTTAGAGAGCATAGGGCACTTCCACTCATGGGGGTATAAATTGGGAAAATGAAAAATCAGCAAGACACAAGCACCCCAAAGTTTAGGGCTGCTCTGTTGACAAGGACCTCCACTTCATTCCACCTTAAATATCCCAGGAAAGAGAAAAATGGATAAAGAAGTTGTGGTCCTTATGTACAATGGAATATCACTCAGCCATGAAATCAATGTCATAAGGTTAGTAGCAGCATGATGAGTGGATTTAGGTACGACGACTCTAAGTGAAATAAGTCACACAGAAAAGGACACTTCTCATAAGGTATCACTTTTAGAGGGAATGTAAAAACCGTTACACTTGAACTGAATTACAAAACAGAACAGAGTCACACATGCAGAAAACACACTATGGCTGCTTAACGGGAAAGGTGAGGTGGGGTGATACATAAAACAAGGGTATCAAATTAGCTCAGATACCGTTCCATAAACCCAATATGTAATAGACAAGACCTACTCCTTGCTCAGAGAACTGGACTCAACACGCCCTATTCACCGCACAAGAATATATCTGACTAGTAATAATCTTAAAACCTATGTATTGATATCTCTCTGTTAGTGTGTCAAGTGGGTGTAAAGCGGCATAAACACAGCCGTGAAAAGCAGCTAAACCCCATTATGAAAATAAATTACTTTGAAAAACCCATGAAACAACGACAGTGAAAGAGATAGAAATTCTTACACAATGAGTTCAGGGGCTGTGATGCAACCTGGATTGACCATATCTAGACCCACAGCTGGATGAGACATAAGGGTGGACACTCTTGGGGCTGAGAGGTTTGGTGAGGTTGGGTGAGCAAACGCAGACCCTTTAAAGTAATACGGCGTGGTACCCATCGCATGGGTCCCAAATCTCCAGGTTCAAGGCCATCTTCCTACATCGAAAACATGCATGAGAAACCCAGAAGATGGTACACCGTGTGATGGGGAAAGGTTTCTAAAACGCACCTCATTTCTCATCTCCTTGTGCCCGGGTTCGCCATTCCAGCCACTTTACTAGCAATCTCCCTACTTGGAGCATCCGCACCTTTAACCTCCTGTTCCGTACAGGTTGCAATTTGTCCTGAGGTTGAACGGGAAGATGGGGAACCAACGAGAGACTAGCTCTTGGTGTTGGGACAGGCACAGGTCACTCTATTTTCCCATCAGGAAGAAGAATTAACCACAGGCTCAGCCTGCCCCCCGGAACCAGAACAGGGCCTGAAGCCATCCTGCGCTTTTGCGGCCAGCTCCCAAAAAAGCGAGTTGTAAAATGGAGGTTCAGGGCACTGCAATTCACAAACCTGCAGAGTTATAAATGATAACTCTCGTCCACAAATATATTGAGGGAAGACAAAGAAGAGGATTTGAAATCAAGGCAGAATTGCAGGAAACAGATTTCAGGAGGTAGATTCGAATCGCCTTTAAAGCACATGAAAAGCAGCAAAATGTTGACAATGATGCCCTTGGCCAAAAAGGGCGTATGCGTTTTTTCCTGAATATATTCAGGAAAAAACGCATACGCCCTTTTTGGCCAACCAAGCAACCTGGAAAGGCAAATCAGCGCTACAGAGAAGTCTCGCTTCCCATCGGTCAAAAGGGCCATGCTGAAAAAAGTGTCAAAACCAGAAATGCAGGACAGGCCATGGAGAAATGGGAGCCTTGCTACACTGATGGGCGGGATGTAAATTGCCAACAGCCACTCTGGAGAAGTGTACGGTGTGTCCTGAAACATCTGAAAAACACAGCTTAGAGAGCATAGGACACTTCCACTCATGGGGGTATAAATTGGGAAAATGAAAAATCAGCAAGACACAAGCACCCCAAAGTTGAGGGCTGCTCTGTTGACAAGGACGTCCACTTCATTCCACCTTAAATATCCCAGGAAAGAGAAAAATGGATAAAGAAGTTGTGGTCCTTATGTACAATGGAATATCACTCAGCCATGAAATCAATGTCATAAGGTTAGCAGCAGCATGATGAGTGGATTTAGGTACGACGATTCTAAGTGAAATAAGTCACACAGAAAAGGACACTTCTCATAAGGTATCACTGATAGAGGGAATGTAAAAACCGTTACACTTGAACTGAATTACAAAACAGAACAGAGTCACACATGCAGAAAACACACTATGGCTGCTTAACGGGAAAGGTGAGCTGGGGTGATACATAAAACAAGGGTATCAAATTAGCTCAGATACCGTTCCATAAACCCAATATGTAATAGACAAGACCTACTCCTTGCTCAGAGAACTGGACTCAACACGCCCTATTCACCGCACAAGAATATATCTGACTAGTAATAATCTTAAAACCTATGTAATGATATCTCTCTGTTAGTGTGTCAAGTGGGTGTAAAGCGACATAAACACAGCAGTGAAAAGCAGCTCAACCCCATTATGAAAATAAATTACTTTGAAAAACCCATGAAACAACGACAGTGAAAGAGAGAGAAATTCTTACACAATGCGTTCAGGGGCTGTGATGCAACCTGGATTGACCATATCTAGACCCACAGCTGGATGAGACATAAGGGTGGACACTCTTGGGGCTGAGAGGTTTGGTGAGGTTGGGTGAGCAAACGCAGACCCTTTAAAGTAATACTGCGTGGTACCCATCGCATGGGTCCCAAATCTCCAGGTTCAAGGGCATCTTCCTACATCGAAAACATGCATGAGAAACCCAGAAGATGGTACACCGTGTGATGGGGAAAGGTTTCTAAAACGCACCTCATTTCTCATCTCCTTGTGCCCGGGTTCGCCATTCCAGCCGCTTTACTAGCAATCTCCCTACTTGGAGCATCAGCACCTTTAACCTCCTGTTCCGTACAGGTTGCAATTTGTCCTGAGGTTGAACGGGAAGACGGGGAACCAACGAGAGACTAGCTCTTGGTGTTGGGACAGGCACAGGTCACTCTATTTTCCCATCAGGAAGAAGAATTAACCACAGGCTCAGCCTGCCCCCCGGAACCAGAACAGGGCCTGAAGCCATCCTGCGCTTTTGCGGCCAGCTCCCAAAAAAGCGAGTTGTAAAATGGAGGTTCAGGGCACTGCAATTCACAAACCTGCAGAGTTATAAATGATAACTCTCGTCCACAAATATATTGAGGGAAGGCAAAGAAGAGGATTTGAAATCAAGGCAGAATTGCAGGAAACAGATTTCAGGAGGTAGATTCGAATCGCCTTTAAAGCACATGAAAAGCGGCAAAACGTTGACAATGATGCCCTTGGCCAAAAAGGGCGTATGCGTTTTTTCCTGAATATATTCAGGAAAAAACGCATACGCCCTTTTTGGCCAACCAAGCAACCTGGAAAGGCAAATCAGCGCTACAGAGAAGTCTCGCTTCCCATCGGTCAAAAGGGCCATGCTGAAAAAAGTGTCAAAACCAGAAATGCAGGACAGGCCATGGAGAAATGGGAGCCTTGCTACACTGATGGGCGGGATGTAAATTGCCAACAGCCACTCTGGAGAAGTGTACGGTGTGTCCTGAAACATCTGAAAAACACAGCTTAGAGAGCATAGGGCACTTCCACTCATGGGGGTATAAATTGGGAAAATGAAAAATCAGCAAGACACAAGCACCCCAAAGTTGAGGGCTGCTCTGTTGACAAGGACCTCCACTTCATTCCACCTTAAATATCCCAGGAAAGAGAAAAATGGATAAAGAAGTTGTGGTCCTTATGTACAATGGAATATCACTCAGCCATGAAATCAATGTCATTAGGTTAGTAGCAGCATGATGAGTGGATTTAGGTACGATGATTCTAAGAGAAATAAGTCACACAGAAAAGGACACTTCTCATAAGGTATCACTGATAGAGGGAATGTAAAAACCGTTACACTTGAACTGAATTACAAAACAGAACAGAGTCACACATGCAGAAAACACACTATGGCTGCTTAACGGGAAAGGTGAGGTGGGGTGATACATAAAACAAGGGTATCAAATTAGCTCAGATACCGTTCCATAAACCCAATATGTAATAGACAAGACCTACTCCTTGCTCAGAGAACTGGACTCAACACGCCCTATTCACCGCACAAGAATATAACTGACTAGTAATAATCTTAAAACCTATGTATTGGTATCTCTCTGTTAGTGTGTCAAGTGGGTGTAAAGCGGCATAAACACAGCAGTGAAAAGCAGCTAAACCCCATTATGAAAATAAATTACTTTGAAAAACCCATGAAACAACGACAGTGAAAGAGAGAGAAATTCTTACACAATGCGTTCAGGGGCTGTGATGCAACCTGGATTGACCATATCTAGACCCACAGCTGGATGAGACATAAGGGTGGACACTCTTGGGGCTGAGAGGTTTGGTGAGGTTGGGTGAGCAAACGCAGACCCTTTAAAGTAATACTTCGTGGTACCCATCGAATGGGTCCCAAATCTCCAGCTTCAAGGGCATCTTCCTACATCGAAAACATGCATGAGAAACCCAGAAGATAGTACACCGTGTGATGGGGAAAGGTTTCTAAAACGCACCTCATTTCTCATCTCCTTGTGCCCGGGTTCGCCATTCCAGCCGCTTTACTAGCAATCTCCCTACTTGGAGCATCAGCACCTTTAACCTCCTGTTCCGTACAGGTTGCAATTTGTCCTGAGGATGAACGGGAAGATGGGGAACCAACGAGAGACTAGCTCTTGGTGTCGGGACAGGCACAGGTCACTCTATTTTCCCATCAGGAAGAAGAATTAACCACAGGCTCAGCCTGCCCCCCGGAACCAGAACAGGGCCTGAAGCCATCCTGCGCTTTTGCGGCCAGCTCCCAAAAAAGCGAGTTGTAAAATGGAGGTTCAGGGCACTGCAATTCACAAACCTGCAGAGTTATAAATGATAACTCTCGTCCACAAATATATTGAGGGAAGGCAAAGAAGAGGATTTGAAATCAAGGCAGAATTGCACGAAACAGATTTCAGGAGGTAGATACGAATCGGCTTTAAAGCACATGAAAAGCGGCAAAACGTTGACAATGATGCCCTTGGCCAAAAAGGGCGTATGCGTTTTTTCCTGAATATATTCAGGAAAAAACGCATACGCCCTTTTTGGCCAACCAAGCAACCTGGAAAGGCAAATCAGCGCTACAGAGAAGTCTCGCTTCCCATCGGTCAAAAGGGCCATGCTGAAAAAAGTGTCAAAACCAGAAATGCAGGACAGGCCATGGAGAAATGGGAGCCTTGCTACACTGATGGGCGGGATGTAAATTGCCAACAGCCACTCTGGAGAAGTGTACGGTGAGTCCTGAAACATCTAAAAAAACACAGCTTAGAGAGCATAGGGCACTTCCACTCATGGGGGTATAAATTGGGAAAATGAAAATTCAGCAAGACACAAGCACCCCAAAGTTTAGGGCTGCTCTGTTGACAAGGACCTCCACTTCATTCCACCTTAAATATCCCAGGAAAGAGAAAAATGGATAAAGAAGTTGTGGTCCTTATGTACAATGGAATATCACTCAGCCATGAAATCAATGTCATAAGGTTAGTAGCAGCATGATGAGTGGATTTAGGTACGACGACTCTAAGTGAAATAAGTCACACAGAAAAGGACACTTCTCATAAGGTATCACTTTTAGAGGGAATGTAAAAACCGTTACACTTGAACTGAATTACAAAACAGAACAGAGTCACACATGCAGAAAACACACTATGGCTGCTTAACGGGAAAGGTGAGGTGGGGTGATACATAAAACAAGGGTATCAAATTAGCTCAGATACCGTTCCATAAACCCAATATGTAATAGACAAGACCTACTCCTTGCTCAGAGAACTGGACTCAACACGCCCTATTCACCGCACAAGAATATATCTGACTAGTAATAATCGTAAAACCTATGTATTGATATCTCTCTGTTAGTGTGTCAAGTGGGTGTAAAGCGGCATAAACACAGCAGTGAAAAGCAGCTCAACCCCATTATGAAAATAAATTACTTTGAAAAACCCATGAAACAACGACAGTGAAAGAGAGAGGAATTCTTACACAATGCGTTCAGGGGCTGTGATGCAACCTGGATTGACCATATCTAGACCAACAGCTGGATGAGACATAAGGGTGGACACTCTTGGGGCTGAGAGGTTTGGTGAGGTTGGGTGAGCAAACGCAGACCCTTTAAAGTAATACTGCATGGTACCCATGGAATGGGTCCCAAATCTCCAGCTTCAAGGGCATCTTCCTACATCGAAAACATGCATGAGAAACCCAGAAGATGGTACACCGTGTGATGGGGAAAGGTTTCTAAAACGCACCTCATTTCTCATCTCCTTGTGCCCGGGTTCGCCATTCCAGCCGCTTTACTAGCAATCTCCCTACTTGGAGCATCAGCACCTTTAACCTCCTGTTCCGTACAGGTTGCAATTTGTCCTGAGGATGAACGGGAAGATGGGGAACGAACGAGAGACTAGCTCTTGGTGTTGGGACAGGCACAGGTCACTCTATTTTCCCATCAGGAAGAAGAATTAACCACAGGCTCAGCCTGCCCCCCGGAACCAGAACAGGGCCTGAAGCCATCCTGCGCTTTTGTGGCCAGCTCCCAAAAAAGCGAGTTGTAAAATGGAGGTTCAGGGCACTGCAATTCACAAACCTGCAGAGATATATATGATAAATCTCGTCCACAAATATATTGAGGGAAGGCAAAGAAGAGGATTTGAAATCAAGGCAGAATTGCAGAAAACAGATTTCAGGAGGTAGATTCGAATCGCCTTTAAAGCACATGAAAAGCGGTAAAACGTTGACAATGATGCCCTTGGCCAAAAAGGGCGTATGCGTTTTTTACTGAATATATTCAGGAAAAAACGCATACGCCCTTTTTGGCCAACCAAGCAACCTGGAAAGGCAAATCAGCGCTACAGAGAAGTCTCGCTTCCCATCGGTCAAAAGGGCCATGCTGAAAAAAGTGTCAAAACCAGAAATGCAGGACAGGCCATGGAGAAATGGGAGCCTTGCTACACTGATGGGCGGGATGTAAATTGCCAACAGCCACTCTGGAGAAGTGTACGGTGTGTCCTGAAACATCTGAAAAACACAGCTTAGAGAGCATAGGGCACTTCCACTCATGGGGGTATAAATTGGGAAAATGAAAAATCAGCAAGACACAAGCACCCCAAAGTTGAGGGCTGCTCTGTTGACAAGGACCTCCACTTCATTCCACCTTAAATATCCCAGGAAAGAGAAAAATGGATAAAGAAGTTGTGGTCCTTATGTACAATGGAATATCACTCAGCCATGAAATCAATGTCATAAGGTTAGTAGCAGCATGATGAGTGGATTTAGGTACGACGATTCTAAGTGAAATAAGTCACACAGAAAAGGACACTTCTCATAAGGTATCACTGATAGAGGGAATGTAAAAACCGTTACACTTGAACTGAATTACAAAACAGAACAGAGTCACACATGCAGAAAACACACTATGGCTGCTTAACGGGAAAGGTGAGGTGGGGTGATACATAAAACAAGGGTATCAAATTAGCTCAGATACCGTTCCATAAACCCAATATGTAATAGACAAGACCTACTCCTTGCTCAGAGAACTGGACTCAACACGCCCTATTCACCGCACAAGAATATATCTGACTAGTAATAATCTTAAAACCTATGTAATGATATCTCTCTGTTAGTGTGTCAAGTGGGTGTAAAGCGACATAAACACAGCAGTGAAAAGCAGCTCAACCCCATTATGAAAATAAATTACTTTGAAAAACCCATGAAACAACGACAGTGAAAGAGAGAGAAATTCTTACACAATGCGTTCAGGGGCTGTGATGCAACCTGGATTGACCATATCTAGACCCACAGCTGGATGAGACATAAGGGTGGACACTCTTGGGGCTGAGAGGTTTGGTGAGGTTGGGTGAGCAAACGCAGACCCTTTAAAGTAATACTGCGTGGTACCCATCGCATGGGTCCCAAATCTCCAGGTTCAAGGGCATCTTCCTACATCGAAAACATGCATGAGAAACCCAGAAGATGGTACACCGTGTGATGGGGAAAGGTTTCTAAAACGCACCTCATTTCTCATCTCCTTGTGCCCGGGTTCGCCTTTCCAGCCGCTTTACTAGCAATCTCCCTACTTGGAGCATCAGCACCTTTAACCTCCTGTTCCGTACAGGTTGCAATTTGTCCTGAGGTTGAACGGGAAGATGGGGAACCAACGAGAGACTAGCTCTTGGTGTTGGGACAGGCACAGGTCACTCTATTTTCCCATCAGGAAGAAGAATTAACCACAGGCTCAGCCTGCCCCCCGGAACCAGAACAGGGCCTGAAGCCATCCTGCGCTTTTGCGGCCAGCTCCCAAAAAAGCGAGTTGTAAAATGGAGGTTCAGGGCACTGCAATTCACAAACCTGCAGAGTTATAAATGATAACTCTCGTCCACAAATATATTGAGGGAAGACAAAGAAGAGGATTTGAAATCAAGGCAGAATTGCAGGAAACAGATTTCAGGAGGTAGATTCGAATCGCCTTTAAAGCACATGAAAAGCAGCAAAATGTTGACAATGATGCCCTTGGCCAAAAAGGGCGTATGCGTTTTTTCCTGAATATATTCAGGAAAAAACGCATACGCCCTTTTTGGCCAACCAAGCAACCTGGAAAGGCAAATCAGCGCTACAGAGAAGTCTCGCTTCCCATCGGTCAAAAGGGCCATGCTGAAAAAAGTGTCAAAACCAGAAATGCAGGACAGGCCATGGAGAAATGGGAGCCTTGCTACACTGATGGGCGGGATGTAAATTGCCAACAGCCACTCTGGAGAAGTGTACGGTGTGTCCTGAAACATCTGAAAAACACAGCTTAGAGAGCATAGGACACTTCCACTCATGGGGGTATAAATTGGGAAAATGAAAAATCAGCAAGACACAAGCACCCCAAAGTTGAGGGCTGCTCTGTTGACAAGGACGTCCACTTCATTCCACCTTAAATATCCCAGGAAAGAGAAAAATGGATAAAGAAGTTGTGGTCCTTATGTACAATGGAATATCACTCAGCCATGAAATCAATGTCATAAGGTTAGCAGCAGCATGATGAGTGGATTTAGGTACGACGATTCTAAGTGAAATAAGTCACACAGAAAAGGACACTTCTCATAAGGTATCACTGATAGAGGGAATGTAAAAACCGTTACACTTGAACTGAATTACAAAACAGAACAGAGTCACACATGCAGAAAACACACTATGGCTGCTTAACGGGAAAGGTGAGGTGGGGTGATACATAAAACAAGGGTATCAAATTAGCTCAGATACCGTTCCATAAACCCAATATGTAATAGACAAGACCTACTCCTTGCTCAGAGAACTGGACTCAACACGCCCTATTCACCGCACAAGAATATATCTGACTAGTAATAATCTTAAAACCTATGTAATGATATCTCTCTGTTAGTGTGTCAAGTGGGTGTAAAGCGACATAAACACAGCAGTGAAAAGCAGCTCAACCCCATTATGAAAATAAATTACTTTGAAAAACCCATGAAACAACGACAGTGAAAGAGAGAGAAATTCTTACACAATGCGTTCAGGGGCTGTGATGCAACCTGGATTGACCATATCTAGACCCACAGCTGGATGAGACATAAGGGTGGACACTCTTGGGGCTGAGAGGTTTGGTGAGGTTGGGTGAGCAAACGCAGACCCTTTAAAGTAATACTGCGTGGTACCCATCGCATGGGTCCCAAATCTCCAGGTTCAAGGGCATCTTCCTACATCGAAAACATGCATGAGAAACCCAGAAGATGGTACACCGTGTGATGGGGAAAGGTTTCTAAAACGCACCTCATTTCTCATCTCCTTGTGCCCGGGTTCGCCATTCCAGCCGCTTTACTAGCAATCTCCCTACTTGGAGCATCAGCACCTTTAACCTCCTGTTCCGTACAGGTTGCAATTTGTCCTGAGGTTGAACGGGAAGACGGGGAACCAACGAGAGACTAGCTCTTGGTGTTGGGACAGGCACAGGTCACTCTATTTTCCCATCAGGAAGAAGAATTAACCACAGGCTCAGCCTGCCCCCCGGAACCAGAACAGGGCCTGAAGCCATCCTGCGCTTTTGCGGCCAGCTCCCAAAAAAGCGAGTTGTAAAATGGAGGTTCAGGGCACTGCAATTCACAAACCTGCAGAGTTATAAATGATAACTCTCGTCCACAAATATATTGAGGGAAGGCAAAGAAGAGGATTTGAAATCAAGGCAGAATTGCAGGAAACAGATTTCAGGAGGTAGATTCGAATCGCCTTTAAAGCACATGAAAAGCGGCAAAACGTTGACAATGATGCCCTTGGCCAAAAAGGGCGTATGCGTTTTTTCCTGAATATATTCAGGAAAAAACGCATACGCCCTTTTTGGCCAACCAAGCAACCTGGAAAGGCAAATCAGTGCTACAGAGAAGTCTCGCTTCCCATCGGTCAAAAGGGCCATGCTGAAAAAAGTGTCAAAACCAGAAATGCAGGACAGGCCATGGAGAAATGGGAGCCTTGCTACACTGATGGGCGGGATGTAAATTGCCAACAGCCACTCTGGAGAAGTGTACGGTGTGTCCTGAAACATCTGAAAAACACAGCTTAGAGAGCATAGGGCACTTCCACTCATGGGGGTATAAATTGGGAAAATGAAAAATCAGCAAGACACAAGCACCCCAAAGTTGAGGGCTGCTCTGTTGACAAGGACCTCCACTTCATTCCACCTTAAATATCCCAGGAAAGAGAAAAATGGATAAAGAAGTTGTGGTCCTTATGTACAATGGAATATCACTCAGCCATGAAATCAATGTCATTAGGTTAGTAGCAGCATGATGAGTGGATTTAGGTACGATGATTCTAAGAGAAATAAGTCACACAGAAAAGGACACTTCTCATAAGGTATCACTGATAGAGGGAATGTAAAAACCGTTACACTTGAACTGAATTACAAAACAGAACAGAGTCACACATGCAGAAAACACACTATGGCTGCTTAACGGGAAAGGTGAGGTGGGGTGATACATAAAACAAGGGTATCAAATTAGCTCAGATACCGTTCCATAAACCCAATATGTAATAGACAAGACCTACTCCTTGCTCAGAGAACTGGACTCAACACGCCCTATTCACCGCACAAGAATATAACTGACTAGTAATAATCTTAAAACCTATGTATTGGTATCTCTCTGTTAGTGTGTCAAGTGGGTGTAAAGCGGCATAAACACAGCAGTGAAAAGCAGCTAAACCCCATTATGAAAATAAATTACTTTGAAAAACCCATGAAACAACGACAGTGAAAGAGAGAGAAATTCTTACACAATGCGTTCAGGGGCTGTGATGCAACCTGGATTGACCATATCTAGACCCACAGCTGGATGAGACATAAGGGTGGACACTCTTGGGGCTGAGAGGTTTGGTGAGGTTGGGTGAGCAAACGCAGACCCTTTAAAGTAATACTTCGTGGTACCCATCGAATGGGTCCCAAATCTCCAGCTTCAAGGGCATCTTCCTACATCGAAAACATGCATGAGAAACCCAGAAGATAGTACACCGTGTGATGGGGAAAGGTTTCTAAAACGCACCTCATTTCTCATCTCCTTGTGCCCGGGTTCGCCATTCCAGCCGCTTTACTAGCAATCTCCCTACTTGGAGCATCAGCACCTTTAACCTCCTGTTCCGTACAGGTTGCAATTTGTCCTGAGGATGAACGGGAAGATGGGGAACCAACGAGAGACTAGCTCTTGGTGTCGGGACAGGCACAGGTCACTCTATTTTCCCATCAGGAAGAAGAATTAACCACAGGCTCAGCCTGCCCCCCGGAACCAGAACAGGGCCTGAAGCCATCCTGCGCTTTTGCGGCCAGCTCCCAAAAAAGCGAGTTGTAAAATGGAGGTTCAGGGCACTGCAATTCACAAACCTGCAGAGTTATAAATGATAACTCTCGTCCACAAATATATTGAGGGAAGGCAAAGAAGAGGATTTGAAATCAAGGCAGAATTGCACGAAACAGATTTCAGGAGGTAGATACGAATCGGCTTTAAAGCACATGAAAAGCGGCAAAACGTTGACAATGATGCCCTTGGCCAAAAAGGGCGTATGCGTTTTTTCCTGAATATATTCAGGAAAAAACGCATACGCCCTTTTTGGCCAACCAAGCAACCTGGAAAGGCAAATCAGCGCTACAGAGAAGTCTCGCTTCCCATCGGTCAAAAGGGCCATGCTGAAAAAAGTGTCAAAACCAGAAATGCAGGACAGGCCATGGAGAAATGGGAGCCTTGCTACACTGATGGGCGGGATGTAAATTGCCAACAGCCACTCTGGAGAAGTGTACGGTGAGTCCTGAAACATCTAAAAAAACACAGCTTAGAGAGCATAGGGCACTTCCACTCATGGGGGTATAAATTGGGAAAATGAAAAATCAGCAAGACACAAGCACCCCAAAGTTTAGGGCTGCTCTGTTGACAAGGACCTCCACTTCATTCCACCTTAAATACCCCAGGAAAGAGAAAAATGGATAAAGAAGTTGTGGTCCTTATGTACAATGGAATATCACTCAGCCATGAAATCAATGTCATAAGGTTAGTAGCAGCATGATGAGTGGATTTAGGTACGACGACTCTAAGTGAAATAAGTCACACAGAAAAGGACACTTCTCATAAGGTATCACTTTTAGAGGGAATGTAAAAACCGTTACACTTGAACTGAATTACAAAACAGAACAGAGTCACACATGCAGAAAACACACTATGGCTGCTTAACGGGAAAGGTGAGGTGGGGTGATACATAAAACAAGGGTATCAAATTAGCTCAGATACCGTTCCATAAACCCAATATGTAATAGACAAGACCTACTCCTTGCTCAGAGAACTGGACTCAACACGCCCTATTCACCGCACAAGAATATATCTGACTAGTAATAATCGTAAAACCTATGTATTGATATCTCTCTGTTAGTGTGTCAAGTGGGTGTAAAGCGGCATAAACACAGCAGTGAAAAGCAGCTAAACCCCATTATGAAAATAAATTACTTTGAAAAACCCATGAAACAACGACAGTGAAAGAGAGAGGAATTCTTACACAATGCGTTCAGGGGCTGTGATGCAACCTGGATTGACCATATCTAGACCAACAGCTGGATGAGACATAAGGGTGGACACTCTTGGGGCTGAGAGGTTTGGTGAGGTTGGGTGAGCAAACGCAGACCCTTTAAAGTAATACTGCATGGTACCCATGGAATGGGTCCCAAATCTCCAGCTTCAAGGGCATCTTCCTACATCGAAAACATGCATGAGAAACCCAGAAGATGGTACACCGTGTGATGGGGAAAGGTTTCTAAAACGCACCTCATTTCTCATCTCCTTGTGCCCGGGTTCGCCATTCCAGCCGCTTTACTAGCAATCTCCCTACTTGGAGCATCAGCACCTTTAACCTCCTGTTCCGTACAGGTTGCAATTTGTCCTGAGGATGAACGGGAAGATGGGGAACGAACGAGAGACTAGCTCTTGGTGTTGGGACAGGCACAGGTCACTCTATTTTCCCATCAGGAAGAAGAATTAACCACAGGCTCAGCCTGCCCCCCGGAACCAGAACAGGGCCTGAAGCCATCCTGCGCTTTTGTGGCCAGCTCCCAAAAAAGCGAGTTGTAAAATGGAGGTTCAGGGCACTGCAATTCACAAACCTGCAGAGATATATATGATAAATCTCGTCCACAAATATATTGAGGGAAGGCAAAGAAGAGGATTTGAAATCAAGGCAGAATTGCAGAAAACAGATTTCAGGAGGTAGATTCGAATCGCCTTTAAAGCACATGAAAAGCGGTAAAACGTTGACAATGATGCCCTTGGCCAAAAAGGGCGTATGCGTTTTTTACTGAATATATTCAGGA
This sequence comes from Balaenoptera borealis, assembly GCF_965194805.1. NCBI lineage: Eukaryota > Metazoa > Chordata > Mammalia > Artiodactyla > Balaenopteridae > Balaenoptera > Balaenoptera borealis. The sequence continues at coordinate 338,829 of NW_028123642.1, forward strand.
AAAAACGCATACGCCCTTTTTGGCCAACCAAGCAACCTGGAAAGGCAAATCAGCGCTACAGAGAAGTCTCGCTTCCCATCGGTCAAAAGGGCCATGCTGAAAAAAGTGTCAAAACCAGAAATGCAGGACAGGCCATGGAGAAATGGGAGCCTTGCTACACTGATGGGCGGGATGTAAATTGCCAACAGCCACTCTGGAGAAGTGTACGGTGTGTCCTGAAACATCTGAAAAACACAGCTTAGAGAGCATAGGGCACTTCCACTCATGGGGGTATAAATTGGGAAAATGAAAAATCAGCAAGACACAAGCACCCCAAAGTTGAGGGCTGCTCTGTTGACAAGGACCTCCACTTCATTCCACCTTAAATATCCCAGGAAAGAGAAAAATGGATAAAGAAGTTGTGGTCCTTATGTACAATGGAATATCACTCAGCCATGAAATCAATGTCATAAGGTTAGTAGCAGCATGATGAGTGGATTTAGGTACGACGATTCTAAGTGAAATAAGTCACACAGAAAAGGACACTTCTCATAAGGTATCACTGATAGAGGGAATGTAAAAACCGTTACACTTGAACTGAATTACAAAACAGAACAGAGTCACACATGCAGAAAACACACTATGGCTGCTTAACGGGAAAGGTGAGGTGGGGTGATACATAAAACAAGGGTATCAAATTAGCTCAGATACCGTTCCATAAACCCAATATGTAATAGACAAGACCTACTCCTTGCTCAGAGAACTGGACTCAACACGCCCTATTCACCGCACAAGAATATATCTGACTAGTAATAATCTTAAAACCTATGTAATGATATCTCTCTGTTAGTGTGTCAAGTGGGTGTAAAGCGACATAAACACAGCAGTGAAAAGCAGCTCAACCCCATTATGAAAATAAATTACTTTGAAAAACCCATGAAACAACGACAGTGAAAGAGAGAGAAATTCTTACACAATGCGTTCAGGGGCTGTGATGCAACCTGGATTGACCATATCTAGACCCACAGCTGGATGAGACATAAGGGTGGACACTCTTGGGGCTGAGAGGTTTGGTGAGGTTGGGTGAGCAAACGCAGACCCTTTAAAGTAATACTGCGTGGTACCCATCGCATGGGTCCCAAATCTCCAGGTTCAAGGGCATCTTCCTACATCGAAAACATGCATGAGAAACCCAGAAGATGGTACACCGTGTGATGGGGAAAGGTTTCTAAAACGCACCTCATTTCTCATCTCCTTGTGCCCGGGTTCGCCTTTCCAGCCGCTTTACTAGCAATCTCCCTACTTGGAGCATCAGCACCTTTAACCTCCTGTTCCGTACAGGTTGCAATTTGTCCTGAGGATGAACGGGAAGACGGGGAACCAACGAGAGACTAGCTCTTGGTGTCGGGACAGGCACAGGTCACTCTATTTTCCCATCAGGAAAAGAAATAACCACAGGCTCAGCCTGCCCCCCGGAACCAGAACAGGGCCTGAAGCCATCCTGCGCTTTTGCGGCCAGCTCCCAAAAAAGCGAGTTGTAAAATGGAGGTTCAGGGCACTGCAATTCACAAACCTGCAGAGTTATAAATGATAACTCTCGTCCACAAATATATTGAGGGAAGGCAAAGAAGAGGATTTGAAATCAAGGCAGAATTGCATGAAACAGATTTCAGGAGGTAGATACGAATCGCCTTTAAAGCACATGAAAAGCGGCAAAACGTTGACAATGATGCCCTTGGCCAAAAAGGGCCTATGCGTTTTTTCCTGAATATATTCAGGAAAAAACGCATACGCCCTTTTTGGCCAACCAAGCAACCTGGAAAGGCAAATCAGCGCTACAGAGAAGTCTCGCTTCCCATCGGTCAAAAGGGCCATGCTGAAAAAAGTGTCAAAACCAGAAATGCAGGACAGGCCATGGAGAAATGGGAGCCTTGCTACACTGATGGGCGGGATGTAAATTGCCAACAGCCACTCTGGAGAAGTGTACGGTGTGTCCTGAAACATCTGAAAAACACAGCTTAGAGAGCATAGGGCACTTCCACTCATGGGGGTATAAATTGGGAAAATGAAAAATAAGCAAGACACAAGCACCCCAAAGTTTAGGGCTGCTCTGTTGACAAGGACGTCCACTTCATTCCACCTTAAATATCCAAGGAAAGAGAAAAATGGATAAAGAAGTTGTGGTCCTTATGTACAATGGAATATCACTCAGCCATGAAATCAATGTCATAATGTTAGTAGCAGCATGATGAGTGGATTTAGGTACGACGATTCTAAGTGAAATAAGTCACACAGAAAAGGACACTTCTCATAAGGTATCACTTTTAGAGGGAATGTAAAAACCGTTACACTTGAACTGAATTACAAAACAGAACAGAGTCACACATGCAGAAAACAGACTATGGCTGCTTAACGGGAAAGGTGAGGTGGGGTGATACATAAAACAAGGGTATCAAATTAGCTCAGATACCGTTCCATAAACCCAATATGTAGTAGACAAGACCTACTCCTTGCTCAGAGAACTGGACTCAACATGCCCTATTCACCGCACAAGAATATATCTGACTAGTAATAATCTTAAAACCTATGTATTGATATCTCTCTGTTAGTGTGTCAAGTGGGTGTAAAGCGGCATAAACACAGCCGTGAAAAGCAGCTAAACCCCATTATGAAAATAAATTACTTTGAAAAACCCATGAAACAACGACAGTGAAAGAGAGAGAAATTCTTACACAATGCGTTCAGGGGCTGTGATGCAACCTGGATTGACCATATCTAGACCCACAGCTGGATGAGACATAAGGGTGGACACTCTTGGGGCTGAGAGGTTTGGTGAGGTTGGGTGAGCAAACGCAGACCCTTTAAAGTAATACTGCGTGGTACCCATCGCATGGGTCCCAAATCTCCAGGTTCAAGGGCATCTTCCTACATCGACAACATGCATGAGAAACCCAGAAGATGGTACACCGTGTGATGGGGAAAGGTTTCTAAAACGCACCTCATTTCTCATCTCCTTGTGCCCGGGTTCGCCATTCCAGCCGCTTTACTAGCAATCTCCCTACTTGGAGCATCAGCACCTTTAACCTCCTGTTCCGTACAGGTTGCAATTTGTCCTGAGGTTGAACGGGAAGACGGGGAACCAACGAGAGACTAGCTCTTGGTGTTGGGACAGGCACAGGTCACTCTATTTTCCCATCAGGAAGAAGAATTAACCACAGGCTCAGCCTGCCCCCCGGAAGCAGAACAGGGCCTGAAGCCATCCTGCGCTTTTGCGGCCAGCTCCCAAAAAAGCGAGTTGTAAAATGGAGGTTCAGGGCACTGCAATTCACAAACCTGCAGAGTTATAAATGATAACTCTCGTCCACAAATATATTGAGGGAAGGCAAAGAAGAGGATTTGAAATCAAGGCAGAATTGCAGGAAACAGATTTCAGGAGGTAGATTCGAATCGCCTTTAAAGCACATGAAAAGCAGCAAAATGTTGACAATGATGCCCTTGGCCAAAAAGGGCGTATGCGTTTTTTCCTGAATATATTCAGGAAAAAACGCATACGCCCTTTTTGGCCAACCAAGCAACCTGGAAAGGCAAATCAGCGCTACAAAGAAGTCTCGCTTCCCATCGGTCAAAAGGGCCATGCTGAAAAAAGTGTCAAAACCAGAAATGCAGGACAGGCCATGGAGAAATGGGAGCCTTGCTACACTGATGGGCGGGATGTAAATTGCCAACAGCCACTCTGGAGAAGTGTACGGTGTGTCCTGAAACATCTGAAAAACACAGCTTAGAGAGCATAGGGCACTTCCACTCATGGGGGTATAAATTGGGAAAATGAAAAATCAGCAAGACACAAGCACCCCAAAGTTGAGGGCTGCTCTGTTGACAAGGACCTCCACTTCATTCCACCTTAAATATCCCAGGAAAGAGAAAAATGGATAAAGAAGTTGTGGTCCTTATGTACAATGGAATATCACTCAGCCATGAAATCAATGTCATAAGGTTAGTAGCAGCATGATGAGTGGATTTAGGTACGACGATTCTAAGTGAAATAAGTCACACAGAAAAGGACACTGCTCATAAGGTATCACTGATAGAGGGAATGTAAAAACCGTTACACTTGAACTGAATTACAAAACAGAACAGAGTCACACATGCAGAAAACACACTATGGCTGCTTAACGGGAAAGGTGAGGTGGGGTGATACATAAAACAAGGGTATCAAATTAGCTCAGATACCGTTCCATAAACCCAATATGTAATAGACAAGACCTACTCCTTGCTCACAGAACTGGACTCAACACGCCCTATTCACCGCACAAGAATATATCTGACTAGTAATAATCTTAAAACCTATGTAATGATATCTCTCTGTTAGTGTGTCAAGTGGGTGTAAAGCGACATAAACACAGCAGTGAAAAGCAGCTCAACCCCATTATGAAAATAAATTACTTTGAAAAACCCATGAAACAACGACAGTGAAAGAGAGAGAAATTCTTACACAATGCGTTCAGGGGCTGTGATGCAACCTGGATTGACCATATCTAGACCCACAGCTGGATGAGACATAAGGGTGGACACTCTTGGGGCTGAGAGGTTTGGTGAGGTTGGGTGAGCAAACGCAGACCCTTTAAAGTAATACTGCGTGGTACCCATCGCATGGGTCCCAAATCTCCAGCTTCAAGGGCATCTTCCTACATCGAAAACATGCATGAGAAACCCAGAAGATGGTACACCGTGTGATGGGGAAAGGTTTCTAAAACGCACCTCATTTCTCATCTCCTTGTGCCCGGGTTCGCCTTTCCAGCCGCTTTACTAGCAATCTCCCTACTTGGAGCATCAGCACCTTTAACCTCCTGTTCCGTACAGGTTGCAATTTGTCCTGAGGATGAACGGGAAGACGGGGAACCAACGAGAGACTAGCTCTTGGTGTCGGGACAGGCACAGGTCACTCTATTTTCCCATCAGGAAAAGAAATAACCACAGGCTCAGCCTGCCCCCCGGAACCAGAACAGGGCCTGAAGCCATCCTGCGCTTTTGCGGCCAGCTCCCAAAAAAGCGAGTTGTAAAATGGAGGTTCAGGGCACTGCAATTCACAAACCTGCCTAGTTATAAATGATAACTCTCGTCCACAAATATATTGAGGGAAGGCAAAGAAGAGGATTTGAAATCAAGGCAGAATTGCAGGAAACAGATTTCAGGAGGTAGATACGAATCGCCTTTAAAGCACATGAAAAGCGGCAAAACGTTGACAATGATGCCCTTGGCCAAAAAGGGCGTATGCGTTTTTTCCTGAATATATTCAGGAAAAAACGCATACGCCCTTTTTGGCCAACCAAGCAACCTGGAAAGGCAAATCAGCGCTACAGAGAAGTCTCGCTTCCCATCGGTCAAAAGGGCCATGCTGAAAAAAGTGTCAAAACCAGAAATGCAGGACAGGCCATGGAGAAATGGGAGCCTTGCTACACTGATGGGCGGGATGTAAATTGCCAACAGCCACTCTGGAGAAGTGTACGGTGTGTCCTGAAACATCTGAAAAACACAGCTTAGAGAGCATAGGGCACTTCCACTCATGGGGGTATAAATTGGGAAAATGAAAAATCAGCAAGACACAAGCACCCCAAAGTTTAGGGCTGCTCTGTGGACAAGGACGTCCACTTCATTCCACCTTAAATATCCAAGGAAAGAGAAAAATGGATAAAGAAGTTGTGGTCCTTATGTACAATGGAATATCACTCAGCCATGAAATCAATGTCATAAGGTTAGTAGCAGCATGATGAGTGGATTTAGGTACGACGATTCTAACTGAAATAAGTCACACAGAAAAGGACACTTCTCATAAGGTATCACTTTTAGAGGGAATGTAAAAACCGTTACGCTTGAACTGAATTACAAAACAGAACAGAGTCACACATGCAGAAAACAGACTATGGCTGCTTAACGGGAAAGGTGAGGTGGGGTGATACATAAAACAAGGGTATCAAATTAGCTCAGATACCGTTCCATAAACCCAATATGTAGTAGACAAGACCTACTCCTTGCTCAGAGAACTGGACTCAACACGCCCTATTCACCGCACAAGAATATATCTGACTAGTAATAATCTTAAAACCTATGTATTGATATCTCTCTGTTAGTGTGTCAAGTGGGTGTAAAGCGGCATAAACACAGCCGTGAAAAGCAGCTAAACCCCATTATGAAAATAAATTACTTTGAAAAACCCATGAAACAACGACAGTGAAAGAGATAGAAATTCTTACACAATGAGTTCAGGGGCTGTGATGCAACCTGGATTGACCATATCTAGACCCACAGCTGGATGAGACATAAGGGTGGACACTCTTGGGGCTGAGAGGTTTGGTGAGGTTGGGTGAGCAAACGCAGACCCTTAAAAGTAATACGGCGTGGTACCCATCGCATGGGTCCCAAATCTCCAGGTTCAAGGCCATCTTCCTACATCGAAAACATGCATGAGAAACCCAGAAGATGGTACACCGTGTGATGGGGAAAGGTTTCTAAAACGCACCTCATTTCTCATCTCCTTGTGCCCGGGTTCGCCATTCCAGCCACTTTACTAGCAATCTCCCTACTTGGAGCATCCGCACCTTTAACCTCCTGTTCCGTACAGGTTGCAATTTGTCCTGAGGTTGAACGGGAAGACGGGGAACCAACGAGAGACTAGCTCTTGGTGTTGGGACAGGCACAGGTCACTCTATTTTCCCATCAGGAAGAAGAATTAACCACAGGCTCAGCCTGCCCCCCGGAACCAGAACAGGGCCTGAAGCCATCCTGCGCTTTTGCGGCCAGCTCCCAAAAAAGCGAGTTGTAAAATGGAGGTTCAGGGCACTGCAATTCACAAACCTGCAGAGTTATAAATGATAACTCTCGTCCACAAATATATTGAGGGAAGGCAAAGAAGAGGATTTGAAATCAAGGCAGAATTGCAGGAAACAGATTTCAGGAGGTAGATTCGAATCGCCTTTAAAGCACATGAAAAGCAGCAAAATGTTGACAATGATGCCCTTGGCCAAAAAGGGCGTATGCGTTTTTTCCTGAATATATTCAGGAAAAAACGCATACGCCCTTTTTGGCCAACCAAGCAACCTGGAAAGGCAAATCAGCGCTACAAAGAAGTCTCGCTTCCCATCGGTCAAAAGGGCCATGCTGAAAAAAGTGTCAAAACCAGAAATGCAGGACAGGCCATGGAGAAATGGGAGCCTTGCTACACTGATGGGCGGGATGTAAATTGCCAACAGCCACTCTGGAGAAGTGTACGGTGTGTCCTGAAACATCTGAAAAACACAGCTTAGAGAGCATAGGGCACTTCCACTCATGGGGGTATAAATTGGGAAAATGAAAAATCAGCAAGACACAAGCACCCCAAAGTTTAGGGCTGCTCTGTTGACAAGGACCTCCACTTCATTCCACCTTAAATATCCCAGGAAAGAGAAAAATGGATAAAGAAGTTGTGGTCCTTATGTACAATGGAATATCACTCAGCCATGAAATCAATGTCATAAGGTTAGTAGCAGCATGATGAGTGGATTTAGGTACGACGATTCTAAGTGAAATAAGTCACACAGAAAAGGACACTTCTCATAAGGTATCACTGATAGAGGGAATGTAAAAACCGTTACACTTGAACTGAATTACAAAACAGAACAGAGTCACACATGCAGAAAACACACTATGGCTGCTTAACGGGAAAGGTGAGGTGGGGTGATACATAAAACAAGGGTATCAAATTAGCTCAGATACCGTTCCATAAACCCAATATGTAATAGACAAGACCTACTCCTTGCTCAGAGAACTGGACTCAACACGCCCTATTCACCGCACAAGAATATATCTGACTAGTAATAATCTTAAAACCTATGTAATGATATCTCTCTGTTAGTGTGTCAAGTGGGTGTAAAGCGACATAAACACAGCAGTGAAAAGCAGCTCAACCCCATTATGAAAATAAATTACTTTGAAAAACCCATGAAACAACGACAGTGAAAGAGAGAGAAATTCTTACACAATGCGTTCAGGGGCTGTGATGCAACCTGGATTGACCATATCTAGACCCACAGCTGGATGAGACATAAGGGTGGACACTCTTGGGGCTGAGAGGTTTGGTGAGGTTGGGTGAGCAAACGCAGACCCTTTAAAGTAATACTGCGTGGTACCCATCGCATGGGTCCCAAATCTCCAGGTTCAAGGGCATCTTCCTACATCGAAAACATGCATGAGAAACCCAGAAGATGGTACACCGTGTGATGGGGAAAGGTTTCTAAAACGCACCTCATTTCTCATCTCCTTGTGCCCGGGTTCGCCATTCCAGCCGCTTTACTAGCAATCTCCCTACTTGGAGCATCAGCACCTTTAACCTGCTGTTCCGTACAGGTTGCAATTTGTCCTGAGGTTGAACGGGAAGACGGGGAACCAACGAGAGACTAGCTCTTGGTGTTGGGACAGGCACAGGTCACTCTATTTTCCCATCAGGAAGAAGAATTAACCACAGGCTCAGCCTGCCCCCCGGAACCAGAACAGGGCCTGAAGCCATCCTGCGCTTTTGCGGCCAGCTCCCAAAAAAGCGAGTTGTAAAATGGAGGTTCAGGGCACTGCAATTCACAAACCTGCAGAGTTATAAATGATAACTCTCGTCCACAAATATATTGAGGGAAGGCAAAGAAGAGGATTTGAAATCAAGGCAGAATTGCAGGAAACAGATTTCAGGAGGTAGATTCGAATCGCTTTTAAAGCACATGAAAAGCGGCAAAACGTTGACAATGATGCCCTTGGCCAAAAAGGGCGTATGCGGTTTTTCCTGAATATATTCAGGAAAAAACGCATACGCCCTTTTTGGCCAACCAAGCAACCTGGAAAGGCAAATCAGCGCTACAGAGAAGTCTCGCTTCCCATCGGTCAAAAGGGCCATGCTGAAAAAAGTGTCAAAACCAGAAATGCAGGACAGGCCATGGAGAAATGGGAGCCTTGCTACACTGATGGGCGGGATGTAAATTGCCAACAGCCACTCTGGAGAAGTGTACGGTGTGTCCTGAAACATCTGAAAAACACAGCTTAGAGAGCATAGGGCACTTCCACTCATGGGGGTATAAATTGGGAAAATGAAAAATCAGCAAGACACAAGCACCCCAAAGTTGAGGGCTGCTCTGTTGACAAGGACCTCCACTTCATTCCACCTTAAATATCCCAGGAAAGAGAAAAATGGATAAAGAAGTTGTGGTCCTTATGTACAATGGAATATCACTCAGCCATGAAATCAATGTCATAAGGTTAGTAGCAGCATGATGAGTGGATTTAGGTACGACGATTCTAAGTGAAATAAGTCACACAGAAAAGGACACTTCTCATAAGGTATCACTGATAGAGGGAATGTAAAAACCGTTACACTTGAACTGAATTACAAAACAGAACAGAGTCACACATGCAGAAAACACACTATGGCTGCTTAACGGGAAAGGTGAGGTGGGGTGATACATAAAACAAGGGTATCAAATTAGCTCAGATACCGTTCCATAAACCCAATATGTAATAGACAAGACCTACTCCTTGCTCAGAGAACTGGACTCAACACGCCCTATTCACCGCACAAGAATATAACTGACTAGTAATAATCTTAAAACCTATGTATTGATATCTCTCTGTTAGTGTGTCAAGTGGGTGTAAAGCGGCATAAACACAGCAGTGAAAAGCAGCTAAACCCCATTATGAAAATAAATTACTTTGAAAAACCCATGAAACAACGACAGTGAAAGAGAGAGAAATTCTTACACAATGCGTTCAGGGGCTGTGATGCAACCTGGATTGACCATATCTAGACCCACAGCTGGATGAGACATAAGGGTGGACACTCTTGGGGCTGAGAGGTTTGGTGAGGTTGGGTGAGCAAACGCAGACCCTTTAAAGTAATACTTCGTGGTACCCATCGAATGGGTCCCAAATCTCCAGCTTCAAGGGCATCTTCCTACATCGAAAACATGCATGAGAAACCCAGAAGATAGTACACCGTGTGATGGGGAAAGGTTTCTAAAACGCACCTCATTTCTCATCTCCTTGTGCCCGGGTTCGCCATTCCAGCCGCTTTACTAGCAATCTCCCTACTTGGAGCATCAGCACCTTTAACCTCCTGTTCCGTACAGGTTGCAATTTGTCCTGAGGATGAACGGGAAGATGGGGAACCAACGAGAGACTAGCTCTTGGTGTCGGGACAGGCACAGGTCACTCTATTTTCCCATCAGGAAGAAGAATTAACCACAGGCTCAGCCTGCCCCCCGGAACCAGAACAGGGCCTGAAGCCATCCTGCGCTTTTGCGGCCAGCTCCCAAAAAAGCGAGTTGTAAAATGGAGGTTCAGGGCACTGCAATTCACAAACCTGCAGAGTTATAAATGATAACTCTCGTCCACAAATATATTGAGGGAAGGCAAAGAAGAGGATTTGAAATCAAGGCAGAATTGCACGAAACAGATTTCAGGAGGTAGATACGAATCGGCTTTAAAGCACATGAAAAGCGGCAAAACGTTGACAATGATGCCCTTGGCCAAAAAGGGCGTATGCGTTTTTTCCTGAATATATTCAGGAAAAAACGCATACGCCCTTTTTGGCCAACCAAGCAACCTGGAAAGGCAAATCAGCGCTACAGAGAAGTCTCGCTTCCCATCGGTCAAAAGGGCCATGCTGAAAAAAGTGTCAAAACCAGAAATGCAGGACAGGCCATGGAGAAATGGGAGCCTTGCTACACTGATGGGCGGGATGTAAATTGCCAACAGCCACTCTGGAGAAGTGTACGGTGAGTCCTGAAACATCTAAAAAAACACAGCTTAGAGAGCATAGGGCACTTCCACTCATGGGGGTATAAATTGGGAAAATGAAAAATCAGCAAGACACAAGCACCCCAAAGTTTAGGGCTGCTCTGTTGACAAGGACCTCCACTTCATTCCACCTTAAATATCCCAGGAAAGAGAAAAATGGATAAAGAAGTTGTGGTCCTTATGTACAATGGAATATCACTCAGCCATGAAATCAATGTCATAAGGTTAGTAGCAGCATGATGAGTGGATTTAGGTACGACGACTCTAAGTGAAATAAGTCACACAGAAAAGGACACTTCTCATAAGGTATCACTTTTAGAGGGAATGTAAAAACCGTTACACTTGAACTGAATTACAAAACAGAACAGAGTCACACATGCAGAAAACACACTATGGCTGCTTAACGGGAAAGGTGAGGTGGGGTGATACATAAAACAAGGGTATCAAATTAGCTCAGATACCGTTCCATAAACCCAATATGTAATAGACAAGACCTACTCCTTGCTCAGAGAACTGGACTCAACACGCCCTATTCACCGCACAAGAATATATCTGACTAGTAATAATCTTAAAACCTATGTATTGATATCTCTCTGTTAGTGTGTCAAGTGGGTGTAAAGCGGCATAAACACAGCAGTGAAAAGCAGCTAAACCCCATTATGAAAATAAATTACTTTGAAAAACCCATGAAACAACGACAGTGAAAGAGAGAGGAATTCTTACACAATGCGTTCAGGGGCTGTGATGCAACCTGGATTGACCATATCTAGACCAACAGCTGGATGAGACATAAGGGTGGACACTCTTGGGGCTGAGAGGTTTGGTGAGGTTGGGTGAGCAAACGCAGACCCTTTAAAGTAATACTTCGTGGTACCCATCGAATGGGTCCCAAATCTCCAGCTTCAAGGGCATCTTCCTACATCGAAAACATGCATGAGAAACCCAGAAGATAGTACACCGTGTGATGGGGAAAGGTTTCTAAAACGCACCTCATTTCTCATCTCCTTGTGCCCGGGTTCGCCATTCCAGCCGCTTTACTAGCAATCTCCCTACTTGGAGCATCAGCACCTTTAACCTCCTGTTCCGTACAGGTTGCAATTTGTCCTGAGGATGAACGGGAAGACGGGGAACCAACGAGAGACTAGCTCTTGGTGTTGGGACAGGCACAGGTCACTCTATTTTCCCATCAGGAAAAAGAATTAACCACAGGCTCAGCCTGCCCCCCGGAACCAGAACAGGGCCTGAAGCCATCCTGCGCTTTTGCGGCCAGCTCCCAAAAAAGCGAGTTGTAAAATGGAGGTTCAGGGCACTGCAATTCACAAACCTGCAGAGTTATAAATGATAACTCTCGTCCACAAATATATTGAGGGAAGGCAAAGAAGAGGATTTGAAATCAAGGCAGAATTGCAGGAAACAGATTTCAGGAGGTAGATTCGAATCGCCTTTAAAGCACATGAAAAGCGGCAAAACGTTGACAATGATGCCCTTGGCCAAAAAGGGCGTATGCGTTTTTTCCTGAATATATTCAGGAAAAAACGCATACGCCCTTTTTGGCCAACCAAGCAACCTGGAAAGGCAAATCAGCGCTACAGAGAAGTCTCGCTTCCCATCGGTCAAAAGGGCCATGCTGAAAAAAGTGTCAAAACCAGAAATGCAGGACAGGCCATGGAGAAATGGGAGCCTTGCTACACTGATGGGCGGGATGTAAATTGCCAACAGCCACTCTGGAGAAGTGTACGGTGTGTCCTGAAACATCTGAAAAACACAGCTTAGAGAGCATAGGGCACTTCCACTCATGGGGGTATAAATTGGGAAAATGAAAAATCAGCAAGACACAAGCACCCCAAAGTTGAGGGCTGCTCTGTTGACAAGGACCTCCACTTCATTCCACCTTAAATATCCCAGGAAAGAGAAAAATGGATAAAGAAGTTGTGGTCCTTATGTACAATGGAATATCACTCAGCCATGAAATCAATGTCATAAGGTTAGTAGCAGCATGATGAGTGGATTTAGGTACGACGATTCTAAGTGAAATAAGTCACACAGAAAAGGACACTTCTCATAAGGTATCACTTTTAGAGGGAATGTAAAAACCGTTACACTTGAACTGAATTACAAAACAGAACAGAGTCACACATGCAGAAAACAGACTATGGCTGCTTAACGGGAAAGGTGAGGTGGGGTGATACATAAAACAAGGGTATCAAATTAGCTCAGATACCGTTCCATAAACCCAATATGTAGTAGACAAGACCTACTCCTTGCTCAGAGAACTGGACTCAACACGCCCTATTCACCGCACAAGAATATATCTGACTAGTAATAATCTTAAAACCTATGTATTGATATCTCTCTGTTAGTGTGTCAAGTGGGTGTAAAGCGGCATAAACACAGCCGTGAAAAGCAGCTAAACCCCATTATGAAAATAAATTACTTTGAAAAACCCATGAAACAACGACAGTGAAAGAGATATAAATTCTTACACAATGAGTTCAGGGGCTGTGATGCAACCTGGATTGACCATATCTAGACCCACAGCTGGATGAGACATAAGGGTGGACACTCTTGGGGCTGAGAGGTTTGGTGAGGTTGGGTGAGCAAACGCAGACCCTTTAAAGTAATACTGCGTGGTACCCATCGCGTGGGTCCCAAATCTCCAGGTTCAAGGGCATCTTCCTACATCGAAAACATGCATGAGAAACCCAGAAGATAGTACACCGTGTGATGGGGAAAGGTTTCTAAAACGCACCTCATTTCTCATCTCCTTGTGCCCGGGTTCGCCATTCCAGCCGCTTTACTAGCAATCTCCCTACTTGGAGCATCAGCACCTTTAACCTCCTGTTCCGTACAGGTTGCAATTTGTCCTGAGGATGAACGGGAAGACGGGGAACCAACGAGAGACTAGCTCTTGGTGTCGGGACAGGCACAGGTCACTCTATTTTCCCATCAGGAAAAGAATTAACCACAGGCTCAGCATGCCCCCCGGAACCAGAACAGGGCCTGAAGCCATCCTGCGCTTTTGCGGCCAGCTCCCAAAAAAGTGAGTTGTAAAATGGAGGTTCAGGGCACTGCAATTCACAAACCTGCAGAGTTATAAATGATAACTCTCGTCCACAAATATATTGAGGGAAGGCAAAGAAGAGGATTTGAAATCAAGGCAGAATTGCACGAAACAGATTTCAGGAGGTAGATACAAATCGGCTTTAAAGCACATGAAAAGCGGCAAAACGTTGACAATGATGCCCTTGGCCAAAAAGGGCGTATGCGTTTTTTCCTGAATATATTCAGGAAAAAACGCATACGCCCTTTTTGGCCAACCAAGCAACCTGGAAAGGCAAATCAGCGCTACAGAGAAGTCTCGCTTCCCATCGGTCAAAAGGGCCATGCTGAAAAAAGTGTCAAAACCAGAAATGCAGGACAGGCCATGGAGAAATGGGAGCCTTGCTACACTGATGGGCGGGATGTAAATTGCCAACAGCCACTCTGGAGAAGTGTACGGTGAGTCCTGAAACATCTAAAAAACACAGCTTAGAGAGCATAGGGCACTTCCACTCATGGGGGTATAAATTGGGAAAATGAAAAATCAGCAAGACACAAGCACCCCAAAGTTTAGGGCTGCTCTGTTGACAAGGACCTCCACTTCATTCCACCTTAAATATCCCAGGAAAGAGAAAAATGGATAAAGAAGTTGTGGTCCTTATGTACAATGGAATATCACTCAGCCATGAAATCAATGTCATAAGGTTAGTAGCAGCATGATGAGTGGATTTAGGTACGACGATTCTAAGTGAAATAAGTCACACAGAAAAGGACACTTCTCATAAGGTATCACTTTTAGAGGGAATGTAAAAACCGTTACACTTGAACTGAATTACAAAACAGAACAGAGTCACACATGCAGAAAACACACTATGGCTGCTTAACGGGAAAGGTGAGGTGGGGTGATACATAAAACAAGGGTATCAAATTAGCTCAGATACCGTTCCATAAACCCAATATGTAATAGACAAGACCTACTCCTTGCTCAGAGAACTGGACTCAACACGCCCTATTCACCGCACTAGAATATATCTGACTAGTAATAATCTTAAAACCTATGTATTGATATCTCTCTGTTAGTGTGTCAAGTGGGTGTAAAGCGGCATAAACACAGCCGTGAAAAGCAGCTAAACCCCATTATGAAAATAAATTACTTTGAAAAACCCATGAAACAACGACAGTGAAAGAGATAGAAATTCTTACACAATGAGTTCAGGGGCTGTGATGCAACCTGGATTGACCATATCTAGACCCACAGCTGGATGAGACATAAGGGTGGACACTCTTGGGGCTGAGAGGTTTGGTGAGGTTGGGTGAGCAAACGCAGACCCTTTAAAGTAATACTTCGTGGTACCCATCGAATGGGTCCCAAATCTCCAGCTTCAAGGGCATCTTCCTACATCGAAAACATGCATGAGAAACCTAGAAGATAGTACACCGTGTGATGGGGAAAGGTTTCTAAAACGCACCTCATTTCTCATCTCCTTGTGCCCGGGTTCGCCATTCCAGCCGCTTTACTAGCAATCTCCCTACTTGGAGCATCAGCACCTTTAACCTCCTGTTCCGTACAGGTTGCAATTTGTCCTGAGGATGAACGGGAAGACGGGGAACCAACGAGAGACTAGCTCTTGGTGTTGGGACAGGCACAGGTCACTCTATTTTCCCATCAGAAAGAAGAATTTACCACAGGCTCAGCCTGCCCCCCGGAACCAGAACAGGGCCTGAAGCCATCCTGCGCTTTTGCGGCCAGCTCCCAAAAAAGCGAGTTGTAAAATGGAGGTTCAGGGCACTGCAATTCACAAACCTGCAGAGTTATAAATGATAAATCTCGTCCACAAATATATTGAGGGAAGGCAAAGAAGAGGATTTGAAATCAAGGCAGAATTGCAGGAAACAGATTTCAGGAGGTAGATTCGAATCGCCTTTAAAGCACATGAAAAGTGGCAAAATGTTGACAATGATGCCTTTGGCCAAAAAGGGCGTATGCGTTTCTTCCTGAATATATTCAGGAATAAACGCATACGCCCTTTTTGGCCAACCAAGCAACCTGGAAAGGCAAATCAGCGCTACAAAGAAGTCTCGCTTCCCATCGGTCAAAAGGGCCATGCTGAAAAAAGTGTCAAAACCAGAAATGCAGGACAGGCCATGGAGAAATGAGAGCCTTGCTACACTGATGGGCGGGATGTAAATTGCCAACAGCCACTCTGGAGAAGTGTACGGTGTGTCCTGAAACATCTGAAAAACACAGCTTAGAGAGCATAGGGCACTTCCACTCATGGGGGTATAAATTGGGAAAATGAAAAATCAGCAAGACACAAGCACCCCAAAGTTTAGGGCTGCTCTGTTGACAAGGACCTCCACTTCATTCCACCTTAAATATCCCAGGAAAGAGAAAAATGGATAAAGAAGTTGTGGTCCTTATGTACAATGGAATATCACTCAGCCATGAAATCAATGTCATAAGGTTAGTAGCAGCATGATGAGTGGATTTAGGTACGACGATTCTAAGTGAAATAAGTCACACAGAAAAGGACACTTCTCATAAGGTATCACTGATAGAGGGAATGTAAAAACCGTTACACTTGAACTGAATTACAAAACAGAACAGAGTCACACATGCAGAAAACAGACTATGGCTGCTTAACGGGAAAGGTGAGGTGGGGTGATACATAAAACAAGGGTATCAAATTAGCTCAGATACCGTTCCACAAACCCAATATGTAGTAGACAAGACCTACTCCTTGCTCAGAGAACTGGACTCAACACGCCCTATTCACCGCACAAGAATATATCTGACTAGTAATAATCTTAAAACCTATGTATTGATATCTCTCTGTTAGTGTGTCAAGTGGGTGTAAAGCGGCATAAACACAGCCGTGAAAAGCAGCTAAACCCCATTATGAAAATAAATTACTTTGAAAAACCCATGAAACAACGACAGTGAAAGAGATATAAATTCTTACACAATGAGTTCAGGGGCTGTGATGCAACCTGGATTGACCATATCTAGACCCACAGCTGGATGAGACATAAGGGTGGACACTCTTGGGGCTGAGAGGTTTGGTGAGGTTGGGTGAGCAAACGCAGACCCTTTAAAGTAATACTGCGTGGTACCCATCGCATGGGTCCCAAATCTCCAGCTTCAAGGGCATCTTCCTACATCGAAAACATGCATGAGAAACCCAGAAGATGGTACACCGTGTGATGGGGAAAGGTTTCTAAAACGCACCTCATTTCTCATCTCCTTGTGCCCGGGTTCGCCATTCCAGCTGCTTTACTAGCAATCTCCCTACTTGGAGCATCAGCACCTTTAACCTCCTGTTCCGTACAGGTTGCAATTTGTCCTGAGGATGAACGGGAAGACGGGGAACCAACGAGAGACTAGCTCTTGGTGTCGGGACAGGCACAGGTCACTCTATTTTCCCATCAGGAAGAAGAATTAACCACAGGCTCAGCCTGCCCCCCGGAACCAGAACAGGGCCTGAAGCCATCCTGCGCTTTTGCGGCCAGCTCCCAAAAAAGCGAGTTGTAAAATGGAGGTTCAGGGCACTGCAATTCACAAACCTGCAGAGTTATAAATGATAACTCTCGTCCACAAATATATTGAGGGAAGGCAAAGAAGAGGATTTGAAATCAAGGCAGAATTGCACGAAACAGATTTCAGGAGGTAGATACGAATCGCCTTTAAAGCACATGAAAAGCGGCAAAACGTTGACAATGATGCCCTTGGCCAAAAAGGGCGCATGCGTTTTTTCCTGAATATATTCAGGAAAAAACGCATACGCCCTTTTTGGCCAACCAAGCAACCTGGAAAGGCAAATCAGCGCTACAGAGAAGTCTCGCTTCCCATCGGTCAAAAGGGCCATGCTGAAAAAAGTGTCAAAACCAGAAATGCAGTACAGGCCATGGAGAAATGGGAGCCTTGCTACACTGATGGGCGGGATGTAAATTGCCAACAGCCACTCTGGAGAAGTGTACGGTGTGTCCTGAAACATCTGAAAAACACATCTTAGAGAGCATAGGGCACTTCCACTCATGGGGGTATAAATTGGGAAAATTAAAAATCAGCAAGACACAAGCACCCCAAAGTTGAGGGCTGCTCTGTTGACAAGGACCTCCACTTCATTCCACCTTAAATATCCCAGGAAAGAGAAAAATGGATAAAGAAGTTGTGGTCCTTATGTACAATGGAATATCACTCAGCCAGGAAATCAATGTCATAAGGTTAGTAGCAGCATGATGAGTGGATTTAGGTATGACGATTCTAAGTGAAATAAGTCACACAGAAAAGGACACTTCTCATAAGGTATCACTTTTAGAGGGAATGTAAAAACCGTTACACTTGAACTGAATTACAAAACAGAACAGAGTCACACATGCAGAAAACACACTATGGCTGCTTAACGGGAAAGGTGAGGTGGGGTGATACATAAAACAAGGGTATCAAATTAGCTCAGATACCATTCCATAAACCCAATATGTAGTAGACAAGACCTACTCCTTGCTCAGAGAACTGGACTCAACACGCCCTATTCACCGCACAAGAATATATCTGACTAGTAATAATCTTAAAACCTATGTATTGATATCTCTCTGTTAGTGTGTCAAGTGGGTGTAAAGCGGCATAAACACAGCCGTGAAAAGCAGCTAAACCCCATTATGAAAATAAATTACTTTGAAAAACCAATGAAACAACGACAGTGAAAGAGATAGAAATTCTTACACAATGAGTTCAGGGGCTGTGATGCAACATGGATTGACCATATCTAGACCCACAGCTGGATGAGACATAAGGGTGGACACTCTTGGGGCTGAGAGGTTTGGTGAGGTTGGGTGAGCAAACGCAGACCCTTTAAAGTAATACTGCGTGGTACCCATCGCATGGGTCCCAAATCTCCAGGTTCAAGGGCATCTTCCTACATCGAAAACATGCATGAGAAACCCAGAAGATGGTACACCGTGTGATGGGGAAAGGTTTCTAAAACGCACCTCATTTCTCATCTCCTTGTGCCCGGGTTCGCCATTCCAGCCGGTTTACTAGCAATCTCCCTACTTGGAGCATCAGCACCTTTAACCTCCTGTTCCGTACAGGTTGCAATTTGTCCTGAGGATGAACGGGAAGACGGGGAACCAACGAGAGACTAGCTCTTGGTGTTGGGACAGGCACAGGTCACTCTATTTTCCCATCAGAAAGAAGAATTAACCACAGGCTCAGCCTGCCCCCCGGAACCAGAACAGGGCCTGAAGCCATCCTGCGCTTTTGCGGCCAGCTCCCAAAAAAGCGAGTTGTAAAATGGAGGTTCAGGGCACTGCAATTCACAAACCTGCAGAGTTATAAATGATAAATCTCGTCCACAAATATATTGAGGGAAGGCAAAGAAGAGGATTTGAAATCAAGGCAGAATTGCAGGAAACAGATTTCAGGAGGTAGATTCGAATCGCCTTTAAAGCACATGAAAAGCGGCAAAATGTTGACAATGATGCCTTTGGCCAAAAAGGGCGTATGCGTTTCTTCCTGAATATATTCAGGAATAAACGCATACGCCCTTTTTGGCCAACCAAGCAACCTGGAAAGGCAAATCAGCGCTACAAAGAAGTCTCGCTTCCCATCGGTCAAAAGGGCCATGCTGAAAAAAGTGTCAAAACCAGAAATGCAGGACAGGCCATGGAGAAATGAGAGCCTTGCTACACTGATGGGCGGGATGTAAATTGCCAACAGCCACTCTGGAGAAGTGTACGGTGTGTCCTTAAACATCTGAAAAACACAGCTTAGAGAGCATAGGGCACTTCCACTCATGGGGGTATAAATTGGGAAAATGAAAAATCAGCAAGACACAAGCACCCCAAAGTTTAGGGCTGCTCTGTTGACAAGGACCTCCACTTCATTCCACCTTAAATATCCAAGGAAAGAGGAAAATGGATAAAGAAGTTGTGGTCCTTATGTACAATGGAATATCACTCAGCCATGAAATCAATGTCATAAGGTTAGTAGCAGCATGATGAGTGGATTTAGGTACGACGATTCAAAGTGAAATAAGTCACACAGAAAAGGACACTTCTCATAAGGTATCACTTTTAGAGGGAATGTAAAAACCGTTACACTTGAACTGAATTACAAAACAGAACAGAGTCACACATGCAGAAAACAGACTATGGCTGCTTAACGGGAAAGGTGAGGTGGGGTGATACATAAAACAAGGGTATCAAATTAGCTCAGATACCGTTCCATAAACCCAATATGTAGTAGACAAGACCTACTCCTTGCTCAGAGAACTGGACTCAACACGCCCTATTCACCGCACAAGAATATATCTGACTAGTAATAATCTTAAAACCTATGTAATGATATCTCTCTGTTAGTGTGTCAAGTGGGTGTAAAGCGACATAAACACAGCAGTGAAAAGCAGCTAAACCCCATTATGAAAATAAATTACTTTGAAAAACCCATGAAACAACGACAGTGAAAGAGAGAGAAATTCTTACACAATGCGTTCAGGGGCTGTGATGCAACCTGGATTGACCATATCTAGACCCACAGCTGGATGAGACATAAGGGTGGACACTCTTGGGGCTGAGAGGTTTGGTGAGGTTGGGTGAGCAAACGCAGACCCTTTAAAGTAATACTGCGTGGTACCCATCGCATGGGTCCCAAATCTCCAGCTTCAAGGGCATCTTCCTACATCGAAAACATGCATGAGAAACCCAGAAGATAGTACACCGTGTGATGGGGAAAGGTTTCTAAAACGCACCTCATTTCTCATCTCCTTGTGCCCGGGTTCGCCATTCCAGCCGCTTTACTAGCAATCTCCCTACTTGGAGCATCAGCACCTTTAACCTCCTGTTCCGTACAGGTTGCAATTTGTCCTGAGGATGAACGGGAAGATGGGGAACGAACGAGAGACTAGCTCTTGGTGTTGGGACAGGCACAGGTCACTCTATTTTCACATCAGAAAGAAGAATTAACCACAGGCTCAGCCTGCCCCCCGGAACCAGAACAGGGCCTGAAGCCATCCTGCGCTTTTGCGGCCAGCTCCCAAAAAAGCGAGTTGTAAAATGGAGGTTCAGGGCACTGCAATTCACAAACCTGCAGAGTTATAAATGATAACTCTCGTCCACAAATATATTGAGGGAAGGCAAAGAAGAGGATTTGAAATCAAGGCAGAATTGCAGGAAACAGATTTCAGGAGGTAGATTCGAATCGCCTTTAAAGCACATGAAAAGCGGCAAAAAGTTGACAATGATGCCCTTGGCCAAAAAGGGCGTATGCGTTTTTTCCTGAATATATTCAGGAAAAAACGCATACGCCCTTTTTGGCCAACCAAGCAACCTGGAAAGGCAAATCAGCGCTAGAGAGAAGTCTCGCTTCCCATCGGTCAAAAGGGCCATGCTGAAAAAAGTGTCAAAACCAGAAATGCAGGACAGGCCATGGAGAAATGGGAGCCTTGCTACACTGATGGGCGGGATGTAAATTGCCAACAGCCACTCTGGAGAAGTGTACGGTGAGTCCTGAAACATCTAAAAAAACACAGCTTAGAGAGCATAGGGCACTTCCACTCATGGGGGTATAAATTGGGAAAATGAAAAATCAGCAAGACACAAGCACCCCAAAGTTTAGGGATGCTCTGTTGACAAGTACCTCCACTTCATTCCACCTTAAATATCCCAGGAAAGAGAAAAATGGATAAAGAAGTTGTGGTCCTTATGTACAATGGAATATCACTCAGCCATGAAATCAATGTCATAAGGTTAGTAGCAGCATGATGAGTGGATTTAGGTACGACGATTCTAAGTGAAATAAGTCACACAGAAAAGGACACTTCTCATAAGGTATCACTTTTAGAGGGAATGTAAAAACCGTTACACGTGAACTGAATTACAAAACAGAACAGAGTCACACATGCAGAAAACACACTATGGCTGCTTAACGGGAAAGGTGAGGTGGGGTGATACATAAAACAAGGGTATCAAATTAGCTCAGATACCGTTCCATAAACCCACTATGTAATAGACAAGACCTACTCCTTGCTCAGAGAACTGGACTCAACACGCCCTATTCACCGCACAAGAATATATCTGACTAGTAATAATCGTAAAACCTATGTATTGATATCTCTCTGTTAGTGTGTCAAGTGGGTGTAAAGCGGCATAAACACAGCAGTGAAAAGCAGCTAAACCCCATTATGAAAATAAATTACTTTGAAAAACCCATGAAACAACGACAGTGAAAGAGAGAGAAATTCTTACACAATGCGTTCAGGGG
The DNA here is from genome assembly GCF_965194805.1 of Balaenoptera borealis. Classification (NCBI taxonomy): domain Eukaryota; kingdom Metazoa; phylum Chordata; class Mammalia; order Artiodactyla; family Balaenopteridae; genus Balaenoptera; species Balaenoptera borealis. The sequence goes on from NW_028123642.1 coordinate 360,916, forward strand.
CTGTGATGCAACCTGGATTGACCATATCTAGACCCACAGCTGGATGAGACATAAGGGTGGACACTCTTGGGGCTGAGAGGTTTGGTGAGGTTGGGTGAGCAAACGCAGACCCTTTAAAGTAATACTTCGTGGTACCCATCGAATGGGTCCCAAATCTCCAGCTTCAAGGGCATCTTCCTACATCGAAAACATGCATGAGAAACCTAGAAGATAGTACACCGTGTGATGGGGAAAGGTTTCTAAAACGCACCTCATTTCTCATCTCCTTGTGCCCGGGTTCGCCATTCCAGCCGCTTTACTAGCAATCTCCCTACTTGGAGCATCAGCACCTTTAACCTCCTGTTCCGTACAGGTTGCAATTTGTCCTGAGGATGAACGGGAAGACGGGGAACCAACGAGAGACTAGCTCTTGGTGTTGGGACAGGCACAGGTCACTCTATTTTCCCATCAGAAAGAAGAATTAACCACAGGCTCAGCCTGCCCCCCGGAACCAGAACAGGGCCTGAAGCCATCCTGCGCTTTTGCGGCCAGCTCCCAAAAAAGCGAGTTGTAAAATGGAGGTTCAGGGCACTGCAATTCACAAACCTGCAGAGTTATAAATGATAAATCTCGTCCACAAATATATTGAGGGAAGGCAAAGAAGAGGATTTGAAATCAAGGCAGAATTGCAGGAAACAGATTTCAGGAGGTAGATTCGAATCGCCTTTAAAGCACATGAAAAGTGGCAAAATGTTGACAATGATGCCTTTGGCCAAAAAGGGCGTATGCGTTTCTTCCTGAATATATTCAGGAATAAACGCATACGCCCTTTTTGGCCAACCAAGCAACCTGGAAAGGCAAATCAGCGCTACAAAGAAGTCTCGCTTCCCATCGGTCAAAAGGGCCATGCTGAAAAAAGTGTCAAAACCAGAAATGCAGGACAGGCCATGGAGAAATGAGAGCCTTGCTACACTGATGGGCGGGATGTAAATTGCCAACAGCCACTCTGGAGAAGTGTACGGTGTGTCCTGAAACATCTGAAAAACACAGCTTAGAGAGCATAGGGCACTTCCACTCATGGGGGTATAAATTGGGAAAATGAAAAATCAGCAAGACACAAGCACCCCAAAGTTTAGGGCTGCTCTGTTGACAAGGACCTCCACTTCATTCCACCTTAAATATCCCAGGAAAGAGAAAAATGGATAAAGAAGTTGTGGTCCTTATGTACAATGGAATATCACTCAGCCATGAAATCAATGTCATAAGGTTAGTAGCAGCATGATGAGTGGATTTAGGTACGACGATTCTAAGTGAAATAAGTCACACAGAAAAGGACACTTCTCATAAGGTATCACTTTTAGAGGGAATGTAAAAACCGTTACACTTGAACTGAATTACAAAACAGAACAGAGTCACACATGCAGAAAACAGACTATGGCTGCTTAACGGGAAAGGTGAGGTGGGGTGATACATAAAACAAGGGTATCAAATTAGCTCAGATCCCGTTCCACAAACCCAATATGTAGTAGACAAGACCTACTCCTTGCTCAGAGAACTGGACTCAACACGCCCTATTCACCGCACAAGAATATATCTGACTAGTAATAATCTTAAAACCTATGTATTGATATCTCTCTGTTAGTGTGTCAAGTGGGTGTAAAGCGGCATAAACACAGCCGTGAAAAGCAGCTAAACCCCATTATGAAAATAAATTACTTTGAAAAACCCATGAAACAACGACAGTGAAAGAGATAGAAATTCTTACACAATGAGTTCAGGGGCTGTGATGCAACCTGGATTGACCATATCTAGAGCCACAGCTGGATGAGACACAAGGGTGGACACTCTTGGGGCTGAGAGGTTTGGTGAGGTTGGGTGAGCAAACGCAGACCCTTTAAAGTAATACTGCGTGGTACCCATCGCATGGGTCCCAAATCTCCAGGTTCAAGGGCATCTTCCTACATCGAAAACATGCATGAGAAACCCAGAAGATGGTACACCGTGTGATGGGGAAAGGTTTCTAAAACACACCTCATTTCTCATCTCCTTGTGCCCGGGTTCGCCATTCCAGCTGCTTTACTAGCAATCTCCCTACTTGGAGCATCAGCACCTTTAACCTCCTGTTCCGTACAGGTTGCAATTTGTCCTGAGGATGAACGGGAAGACGGGGAACCAACGAGAGACTAGCTCTTGGTGTCGGGACAGGCACAGGTCACTCTATTTTCCCATCAGGAAGAAGAATTAACCACAGGCTCAGCCTGCCCCCCGGAACCAGAACAGGGCCTGAAGCCATCCTGCGCTTTTGCGGCCAGCTCCCAAAAAAGCGAGTTGTAAAATGGAGGTTCAGGGCACTGCAATTCACAAACCTGCAGAGTTATAAATGATAACTCTCGTCCACAAATATATTGAGGGAAGGCAAAGAAGAGGATTTGAAATCAAGGCAGAATTGCAGGAAACAGATTTCAGGAGGTAGATTCGAATCGCCTTTAAAGCACATGAAAAGCGGCAAAACGTTGACAATGATGCCCTTGGCCAAAAAGGGCGTATGCGTTTTTTCCTGAATATATTCAGGAAAAAACGCATACGCCCTTTTTGGCCAACCAAGCAACCTGGAAAGGCAAATCAGCGCTACAGAGAAGTCTCGCTTCCCATCGGTCAAAAGGGCCATGCTGAAAAAAGTGTCAAAACCAGAAATGCAGGACAGGCCATGGAGAAATGGGAGCCTTGCTACACTGATGGGCGGGATGTAAATTGCCAACAGCCACTCTGGAGAAGTGTACGGTGAGTCCTGAAACATTTAAAAAACACAGCTTAGAGAGCATAGGGCACTTCCACTCATGGGGGTATAAATTGGGAAAATGAAAAATCAGCAAGACACAAGCACCCCAAAGTTTAGGGCTGCTCTGTTGACAAGGACCTCCACTTCATTCTACCTTAAATATCCCAGGAAAGAGAAAAATGGATAAAGAAGTTGTGGTCCTTATGTACAATGGAATATCACTCAGCCATGAAATCAATGTCATAAGGTTAGTAGCAGCATGATGAGTGGATTTAGGTACGATGATTCAAAGTGAAATAAGTCACACAGAAAAGGACACTTCTCATAAGGTATCACTTTTAGAGGGAATGTAAAAACCGTTACACTTGAACTGAATTACAAAACAGAACAGAGTCACACATGCAGAAAACACACTATGGCTGCTTAACGGGAAAGGTGAGGTGGGGTGATACATAAAACAAGGGTATCAAATTAGCTCAGATACCGTTCCATAAACCCAATATGTAGTAGACAAGACCTACTCCTTGCTCAGAGAACTGGACTCAACACGCCCTATTCACCGCACAAGAATATATCTGACTAGTAATAATCTTAAAACCTATGTATTGATATCTCTCTGTTAGTGTGTCAAGTGGGTGTAAAGCGGCATAAACACAGCAGTGAAAAGCAGCTAAACCCCATTATGAAAATAAATTACTTTGAAAAACCCATGAAACAAAGACAGTGAAAGAGAGAGAAATTCTTACACAATGCGTTCAGGGGCTGTGATGCAACCTGGATTGACCATATCTAGACCCACAGCTGGATGAGACATAAGGGTGGACACTCTTGGGGCTGAGAGGTTTGGTGAGGTTGGGTGAGCAAACGCAGACCCTTTAAAGTAATACTGCGTGGTACCCATCGCCTGGGTCCCAAATCTCCAGGTTCAAGGGCATCTTCCTACATCGAAAACATGCATGAGAAACCCAGAAGATGGTACACCGTGTGATGGGGAAAGGTTTCTAAAACGCACCTCATTTCTCAGCTCCTTGTGCCCGGGTTCGCCATTCCAGCCGCTTTACTAGCAATCTCCCTACTTGGAGCATCAGCACCTTTAACCTCCTGTTCCGTACAGGTTGCAATTTGTCCTGAGGATGAACGGGAAGACGGGGAACCAACGAGAGACTAGCTCTTGGTGTCGGGACAGGCACAGGTCACTCTATTTTCCCATCAGGAAGAAGAATTAACCACAGGCTCAGCCTGCCCCCCGGAACCAGAACAGGGCCTGAAGCCATCCTGCGCTTTTGCGGCCAGCTCCCAAGAAAGCGAGTTGTAAAATGGAGGTTCAGGGCACTGCAATTCACAAACCTGCAGAGTTATAAATGATAACTCTCGTCCACAAATATATTGAGGGAAGGCAAAGAAGAGGATTTGAAATCAAGGCAGAATTGCACGAAACAGATTTCAGGAGGTAGATTCGAATCGCCTTTAAAGCACATGAAAAGCGGCAAAACGTTGACAATGATGCCCTTGGCCAAAAAGGGCGTATGCGTTTTTTCCTGAATATATTCAGGAAAAAACGCATACGCCCTTTTTGGCCAACCAAGCAACCTGGAAAGGCAAATCAGCGCTACAGAGAAGTCTCGCTTCCCATCGGTCAAAAGGGCCATGCTGAAAAAAGTGTCAAAACCAGAAATGCAGGACAGGCCATGGAGAAATGGGAGCCTTGCTACACTGATGGGCGGGATGTAAATTGCCAACAGCCACTCTGGAGAAGTGTACGGTGAGTCCTGAAACATTTAAAAAACACAGCTTAGAGAGCATAGGGCACTTCCACTCATGGGGGTATAAATTGGGAAAATGAAAAATCAGCAAGACACAAGCACCGCAAAGTTTAGGGCTGCTCTGTTGACAAGGACCTCCACTTCATTCCACCTTAAATATCCCAGGAAAGAGAAAAATGGATAAAGAAGTTGTGGTCCTTATGTACAATGGAATATCACTCAGCCATGAAATCAATGTCATAAGGTTAGTAGCAGCATGATGAGTGGATTTAGGTACGACGATTCTAAGTGAAATAAGTCACACAGAAAAGGACACTTCTCATAAGGTATCACTTTTAGAGGGAATGTAAAAACCGTTACACTTGAACTGAATTACAAAACAGAACAGAGTCACACATGCAGAAAACACACTATGGCTGCTTAACGGGAAAGGTGAGGTGGGGTGATACATAAAACAAGGGTATCAAATTAGCTCAGATACCGTTCCATAAACCCAATATGTAGTAGACAAGACCTACTCCTTGCTCAGAGAACTGGACTCAACACGCCCTATTCACCGCACAAGAATATATCTGACTAGTAATAATCTTAAAACCTATGTATTGATATCTCTCTGTTAGTGTGTCAAATGGGTGTAAAGCGGCATAAACACAGCAGTGAAAAGCAGCTAAACCCCATTATGAAAATAAATTACTTTGAAAAACCCATGAAACAACGACAGTGAAAGAGAGAGAAATTCTTACACAATGCTTTCAGGGGCTGTGATGCAACCTGGATTGACCATATCTAGACCCACAGCTGGATGAGACATAAGGGTGGACACTCTTGGGGCTGAGAGGTTTGGTGAGGTTGGGTGAGCAAACGCAGACCCTTTAAAGTAATACTGCGTGGTACCCATCGCATGGGTCCCAAATCTCCAGGTTCAAGGGCATCTTCCTACATCGAAAACATGCATGAGAAACCCAGAAGATAGTACACCGTGTGATGGGGAAAGGTTTCTAAAACGCACCTCATTTCTCATCTCCTTGTGCCCGGGTTCGCCATTCCAGCCGCTTTACTAGCAATCTCCCTACTTGGAGCATCAGCACCTTTAACCTCCTGTTCCGTACAGGTTGCAATTTGTCCTGAGGATGAACGGGAAGACGGGGAACCAACGAGAGACTAGCTCTTGGTGTTGGGACAGGCACAGGTCACTCTATTTTCCCATCAGAAAGAAGAATTAACCACAGGCTCAGCCTGCCCCCCGGAACCAGAACAGGGCCTGAAGCCATCCTGCGCTTTTGCGGCCAGCTCCCAAAAAAGCGAGTTGTAAAATGGAGGTTCAGGGCACTGCAATTCACAAACCTGCAGAGTTATAAATGATAAATCTCGTCCACAAATATATTGAGGGAAGGCAAAGAAGAGGATTTGAAATCAAGGCAGAATTGCAGGAAACAGATTTCAGGAGGTAGATTCGAATCGCCTTTAAAGCACATGAAAAGTGGCAAAATGTTGACAATGATGCCTTTGGCCAAAAAGGGCGTATGCGTTTCTTCCTGAATATATTCAGGAATAAACGCATACGCCCTTTTTGGCCAACCAAGCAACCTGGAAAGGCAAATCAGCGCTACAAAGAAGTCTCGCTTCCCATCGGTCAAAAGGGCCATGCTGAAAAAAGTGTCAAAACCAGAAATGCAGGACAGGCCATGGAGAAATGAGAGCCTTGCTACACTGATGGGCGGGATGTAAATTGCCAACAGCCACTCTGGAGAAGTGTACGGTGTGTCCTGAAACATCTGAAAAACACAGCTTAGAGAGCATAGGGCACTTCCACTCATGGGGGTATAAATTGGGAAAATGAAAAATCAGCAAGACACAAGCACCCCAAAGTTTAGGGCTGCTCTGTTGACAAGGACCTCCACTTCATTCCACCTTAAATATCCCAGGAAAGAGAAAAATGGATAAAGAAGTTGTGGTCCTTATGTACAATGGAATATCACTCAGCCATGAAATCAATGTCATAAGGTTAGTAGCAGCATGATGAGTGGATTTAGGTACGACGATTCTAAGTGAAATAAGTCACACAGAAAAGGACACTTCTCATAAGGTATCACTTTTAGAGGGAATGTAAAAACCGTTACACTTGAACTGAATTACAAAACAGAACAGAGTCACACATGCAGAAAACAGACTATGGCTGCTTAACGGGAAAGGTGAGGTGGGGTGATACATAAAACAAGGGTATCAAATTAGCTCAGATCCCGTTCCACAAACCCAATATGTAGTAGACAAGACCTACTCCTTGCTCAGAGAACTGGACTCAACACGCCCTATTCACCGCACAAGAATATATCTGACTAGTAATAATCTTAAAACCTATGTATTGATATCTCTCTGTTAGTGTGTCAAGTGGGTGTAAAGCGGCATAAACACAGCCGTGAAAAGCAGCTAAACCCCATTATGAAAATAAATTACTTTGAAAAACCCATGAAACAACGACAGTGAAAGAGATAGAAATTCTTACACAATGAGTTCAGGGGCTGTGATGCAACCTGGATTGACCATATCTAGAGCCACAGCTGGATGAGACACAAGGGTGGACACTCTTGGGGCTGAGAGGTTTGGTGAGGTTGGGTGAGCAAACGCAGACCCTTTAAAGTAATACTGCGTGGTACCCATCGCATGGGTCCCAAATCTCCAGGTTCAAGGGCATCTTCCTACATCGAAAACATGCATGAGAAACCCAGAAGATGGTACACCGTGTGATGGGGAAAGGTTTCTAAAACACACCTCATTTCTCATCTCCTTGTGCCCGGGTTCGCCATTCCAGCTGCTTTACTAGCAATCTCCCTACTTGGAGCATCAGCACCTTTAACCTCCTGTTCCGTACAGGTTGCAATTTGTCCTGAGGATGAACGGGAAGACGGGGAACCAACGAGAGACTAGCTCTTGGTGTCGGGACAGGCACAGGTCACTCTATTTTCCCATCAGGAAGAAGAATTAACCACAGGCTCAGCCTGCCCCCCGGAACCAGAACAGGGCCTGAAGCCATCCTGCGCTTTTGCGGCCAGCTCCCAAAAAAGCGAGTTGTAAAATGGAGGTTCAGGGCACTGCAATTCACAAACCTGCAGAGTTATAAATGATAACTCTCGTCCACAAATATATTGAGGGAAGGCAAAGAAGAGGATTTGAAATCAAGGCAGAATTGCAGGAAACAGATTTCAGGAGGTAGATTCGAATCGCCTTTAAAGCACATGAAAAGCGGCAAAACGTTGACAATGATGCCCTTGGCCAAAAAGGGCGTATGCGTTTTTTCCTGAATATATTCAGGAAAAAACGCATACGCCCTTTTTGGCCAACCAAGCAACCTGGAAAGGCAAATCAGCGCTACAGAGAAGTCTCGCTTCCCATCGGTCAAAAGGGCCATGCTGAAAAAAGTGTCAAAACCAGAAATGCAGGACAGGCCATGGAGAAATGGGAGCCTTGCTACACTGATGGGCGGGATGTAAATTGCCAACAGCCACTCTGGAGAAGTGTACGGTGAGTCCTGAAACATTTAAAAAACACAGCTTAGAGAGCATAGGGCACTTCCACTCATGGGGGTATAAATTGGGAAAATGAAAAATCAGCAAGACACAAGCACCCCAAAGTTTAGGGCTGCTCTGTTGACAAGGACCTCCACTTCATTCTACCTTAAATATCCCAGGAAAGAGAAAAATGGATAAAGAAGTTGTGGTCCTTATGTACAATGGAATATCACTCAGCCATGAAATCAATGTCATAAGGTTAGTAGCAGCATGATGAGTGGATTTAGGTACGATGATTCAAAGTGAAATAAGTCACACAGAAAAGGACACTTCTCATAAGGTATCACTTTTAGAGGGAATGTAAAAACCGTTACACTTGAACTGAATTACAAAACAGAACAGAGTCACACATGCAGAAAACACACTATGGCTGCTTAACGGGAAAGGTGAGGTGGGGTGATACATAAAACAAGGGTATCAAATTAGCTCAGATACCGTTCCATAAACCCAATATGTAGTAGACAAGACCTACTCCTTGCTCAGAGAACTGGACTCAACACGCCCTATTCACCGCACAAGAATATATCTGACTAGTAATAATCTTAAAACCTATGTATTGATATCTCTCTGTTAGTGTGTCAAGTGGGTGTAAAGCGGCATAAACACAGCAGTGAAAAGCAGCTAAACCCCATTATGAAAATAAATTACTTTGAAAAACCCATGAAACAAAGACAGTGAAAGAGAGAGAAATTCTTACACAATGCGTTCAGGGGCTGTGATGCAACCTGGATTGACCATATCTAGACCCACAGCTGGATGAGACATAAGGGTGGACACTCTTGGGGCTGAGAGGTTTGGTGAGGTTGGGTGAGCAAACGCAGACCCTTTAAAGTAATACTGCGTGGTACCCATCGCCTGGGTCCCAAATCTCCAGGTTCAAGGGCATCTTCCTACATCGAAAACATGCATGAGAAACCCAGAAGATGGTACACCGTGTGATGGGGAAAGGTTTCTAAAACGCACCTCATTTCTCAGCTCCTTGTGCCCGGGTTCGCCATTCCAGCCGCTTTACTAGCAATCTCCCTACTTGGAGCATCAGCACCTTTAACCTCCTGTTCCGTACAGGTTGCAATTTGTCCTGAGGATGAACGGGAAGACGGGGAACCAACGAGAGACTAGCTCTTGGTGTCGGGACAGGCACAGGTCACTCTATTTTCCCATCAGGAAGAAGAATTAACCACAGGCTCAGCCTGCCCCCCGGAACCAGAACAGGGCCTGAAGCCATCCTGCGCTTTTGCGGCCAGCTCCCAAGAAAGCGAGTTGTAAAATGGAGGTTCAGGGCACTGCAATTCACAAACCTGCAGAGTTATAAATGATAACTCTCGTCCACAAATATATTGAGGGAAGGCAAAGAAGAGGATTTGAAATCAAGGCAGAATTGCACGAAACAGATTTCAGGAGGTAGATTCGAATCGCCTTTAAAGCACATGAAAAGCGGCAAAACGTTGACAATGATGCCCTTGGCCAAAAAGGGCGTATGCGTTTTTTCCTGAATATATTCAGGAAAAAACGCATACGCCCTTTTTGGCCAACCAAGCAACCTGGAAAGGCAAATCAGCGCTACAGAGAAGTCTCGCTTCCCATCGGTCAAAAGGGCCATGCTGAAAAAAGTGTCAAAACCAGAAATGCAGGACAGGCCATGGAGAAATGGGAGCCTTGCTACACTGATGGGCGGGATGTAAATTGCCAACAGCCACTCTGGAGAAGTGTACGGTGAGTCCTGAAACATTTAAAAAACACAGCTTAGAGAGCATAGGGCACTTCCACTCATGGGGGTATAAATTGGGAAAATGAAAAATCAGCAAGACACAAGCACCGTAAAGTTTAGGGCTGCTCTGTTGACAAGGACCTCCACTTCATTCCACCTTAAATATCCCAGGAAAGAGAAAAATGGATAAAGAAGTTGTGGTCCTTATGTACAATGGAATATCACTCAGCCATGAAATCAATGTCATAAGGTTAGTAGCAGCATGATGAGTGGATTTAGGTACGACGATTCTAAGTGAAATAAGTCACACAGAAAAGGACACTTCTCATAAGGTATCACTTTTAGAGGGAATGTAAAAACCGTTACACTTGAACTGAATTACAAAACAGAACAGAGTCACACATGCAGAAAACACACTATGGCTGCTTAACGGGAAAGGTGAGGTGGGGTGATACATAAAACAAGGGTATCAAATTAGCTCAGATACCGTTCCATAAACCCAATATGTAGTAGACAAGACCTACTCCTTGCTCAGAGAACTGGACTCAACACGCCCTATTCACCGCACAAGAATATATCTGACTAGTAATAATCTTAAAACCTATGTATTGATATCTCTCTGTTAGTGTGTCAAATGGGTGTAAAGCGGCATAAACACAGCAGTGAAAAGCAGCTAAACCCCATTATGAAAATAAATTACTTTGAAAAACCCATGAAACAACGACAGTGAAAGAGAGAGAAATTCTTACACAATGCTTTCAGGGGCTGTGATGCAACCTGGATTGACCATATCTAGACCCACAGCTGGATGAGACATAAGGGTGGACACTCTTGGGGCTGAGAGGTTTGGTGAGGTTGGGTGAGCAAACGCAGACCCTTTAAAGTAATACTGCGTGGTACCCATCGCATGGGTCCCAAATCTCCAGGTTCAAGGGCATCTTCCTACATCGAAAACATGCATGAGAAACCCAGAAGATGGTACACCGTGTGATGGGGAAAGGTTTCTAAAACGCACCTCATTTCTCATCTCCTTGTGCCCGGGTTCGCCATTCCAGCCGCTTTACTAGCAATCTCCCTACTTGGAGCATCAGCACCTTTAACCTCCTGTTCCGTACAGGTTGCAATTTGTCCTGAGGATGAACGGGAAGACGGGGAACCAACGAGAGACTAGCTCTTGGTGTCGGGACAGGCACAGGTCACTCTATTTTCCCATCAGAAAGAAGAATTAACCACAGGCTCAGCCTGCCCCCCGGAACCAGAACAGGGCCTGAAGCCATCCTGCGCTTTTGCGGCCAGCTCCCAAAAAAGCGAGTTGTAAAATGGAGGTTCAGGGCACTGCAATTCACAAACCTGCAGAGTTATAAATGATAACTCTCGTCCACAAATATATTGAGGGAAGGCAAAGAAGAGGATTTGAAATTAAGGCAGAATTGCAGGAAACAGATTTCAGGAGGTAGATTCGAATCGCCTTTAAAGCACATGAAAAGCGGCAAAACGTTGACAATGATGCCCTTGGCCAAAAAGGGCGTATGCGTTTTTTCCTGAATATATTCAGGAAAAAACGCATACGCCCTTTTTGGCCAACCAAGCAACCTGGAAAGGCAAATCAGCGCTACAGAGAAGTCTCGCTTCCCATCGGTCAAAAGGGCCATGCTGAAAAAAGTGTCAAAACCAGAAATGCAGGACAGGCCATGGAGAAATGGGAGCCTTGCTACACTGATGGGCGGGATGTAAATTGCCAACAGCCACTCTGGAGAAGTGTACGGTGAGTCCTGAAACATTTAAAAAACACAGCTTAGAGAGCATAGGGCACTTCCACTCATGGGGGTATAAATTGGGAAAATGAAAAATCAGCAAGACACAAGCACCGCAAAGTTTAGGGCTGCTCTGTTGACAAGGACCTCCACTTCATTCCACCTTAAATATCCCAGGAAAGAGAAAAATGGATAAAGAAGTTGTGGTCCTTATGTACAATGGAATATCACTCAGCCATGAAATCAATGTCATAAGGTTAGTAGCAGCATGATGAGTGGATTTAGGTACGACGATTCTAAGTGAAATAAGTCACACAGAAAAGGACACTTCTCATAAGGTATCACTTTTAGAGGGAATGTAAAAACCGTTACACTTGAACTGAATTACAAAACAGAACAGAGTCACACATGCAGAAAACACACTATGGCTGCTTAACGGGAAAGGTGAGGTGGGGTGATACATAAAACAAGGGTATCAAATTAGCTCAGATACCGTTCCATAAACCCAATATGTAGTAGACAAGACCTACTCCTTGCTCAGAGAACTGGACTCAACACGCCCTATTCACCGCACAAGAATATATCTGACTAGTAATAATCTTAAAACCTATGTATTGATATCTCTCTGTTAGTGTGTCAAATGGGTGTAAAGCGGCATAAACACAGCAGTGAAAAGCAGCTAAACCCCATTATGAAAATAAATTACTTTGAAAAACCCATGAAACAACGACAGTGAAAGAGAGAGAAATTCTTACACAATGCTTTCAGGGGCTGTGATGCAACCTGGATTGACCATATCTAGACCCACAGCTGGATGAGACATAAGGGTGGACACTCTTGGGGCTGAGAGGTTTGGTGAGGTTGGGTGAGCAAACGCAGACCCTTTAAAGTAATACTGCGTGGTACCCATCGCATGGGTCCCAAATCTCCAGGTTCAAGGGCATCTTCCTACATCGAAAACATGCATGAGAAACCCAGAAGATGGTACACCGTGTGATGGGGAAAGGTTTCTAAAACGCACCTCATTTCTCATCTCCTTGTGCCCGGGTTCGCCATTCCAGCCGCTTTACTAGCAATCTCCCTACTTGGAGCATCAGCACCTTTAACCTCCTGTTCCGTACAGGTTGCAATTTGTCCTGAGGATGAACGGGAAGACGGGGAACCAACGAGAGACTAGCTCTTGGTGTCGGGACAGGCACAGGTCACTCTATTTTCCCATCAGGAAGAAGAATTAACCACAGGCTCAGCCTGCCCCCCGGAACCAGAACAGGGCCTGAAGCCATCCTGCGCTTTTGCGGCCAGCTCCCAAAAAAGCGAGTTGTAAAATGGAGGTTCAGGGCACTGCAATTCACAAACCTGCAGAGTTATAAATGATAACTCTCGTCCACAAATATATTGAGGGAAGGCAAAGAAGAGGATTTGAAATTAAGGCAGAATTGCAGGAAACAGATTTCAGGAGGTAGATTCGAATCGCCTTTAAAGCACATGAAAAGCGGCAAAACGTTGACAATGATGCCCTTGGCCAAAAAGGGCGTATGCGTTTTTTCCTGAATATATTCAGGAAAAAACGCATACGCCCTTTTTGGCCAACCAAGCAACCTGGAAAGGCAAATCAGCGCTACAGAGAAGTCTCGCTTCCCATCGGTCAAAAGGGCCATGCTGAAAAAAGTGTCAAAACCAGAAATGCAGGACAGGCCATGGAGAAATGGGAGCCTTGCTACACTGATGGGCGGGATGTAAATTGCCAACAGCCACTCTGGAGAAGTGTACGGTGAGTCCTGAAACATTTAAAAAACACAGCTTAGAGAGCATAGGGCACTTCCACTCATGGGGGTATAAATTGGGAAAATGAAAAATCAGCAAGACACAAGCACCCCAAAGTTTAGGGCTGCTCTGTTGACAAGGACCTCCACTTCATTCTACCTTAAATATCCCAGGAAAGAGAAAAATGGATAAAGAAGTTGTGGTCCTTATGTACAATGGAATATCACTCAGCCATGAAATCAATGTCATAAGGTTAGTAGCAGCATGATGAGTGGATTTAGGTACGACGATTCAAAGTGAAATAAGTCACACAGAAAAGGACACTTCTCATAAGGTATCACTTTTAGAGGGAATGTAAAAACCGTTACACTTGAACTGAATTACAAAACAGAACAGAGTCACACATGCAGAAAACACACTATGGCTGCTTAACGGGAAAGGTGAGGTGGGGTGATACATAAAACAAGGGTATCAAATTAGCTCAGATACCGTTCCATAAACCCAATATGTAGTAGACAAGACCTACTCCTTGCTCAGAGAACTGGACTCAACACGCCCTATTCACCGCACAAGAATATATCTGACTAGTAATAATCTTAAAACCTATGTATTGATATCTCTCTGTTAGTGTGTCAAGTGGGTGTCAAGCGGCATAAACACAGCAGTGAAAAGCAGCTAAACCCCATTATGAAAATAAATTACTTTGAAAAACCCATGAAACAACGACAGTGAAAGAGAGAGAAATTCTTACACAATGCGTTCAGGGGCTGTGATGCAACCTGGATTGACCATATCTAGACCCACAGCTGGATGAGACATAAGGGTGGACACTCTTGGGGCTGAGAGGTTTGGTGAGGTTGGGTGAGCAAACGCAGACCCTTTAAAGTAATACTTCGTGGTACCCATCGAATGGGTCCCAAATCTCCAGCTTCAAGGGCATCTTCCTACATCGAAAACATGCATGAGAAACCCAGAAGATAGTACACCGTGTGATGGGGAAAGGTTTCTAAAACGCACCTCATTTCTCATCTCCTTGTGCCCGGGTTCGCCATTCCAGCCGCTTTACTAGCAATCTCCCTACTTGGAGCATCAGCACCTTTAACCTCCTGTTCCGTACAGGTTGCAATTTGTCCTGAGGATGAACGGGAAGACGGGGAACCAACGAGAGACTAGCTCTTGGTGTTGGGACAGGCACAGGTCACTCTATTTTCCCATCAGAAAGAAGAATTAACCACAGGCTCAGCCTGCCCCCCGGAACCAGAACAGGGCCTGAAGCCATCCTGCGCTTTTGCGGCCAGCTCCCAAAAAAGCGAGTTGTAAAATGGAGGTTCAGGGCACTGCAATTCACAAACCTGCAGAGTTATAAATGATAACTCTCGTCCACAAATATATTGAGGGAAGGCAAAGAAGAGGATTTGAAATCAAGGCAGAATTGCAGGAAACAGATTTCAGGAGGTAGATTCAAATCGCCTTTAAAGCACATGAAAAGCGGCAAAACGTTGACAATGATGCCCTTGGCCAAAAAGGGCGTATGCGTTTTTTCCTGAATGTATTCAGGAAGAAACGCATACGCCCTTTTTGGCCAACCAAGCAACCTGGAAAGGCAAATCAGCGCTACAAAGAAGTCTCGCTTCCCATCGGTCAAAAGGGCCATGATGAAAAAAGTGTCAAAACCAGAAATGCAGGACAGGCCATGGAGAAATGAGAGCCTTGCTACACTGATGGGCGGGATGTAAATTGCCAACAGCCACTCTGGAGAAGTGTACGGTGTGTCCTGAAACATCTGAAAAACACAGCTTAGAGAGCATAGGGCACTTCCACTCATGGGGGTATAAATTGGGAAAATGAAAAATCAGCAAGACACAAGCACCCCAAAGTTGAGGGCTGCTCTGTTGACAAGGACCTCCACTTCATTCCACCTTAAATATCCCAGGAAAGAGAAAAATGGATAAAGAAGTTGTGGTCCTTATGTACAATGGAATATCACTCAGCCATGAAATCAATGTCATAAGGTTAGTAGCAGCATGATGAGTGGATTTAGGTACGACAATTCAAAGTGAAATAAGTCACACAGAAAAGGACACTTCTCATAAGGTATCACTTTTAGACGGAATGTAAAAACCGTTACACTTGAACTGAATTACAAAACAGAACAGAGTCACACATGCAGAAAACACACTATGGCTGCTTAACGGGAAAGGTGAGGTGGGGTGATACATAAAACAAGGGTATCAAATTAGCTCAGATACCGTTCCATAAACCCAATATGTAATAGACAAGACCTACTCCTTGCTCAGAGAACTGGACTCAACACGCCCTATTCACCGCACAAGAATATATCTGACTAGTAATAATCTTAAAACCTATGTATTGATATCTCTCTGTTAGTGTGTCAAGTGGGTGTAAAGCGGCATAAACACAGCAGTGAAAAGCAGCTAAACCCCATTATGAAAATAAATTACTTTGAAAAACCCATGAAACAACGACAGTGAAAGAGAGAGAAATTCTTACACAATGCGTTCAGGGGCTGTGATGCAACCTGGATTGACCATATCTAGACCCACAGCTGGATGAGACATAAGGGTGGACACTCTTGGGGCTGAGAGGTTTGGTGAGGTTGGGTGAGCAAACGCAGACCCTTTAAAGTAATACTTCGTGGTACCCATCGAATGGGTCCCAAATCTCCAGCTTCAAGGGCATCTTCCTACATCGAAAACATGCATGAGAAACCCAGAAGATAGTACACCGTGTGATGGGGAAATGTTTCTAAAACGCACCTCATTTCTCATCTCCTTGTGCCCGGGTTCGCCAATCCAGCCGCTTTACTAGCAATCTCCCTACTTGGAGCATCAGCACCTTTAACCTCCTGTTCCGTACAGGTTGCAATTTGTCCTGAGGATGAACGGGAAGACGGGGAACCAACGAGAGACTAGCTCTTGGTGTTGGGACAGGCACAGGTCACTCTATTTTCCCATCAGGAAGAAGAATTAACCACAGGCTCAGCCTGCCCCCCGGAACCAGAACAGGGCCTGAAGCCATCCTGCGCTTTTGCGGCCAGCTCCCAAAAAAGCGAGTTGTAAAATGGAGGTTCAGGGCACTGCAATTCACAAACCTGCAGAGTTATAAATGATAACTCTCGTCCACAAATATATTGAGGGAAGGCAAAGAAGAGGATTTGAAATCAAGGCAGAATTGCACGAAACAGATTTCAGGAGGTAGATACGAATCGGCTTTAAAGCACATGAAAAGCGGCAAAACGTTGACAATGATGCCCTTGGCCAAAAAGGGCGTATGCGTTTTTTCCTGAATGTATTCAGGAAAAAACGCATACGCCCTTTTTGGCCAACCAAGCAACCTGGAAAGGCAAATCAGCGCTACAAAGAAGTCTCGCTTCCCATCGGTCAAAAGGGCCATGCTGAAAAAAGTGTCAAAACCAGAAATGCAGGACAGGCCATGGAGAAATGGGAGCCTTGCTACACTGATGGGCGGGATGTAAATTGCCAACAGCCACTCTGGAGAAGTGTACGGTGAGTCCTGAAACATCTAAAAAACACAGCTTAGAGAGCATAGGGCACTTCCACTCATGGGGGTATAAATTGGGAAAATGAAAAATCAGCAAGACACAAGCACCCCAAAGTTTAGGGCTGCTCTGTTGACAAGGACCTCCACTTCATTCCACCTTAAATATCCCAGGAAAGAGAAAAATGGATAAAGAAGTTGTGGTCCTTATGTACAATGGAATATCACTCAGCCATGAAATCAATGTCATAAGGTTAGTAGCAGCATGATGAGTGGATTTAGGTACGACAATTCAAAGTGAAATAAGTCACACAGAAAAGGACACTTCTCATAAGGTATCACTTTTAGACGGAATGTAAAAACCGTTACACTTGAACTGAATTACAAAACAGAACAGAGTCACACATGCAGAAAACACACTATGGCTGCTTAACGGGAAAGGTGAGGTGGGGTGATACATAAAACAAGGGTATCAAATTAGCTCAGATACCGTTCCATAAACCCAATATGTAATAGACAAGACCTACTCCTTGCTCAGAGAACTGGACTCAACACGCCCTATTCACCGCACAAGAATATATCTGACTAGTAATAATCTTAAAACCTATGTATTGATATCTCTCTGTTAGTGTGTCAAGTGGGTGTAAAGCGGCATAAACACAGCAGTGAAAAGCAGCTAAACCCCATTATGAAAATAAATTACTTTGAAAAACCCATGAAACAACGACAGTGAAAGAGAGAGAAATTCTTACACAATGCGTTCAGGGGCTGTGATGCAACCTGGATTGACCATATCTAGACCCACAGCTGGATGAGACATAAGGGTGGACACTCTTGGGGCTGAGAGGTTTGGTGAGGTTGGGTGAGCAAACGCAGACCCTTTAAAGTAATACTTCGTGGTACCCATCGAATGGGTCCCAAATCTCCAGCTTCAAGGGCATCTTCCTACATCGAAAACATGCATGAGAAACCCAGAAGATAGTACACCGTGTGATGGGGAAATGTTTCTAAAACGCACCTCATTTCTCATCTCCTTGTGCCCGGGTTCGCCATTCCAGCCGCTTTACTAGCAATCTCCCTACTTGGAGCATCAGCACCTTTAACCTCCTGTTCCGTACAGGTTGCAATTTGTCCTGAGGATGAACGGGAAGACGGGGAACCAACGAGAGACTAGCTCTTGGTGTTGGGACAGGCACAGGTCACTCTATTTTCCCATCAGAAAGAAGAATTAACCACAGGCTCAGCCTGCCCCCCGGAACCAGAACAGGGCCTGAAGCCATCCTGCGCTTTTGCGGCCAGCTCCCAAAAAAGCGAGTTGTAAAATGGAGGTTCAGGGCACTGCAATTCACAAACCTGCAGAGTTATAAATGATAACTCTCGTCCACAAATATATTGAGGGAAGGCAAAGAAGAGGATTTGAAATCAAGGCAGAATTGCAGGAAACAGATTTCAGGAGGTAGATTCAAATCGCCTTTAAAGCACATGAAAAGCGGCAAAACGTTGACAATGATGCCCTTGGCCAAAAAGGGCGTATGCGTTTTTTCCTGAATGTATTCAGGAAGAAACGCATACGCCCTTTTTGGCCAACCAAGCAACCTGGAAAGGCAAATCAGCGCTACAAAGAAGTCTCGCTTCCCATCGGTCAAAAGGGCCATGATGAAAAAAGTGTCAAAACCAGAAATGCAGGACAGGCCATGGAGAAATGAGAGCCTTGCTACACTGATGGGCGGGATGTAAATTGCCAACAGCCACTCTGGAGAAGTGTACGGTGTGTCCTGAAACATCTGAAAAACACAGCTTAGAGAGCATAGGGCACTTCCACTCATGGGGGTATAAATTGGGAAAATGAAAAATCAGCAAGACACAAGCACCCCAAAGTTGAGGGCTGCTCTGTTGACAAGGACCTCCACTTCATTCCACCTTAAATATCCCAGGAAAGAGAAAAATGGATAAAGAAGTTGTGGTCCTTATGTACAATGGAATATCACTCAGCCATGAAATCAATGTCATAAGGTTAGTAGCAGCATGATGAGTGGATTTAGGTACGACAATTCAAAGTGAAATAAGTCACACAGAAAAGGACACTTCTCATAAGGTATCACTTTTAGACGGAATGTAAAAACCGTTACACTTGAACTGAATTACAAAACAGAACAGAGTCACACATGCAGAAAACACACTATGGCTGCTTAACGGGAAAGGTGAGGTGGGGTGATACATAAAACAAGGGTATCAAATTAGCTCAGATACCGTTCCATAAACCCAATATGTAATAGACAAGACCTACTCCTTGCTCAGAGAACTGGACTCAACACGCCCTATTCACCGCACAAGAATATATCTGACTAGTAATAATCTTAAAACCTATGTATTGATATCTCTCTGTTAGTGTGTCAAGTGGGTGTAAAGCGGCATAAACACAGCAGTGAAAAGCAGCTAAACCCCATTATGAAAATAAATTACTTTGAAAAACCCATGAAACAACGACAGTGAAAGAGAGAGAAATTCTTACACAATGCGTTCAGGGGCTGTGATGCAACCTGGATTGACCATATCTAGACCCACAGCTGGATGAGACATAAGGGTGGACACTCTTGGGGCTGAGAGGTTTGGTGAGGTTGGGTGAGCAAACGCAGACCCTTTAAAGTAATACTTCGTGGTACCCATCGAATGGGTCCCAAATCTCCAGCTTCAAGGGCATCTTCCTACATCGAAAACATGCATGAGAAACCCAGAAGATAGTACACCGTGTGATGGGGAAATGTTTCTAAAACGCACCTCATTTCTCATCTCCTTGTGCCCGGGTTCGCCAATCCAGCCGCTTTACTAGCAATCTCCCTACTTGGAGCATCAGCACCTTTAACCTCCTGTTCCGTACAGGTTGCAATTTGTCCTGAGGATGAACGGGAAGACGGGGAACCAACGAGAGACTAGCTCTTGGTGTTGGGACAGGCACAGGTCACTCTATTTTCCCATCAGGAAGAAGAATTAACCACAGGCTCAGCCTGCCCCCCGGAACCAGAACAGGGCCTGAAGCCATCCTGCGCTTTTGCGGCCAGCTCCCAAAAAAGCGAGTTGTAAAATGGAGGTTCAGGGCACTGCAATTCACAAACCTGCAGAGTTATAAATGATAACTCTCGTCCACAAATATATTGAGGGAAGGCAAAGAAGAGGATTTGAAATCAAGGCAGAATTGCACGAAACAGATTTCAGGAGGTAGATACGAATCGGCTTTAAAGCACATGAAAAGCGGCAAAACGTTGACAATGATGCCCTTGGCCAAAAAGGGCGTATGCGTTTTTTCCTGAATGTATTCAGGAAAAAACGCATACGCCCTTTTTGGCCAACCAAGCAACCTGGAAAGGCAAATCAGCGCTACAAAGAAGTCTCGCTTCCCATCGGTCAAAAGGGCCATGCTGAAAAAAGTGTCAAAACCAGAAATGCAGGACAGGCCATGGAGAAATGGGAGCCTTGCTACACTGATGGGCGGGATGTAAATTGCCAACAGCCACTCTGGAGAAGTGTACGGTGAGTCCTGAAACATCTAAAAAACACAGCTTAGAGAGCATAGGGCACTTCCACTCATGGGGGTATAAATTGGGAAAATGAAAAATCAGCAAGACACAAGCACCCCAAAGTTGAGGGCTGCTCTGTTGACAAGGACCTCCACTTCATTCCACCTTAAATATCCCAGGAAAGAGAAAAATGGATAAAGAAGTTGTGGTCCTTATGTACAATGGAATATCACTCAGCCATGAAATCAATGTCATAAGGTTAGTAGCAGCATGATGAGTGGATTTAGGTACGACAATTCAAAGTGAAATAAGTCACACAGAAAAGGACACTTCTCATAAGGTATCACTTTTAGACGGAATGTAAAAACCGTTACACTTGAACTGAATTACAAAACAGAACAGAGTCACACATGCAGAAAACACACTATGGCTGCTTAACGGGAAAGGTGAGGTGGGGTGATACATAAAACAAGGGTATCAAATTAGCTCAGATACCGTTCCATAAACCCAATATGTAATAGACAAGACCTACTCCTTGCTCAGAGAACTGGACTCAACACGCCCTATTCACCGCACAAGAATATATCTGACTAGTAATAATCTTAAAACCTATGTATTGATATCTCTCTGTTAGTGTGTCAAGTGGGTGTAAAGCGGCATAAACACAGCAGTGAAAAGCAGCTAAACCCCATTATGAAAATAAATTACTTTGAAAAACCCATGAAACAACGACAGTGAAAGAGAGAGAAATTCTTACACAATGCGTTCAGGGGCTGTGATGCAACCTGGATTGACCATATCTAGACCCACAGCTGGATGAGACATAAGGGTGGACACTCTTGGGGCTGAGAGGTTTGGTGAGGTTGGGTGAGCAAACGCAGACCCTTTAAAGTAATACTTCGTGGTACCCATCGAATGGGTCCCAAATCTCCAGCTTCAAGGGCATCTTCCTACATCGAAAACATGCATGAGAAACCCAGAAGATAGTACACCGTGTGATGGGGAAATGTTTCTAAAACGCACCTCATTTCTCATCTCCTTGTGCCCGGGTTCGCCATTCCAGCCGCTTTACTAGCAATCTCCCTACTTGGAGCATCAGCACCTTTAACCTCCTGTTCCGTACAGGTTGCAATTTGTCCTGAGGATGAACGGGAAAATGGGGAACCAACGAGAGACTAGCTCTTGGTGTTGGGACAGGCACAGGTCACTCTATTTTCCCATCAGAAAGAAGAATTAACCACAGGCTCAGCCTGCCCCCCGGAACCAGAACAGGGCCTGAAGCCATCCTGCGCTTTTGCGGCCAGCTCCCAAAAAAGCGAGTTGTAAAATGGAGGTTCAGGGCACTGCAATTCACAAACCTGCAGAGTTATAAATGATAAATCTCGTCCACAAATATATTGAGGGAAGGCAAAGAAGAGGATTTGAAATCAAGGCAGAATTGCAGGAAACAGATTTCAGGAGGTAGATTCGAATCGCCTTTAAAGCACATGAAAAGCGGCAAAACTTTGACAATGATGCCCTTGGCCAAAAAGGGCGTATGCGTTTTTTCCTGAATATATTCAGGAAAAAACGCATACGCCCTTTTTGGCAAACCAAGCAACCTGGAAAGGCAAATCAGCGCTACAGAGAAGTCTCGCTTCCCATCGGTCAAAAGGGCCATGCTGAAAAAAGTGTCAAAACCAGAAATGCAGGACAGGCCATGGAGAAATGGGAGCCTTGCTACACTGATGGGCGGGATGTAAATTGCCAACAGCCACTCTGGAGAAGTGTACGGTGAGTCCTGAAACATCTAAAAAAAACACAGCTTAGAGAGCATAGGGCACTTCCACTCATGGGGGTATAAATTGGGAAAATGAAAAATCAGCAAGACACAAGCACCCCAAAGTTTAGGGATGCTCTGTTGACAAGGACCTCCACTTCATTCCACCTTAAATATCCCAGGAAAGAGAAAAATGGATAAAGAAGTTGTGGTCCTTATGTACAATGGAATATCACTCAGCCATGAAATCAATGTCATAAGGTTAGTAGCAGCATGATGAGTGGATTTAGGTACGACGATTCTAAGTGAAATAAGTCACACAGAAAAGGACACTTCTCATAAGGTATCACTTTTAGAGGGAATGTAAAAACCGTTACACGTGAACAGAATTACAAAACAGAACAGAGTCACACATGCAGAAAACACACTATGGCTGCTTAACGGGAAAGGTGAGGTGGGGTGATACATAAAACAAGGGTATCAAATTAGCTCAGATACCGTTCCATAAACCCACTATGTAATAGACAAGACCTACTCCTTGCTCAGAGAACTGGACTCAACACGCCCTATTCACCGCACAAGAATATATCTGACTAGTAATAATCTTAAAACCTATGTATTGATATCTCTCTGTTAGTGTGTCAAGTAGGTGTAAAGCGGCATAAACACAGCAGTGAAAAGCAGCTAAACCCCATTATGAAAATAAATTACTTTGAAAAACCCATGAAACAACGACAGTGAAAAAGAGAGAAATTCTTACACAATGCGTTCAGGGGCTGTGATGCAACCTGGATTGACCATATCTAGACCCACAGCTGGATGAGACATAAGGGTGGACACTCTTGGGGCTGAGAGGTTTGGTGAGGTTGGGTGAGCAAACGCAGACCCTTTAAAGTAATACTGCGTGGTACCCATTGCATGGGTCCCAAATCTCCAGGTTCAAGGGCATCTTCCTACATCGAAAACATGCATGAGAAACCCAGAAGATGGTACACCGTGTGATGGGGAAAGGTTTCTAAAACGCACCTCATTTCTCATCTCCTTGTGCCCGGGTTCGCCATTCCAGCCGCTTTACTAGCAATCTCCCTACTTGGAGCATCAGCACCTTTAATCTCCTGTTCCGTACAGGTTGCAATTTGTCCTGAGGATGAACGGGAAGACGGGGAACCAACGAGAGACTAGCTCTTGGTGTCGGGACAGGCACAGGTCACTCTATTTTCCCATCAGGAAGAAGAATTAACCACAGGCTCAGCCTGCCCCCCGGAACCAGAACAGGGCCTGAAGCCATCCTGCGCTTTTGCGGCCAGCTCCCAAAAAAGCGAGTTGTAAAATGGAGGTTCAGGGCACTGCAATTCACAAACCTGCAGAGTTATAAATGATAACTCTCGTCCACAAATATATTGAGGGAAGGCAAAGAAGAGGATTTGAAATCAAGGCAGAATTTCACGAAACAGATTTCAGGAGGTAGATACAAATCGGCTTTAAAGCACATGAAAAGCGACAAAACGTTGACAATGATGCCCTTGGCCAAAAAGGGCGTATGCGTTTTTTCCTGAATATATTCAGGAAAAAACGCATACGCCCTTTTTGGCCAACCAAGCAACCTGGAAAGGCAAATCAGCGCTACAGAGAAGTCTCGCTTCCCATCGGTCAAAAGGGCCATGCTGAAAAAAGTGTCAAAACCAGAAATGCAGGACAGGCCATGGAGAAATGGGAGCCTTGCTACACTGATGGGCGGGATGTAAATTGCCAACAGCCACTCTGGAGAAGTGTACGGTGAGTCCTGAAACATCTAAAAAAACACAGCTTAGAGAGCATAGGGCACTTCCACTCATGGGGGTATAAATTGGGAAAATGAAAAATCAGCAAGACACAAGCACCCCAAAGTTTAGGGATGCTCTGTTGACAAGGACCTCCACTTCATTCCACCTTAAATATCCCAGGAAAGAGAAAAATGGATAAAGAAGTTGTGGTCCTTATGTACAATGGAATATCACTCAGCCATGAAATCAATGTCATAAGGTTAGTAGCAGCATGATGAGTGGATTTAGGTACGACGATTCTAAGTGAAATAAGTCACACAGAAAAGGACACTTCTCATAAGGTATCACTTTTAGAGGGAATGTAAAAACCGTTACACGTGAACTGAATTACAAAACAGAACAGAGTCACACATGCAGAAAACACACTATGGCTGCTTAACGGGAAAGGTGAGGTGGGGTGATACATAAAACAAGGGTATCAAATTAGCTCAGATACCGTTCCATAAACCCACTATGTAATAGACAAGACCTACTCCTTGCTCAGAGAACTGGACTCAACACGCCCTATTCACCGCACAAGAATATATCTGACTAGTAATAATCTTAAAACCTATGTATTGATATCTCTCTGTTAGTGTGTCAAGTGGGTGTAAAGCGGCATAAACACAGCAGTGAAAAGCAGCTAAACCCCATTATGAAAATAAATTACTTTGAAAAACCCATGAAACAACGACAGTGAAAGAGAGAGAAATTCTTACACAATGCGTTCAGGGGCTGTGATGCAACCTGGATTGACCATATCTAGACCCACAGCTGGATGAGACATAAGGGTGGACACTCTTGGGGCTGAGAGGTTTGGTGAGGTTGGGTGAGCAAACGCAGACCCTTTAAAGTAATACTTCGTGGTACCCATCGAATGGGTCCCAAATCTCCAGCTTCAAGGGCATCTTCCTACATCGAAAACATGCATGAGAAACCCAGAAGATAGTACACCGTGTGATGGGGAAAGGTTTCTAAAACGCACCTCATTTCTCATCTCCTTGTGCCCGGGTTCGCCATTCCAGCCGCTTTACTAGCAATCTCCCTACTTGGAGCATCAGCACCTTTAACCTCCTGTTCCGTACAGGTTGCAATTTGTCCTGAGGATGAACGGGAAGATGGGGAACGAACGAGAGACTAGCTCTTGGTGTTGGGACAGGCACAGGTCACTCTATTTTCCCATCAGAAAGAAGAATTAACCACAGGCTCAGCCTGCCCCCCGGAACCAGAACAGGGCCTGAAGCCATCCTGCGCTTTTGCGGCCAGCTCCCAAAAAAGCGAGTTGTAAAATGGAGGTTCAGGGCACTGCAATTCACAAACCTGCAGAGTTATAAATGATAACTCTCGTCCACAAATATATTGAGGGAAGGCAAAGAAGAGGATTTGAAATCAAGGCAGAATTGCAGGAAACAGATTTCAGGAGGTAGATTCGAATCGCCTTTAAAGCACATGAAAAGCGGCAAAACGTTGACAATGATGCCCTTGGCCAAAAAGGGCGTATGCGTTTTTTCCTGAATATATTCAGGAAAAAACGCATACGCCCTTTTTGGCCAACCAAGCAACCTGGAAATGCAAATCAGCGCTACAGAGAAGTCTCGCTTCCCATCGGTCAAAAGGGCCATGCTGAAAAAAGTGTCAAAACCAGAAATGCAGGACAGGCCATGGAGAAATGGGAGCCTTGCTACACTGATGGGCGGGATGTAAATTGCCAACAGCCACTCTGGAGAAGTGTACGGTGAGTCCTGAAACATTTAAAAAACACAGCTTAGAGAGCATAGGGCACTTCCACTCATGGGGGTATAAATTGGGAAAATGAAAAATCAGCAAGACACAAGCACCCCAAAGTTTAGGGCTGCTCTGTTGACAAGGACCTCCACTTCATTCTACCTTAAATATCCCAGGAAAGAGAAAAATGGATAAAGAAGTTGTGGTCCTTATGTACAATGGAATATCACTCAGCCATGAAATCAATGTCATAAGGTTAGTAGCAGCATGATGAGTGGATTTAGGTACGACGATTCAAAGTGAAATAAGTCACACAGAAAAGGACACTTCTCATAAGGTATCACTTTTAGAGGGAATGTAAAAACCGTTACACTTGAACTGAATTACAAAACAGAACAGAGTCACACATGCAGAAAACACACTATGGCTGCTTAACGGGAAAGGTGAGGTGGGGTGATACATAAAACAAGGGTATCAAATTAGCTCAGATACCGTTCCATAAACCCAATATGTAGTAGACAAGACCTACTCCTTGCTCAGAGAACTGGACTCAACACGCCCTATTCACCGCACAAGAATATATCTGACTAGTAATAATCTTAAAACCTATGTATTGATATCTCTCTGTTAGTGTGTCAAGTGGGTGTAAAGCGGCATAAACACAGCAGTGAAAAGCAGCTAAACCCCATTATGAAAATAAATTACTTTGAAAAACCCATGAAACAAAGACAGTGAAAGAGAGAGAAATTCTTACACAATGCGTTCAGGGGCTGTGATGCAACCTGGATTGACCATATCTAGACCCACAGCTGGATGAGACATAAGGGTGGACACTCTTGGGGCTGAGAGGTTTGGTGAGGTTGGGTGAGCAAACGCAGACCCTTTAAAGTAATACTGCGTGGTACCCATCGCATGGGTCCCAAATCTCCAGGTTCAAGGGCATCTTCCTACATCGAAAACATGCATGAGAAACCCAGAAGATGGTACACCGTGTGATGGGGAAAGGTTTCTAAAACGCACCTCATTTCTCATCTCCTTGTGCCCGGGTTCGCCATTCCAGCCGCTTTACTAGCAATCTCCCTACTTGGAGCATCAGCACCTTTAACCTCCTGTTCCGTACAGGTTGCAATTTGTCCTGAGGATGAACGGGAAGACGGGGAACCAACGAGAGACTAGCTCTTGGTGTCGGGACAGGCACAGGTCACTCTATTTTCCCATCAGGAAGAAGAATTAACCACAGGCTCAGCCTGCCCCCCGGAACCAGAACAGGGCCTGAAGCCATCCTGCGCTTTTGCGGCCAGCTCCCAAAAAAGCGAGTTGTAAAATGGAGGTTCAGGGCACTGCAATTCACAAACCTGCAGAGTTATAAATGATAACTCTCGTCCACAAATATATTGAGGGAAGGCAAAGAAGAGGATTTGAAATTAAGGCAGAATTGCAGGAAACAGATTTCAAGAGGTAGATTCGAATCGCCTTTAAAGCACATGAAAAGCGGCAAAACGTTGACAATGATGCCCTTGGCCAAAAAGGGCGTATGCGTTTTTTCCTGAATATATTCAGGAAAAAACGCATACGCCCTTTTTGGCCAACCAAGCAACCTGGAAAGGCAAATCAGCGCTACAGAGAAGTCTCGCTTCCCATCGGTCAAAAGGGCCATGCTGAAAAAAGTGTCAAAACCAGAAATGCAGGACAGGCCATGGAGAAATGGGAGCCTTGCTACACTGATGGGCGGGATGTAAATTGCCAACAGCCACTCTGGAGAAGTGTACGGTGAGTCCTGAAACATTTAAAAAACACAGCTTAGAGAGCATAGGGCACTTCCACTCATGGGGGTATAAATTGGGAAAATGAAAAATCAGCAAGACACAAGCACCCCAAAGTTTAGGGCTGCTCTGTTGACAAGGACCTCCACTTCATTCTACCTTAAATATCCCAGGAAAGAGAAAAATGGATAAAGAAGTTGTGGTCCTTATGTACAATGGAATATCACTCAGCCATGAAATCAATGTCATAAGGTTAGTAGCAGCATGATGAGTGGATTTAGGTACGACGATTCAAAGTGAAATAAGTCACACAGAAAAGGACACTTCTCATAAGGTATCACTTTTAGAGGGAATGTAAAAACCGTTACACTTGAACTGAATTACAAAACAGAACAGAGTCACACATGCAGAAAACACACTATGGCTGCTTAACGGGAAAGGTGAGGTGGGGTGATACATAAAACAAGGGTATCAAATTAGCTCAGATACCGTTCCATAAACCCAATATGTAGTAGACAAGACCTACTCCTTGCTCAGAGAACTGGACTCAACACGCCCTATTCACCGCACAAGAATATATCTGACTAGTAATAATCTTAAAACCTATGTATTGATATCTCTCTGTTAGTGTGTCAAGTGGGTGTCAAGCGGCATAAACACAGCAGTGAAAAGCAGCTAAACCCCATTATGAAAATAAATTACTTTGAAAAACCCATGAAACAAAGACAGTGAAAGAGAGAGAAATTCTTACACAATGCGTTCAGGGGCTGTGATGCAACCTGGATTGACCATATCTAGACCCACAGCTGGATGAGACATAAGGGTGGACACTCTTGGGGCTGAGAGGTTTGGTGAGGTTGGGTGAGCAAACGCAGACCCTTTAAAGTAATACTTCGTGGTACCCATCGAATGGGTCCCAAATCTCCAGCTTCAAGGGCATCTTCCTACATCGAAAACATGCATGAGAAACCCAGAAGATAGTACACCGTGTGATGGGGAAAGGTTTCTAAAACGCACCTCATTTCTCATCTCCTTGTGCCCGGGTTCGCCATTCCAGCCGCTTTACTAGCAATCTCCCTACTTGGAGCATCAGCACCTTTAACCTCCTGTTCCGTACAGGTTGCAATTTGTCCTGAGGATGAACGGGAAGATGGGGAACCAACGAGAGACTAGCTCTTGGTGTCGGGACAGGCACAGGTCACTCTATTTTCCCATCAGAAAGAAGAATTAACCACAGGCTCAGCCTGCCCCCCGGAACCAGAACAGGGCCTGAAGCCATTCTGCGCTTTTGCGGTCAGCTCCCATAAAAACGAGTTGTAAAATGGAGGTTCAGGGCACTGCAATTCACAAACCTGCAGAGTTATAAATGATAACTCTCGTCCACAAATATATTGAGGGAAGGCAAAGAAGAGGATTTGAAATCAAGGCAGAATTGCAGGAAACAGATTTCAGGAGGTAGATTCAAATCGCCTTTAAAGCACATGAAAAGCGGCAAAACGTTGACAATGATGCCCTTGGCCAAAAAGGGCGTATGCGTTTTTTCCTGAATGTATTCAGGAAGAAACGCATACGCCCTTTTTGGCCAACCAAGCAACCTGGAAAGGCAAATCAGCGCTACAAAGAAGTCTCGCTTCCCATCGGTCAAAAGGGCCATGCTGAAAAAAGTGTCAAAACCAGAAATGCAGGACAGGCCATGGAGAAATGAGAGCCTTGCTACACTGATGGGCGGGATGTAAATTGCCAACAGCCACTCTGGAGAAGTGTAAGGTGTGTCCTGAAACATCTGAAAAACACAGCTTAGAGAGCATAGGGCACTTCCACTCATGGGGGTATAAATTGGGAAAATGAAAAATCAGCAAGACACAAGCACCCCAAAGTTGAGGGCTGCTCTGTTGACAAGGACCTCCACTTCATTCCACCTTAAATATCCCAGGAAAGAGAAAAATGGATAAAGAAGTTGTGGTCCTTATGTACAATGGAATATCACTCAGCCATGAAATCAATGTCATAAGGTTAGTAGCAGCATGATGAGTGGATTTAGGTACGACGATTCTAAGTGAAATAAGTCACACAGAAAAGGACACTTCTCATAAGGTATCACTTTTAGAGGGAATGTAAAAACCGTTACACTTGAACTGAATTACAAAACAGAACAGAGTCACACATGCAGAAAACAGACTATGGCTGCTTAACGGGAAAGGTGAGGTGGGGTGATACATAAAACAAGGGTATCAAATTAGCTCAGATACCGTTCCATAAACCCAATATGTAGTAGACAAGACCTACTCCTTGCTCAGAGAACTGGACTCAACACGCCCTATTCACCGCACAAGAATATATCTGACTAGTAATAATCTTAAAACCTATGTATTGATATCTCTCTGTTAGTGTGTCAAGTGGGTGTAAAGCGGCATAAACACAGCCGTGAAAAGCAGCTAAACCCCATTATGAAAATAAATTACTTTGAAAAACCCATGAAACAACGACAGTGAAAGAGAGAGAAATTCTTACACAATGAGTTCAGGGGCTGTGATGCAACCTGGATTGACCATATCTAGACCCACAGCTGGATGAGACATAAGGGTGGACACTCTTGGGGCTGAGAGGTTTGGTGAGGTTGGGTGAGCAAACGCAGACCCTTTAAAGTAATACTGCGTGGTACCCATCGCATGGGTCCCAAATCTCCAGGTTCAAGGGCATCTTCCTACATCGAAAACATGCATGAGAAACCCAGAAGATGGTACACCGTGTGATGGGGAAAGGTTTCTAAAACGCACCTCATTTCTCATCTCCTTGTGCCCGGGTTCGCCATTCCAGCCGCTTTACTAGCAATCTCCCTACTTGGAGCATCAGCACCTTTAACCTCCTGTTCCGAACAGGTTGCAATTTGTCCTGAGGATGAACGGGAAGACGGGGAACCAACGAGAGACTAGCTCTTGGTGTCGGGACAGGCACAGGTCACTCTATTTTCCCATCAGGAAGAAGAATTAACCACAGGCTCAGCCTGCCCCCCGGAACCAGAACAGGGCCTGAAGCCATCCTGCGCTTTTGCGGCCAGCTCCCAAAAAAGCGAGTTGTAAAATGGAGGTTCAGGGCACTGCAATTCACAAACCTGCAGAGTTATAAATGATAACTCTCGTCCACAAATATATTGAGGGAAGGCAAAGAAGAGGATTTGAAATCAAGGCAGAATTGCACGAAACAGATTTCAGGAGGTAGATACGAATCGGCTTTAAAGCACATGAAAAGCGGCAAAACGTTGACAATGATGCCCTTGGCCAAAAAGGGCTTATGCGTTTTTTCCTGAATGTATTCAGGAAAAAACGCATACGCCCTTTTTGGCCAACCAAGCAACCTGGAAAGGCAAATCAGCGCTACAAAGAAGTCTCGCTTCCCATCGGTCAAAAGGGCCATGCTGAAAAAAGTGTCAAAACCAGAAATGCAGGACAGGCCATGGAGAAATGGGAGCCTTGCTACACTGATGGGCGGGATGTAAATTGCCAACAGCCACTCTGGAGAAGTGTACGGTGAGTCCTGAAACATCTAAAAAACAGAGCTTAGAGAGCATAGGGCACTTCCACTCATGGGGGTATAAATTGGGAAAATGAAAAATCAGCAAGACACAACCACCCCAAAGTTTAGGGCTGCTCTGTTGACAAGGACCTCCACTTCATTCCACCTTAAATATCCCAGGAAAGAGAAAAATGGATAAAGAAGTTGTGGTCCTTATGTACAATGGAATATCACTCAGCCATGAAATCAATGTCATAAGGTTAGTAGCAGCATGATGAGTGGATTTAGGTACGACAATTCAAAGTGAAATAAGTCACACAGAAAAGGACACTTCTCATAAGGTATCACTTTTAGACGGAATGTAAAAACCGTTACACTTGAACTGAATTACAAAACAGAACAGAGTCACACATGCAGAAAACACACTATGGCTGCTTAACGGGAAAGGTGAGGTGGGGTGATACATAAAACAAGGGTATCAAATTAGCTCAGATACCGTTCCATAAACCCAATATGTAATAGACAAGACCTACTCCTTGCTCAGAGAACTGGACTCAACACGCCCTATTCACCGCACAAGAATATATCTGACTAGTAATAATCTTAAAACCTATGTATTGATATCTCTCTGTTAGTGTGTCAAGTGGGTGTAAAGCGGCATAAACACAGCAGTGAAAAGCAGCTAAACCCCATTATGAAAATAAATTACTTTGAAAAACCCATGAAACAACGACAGTGAAAGAGAGAGAAATTCTTACACAATGCGTTCAGGGGCTGTGATGCAACCTGGATTGACCATATCTAGACCCACAGCTGGATGAGACATAAGGGTGGACACTCTTGGGGCTGAGAGGTTTGGTGAGGTTGGGTGAGCAAACGCAGACCCTTTAAAGTAATACTGCGTGGTACCCATCGCATGGGTCCCAAATCTCCAGGTTCAAGGGCATCTTCCTACATCGAAAACATGCATGAGAAACCCAGAAGATGGTACACCGTGTGATGGGGAAAGGTTTCTAAAACGCACCTCATTTCTCATCTCCTTGTGCCCGGGTTCGCCATTCCAGCCGCTTTACTAGCAATCTCCCTACTTGGAGCATCAGCACCTTTAACCTCCTGTTCCGTACAGGTTGCAATTTGTCCTGAGGATGAACGGGAAGACGGGGAACCAACGAGAGACTAGCTCTTGGTGTCGGGACAGGCACAGGTCACTCTATTTTCCCATCAGGAAGAAGAATTAACCACAGGCTCAGCCTGCCCCCCGGAACCAGAACAGGGCCTGAAGCCATCCTGCGCTTTTGCGGCCAGCTCCCAAAAAAGCGAGTTGTAAAATGGAGGTTCAGGGCACTGCAATTCACAAACCTGCAGAGTTATAAATGATAACTCTCGTCCACAAATATATTGAGGGAAGGCAAAGAAGAGGATTTGAAATCAAGGCAGAATTTCACGAAACAGATTTCAGGAGGTAGATACAAATCGGCTTTAAAGCACATGAAAAGCGACAAAACGTTGACAATGATGCCCTTGGCCAAAAAGGGCGTATGCGTTTTTTCCTGAATATATTCAGGAAAAAACGCATAAGCCCTTTTTGGCCAACCAAGCAACCTGGAAAGGCAAATCAGCGCTACAGAGAAGTCTCGCTTCCCATCGGTCAAAAGGGCCATGCTGAAAAAAGTGTCAAAACCAGAAATGCAGGACAGGCCATGGAGAAATGGGAGCCTTGCTACACTGATGGGCGGGATGTAAATTGCCAACAGCCACTCTGGAGAAGTGTACGGTGAGTCCTGAAACATCTAAAAAAACACAGCTTAGAGAGCATAGGGCACTTCCACTCATGGGGGTATAAATTGGGAAAATGAAAAATCAGCAAGACACAAGCACCCCAAAGTTTAGGGATGCTCTGTTGACAAGGACCTCCACTTCATTCCACCTTAAATATCCCAGGAAAGAGAAAAATGGATAAAGAAGTTGTGGTCCTTATGTACAATGGAATATCACTCAGCCATGAAATCAATGTCATAAGGTTAGTAGCAGCATGATGAGTGGATTTAGGTACGACGATTCTAAGTGAAATAAGTCACACAGAAAAGGACACTTCTCATAAGGTATCACTTTTAGAGGGAATGTAAAAACCGTTACACGTGAACTGAATTACAAAACAGAACAGAGTCACACATGCAGAAAACACACTATGGCTGCTTAACGGGAAAGGTGAGGTGGGGTGATACATAAAACAAGGGTATCAAATTAGCTCAGATACCGTTCCATAAACCCACTATGTAATAGACAAGACCTACTCCTTGCTCAGAGAACTGGACTCAACACGCCCTATTCACCGCACAAGAATATATCTGACTAGTAATAATCTTAAAACCTATGTATTGATATCTCTCTGTTAGTGTGTCAAGTGGGTGTAAAGCGGCATAAACACAGCAGTGAAAAGCAGCTAAACCCCATTATGAAAATAAATTACTTTGAAAAACCCATGAAACAACGACAGTGAAAGAGAGAGAAATTCTTACACAATGCGTTCAGGGGCTGTGATGCAACCTGGATTGACCATATCTAGACCCACAGCTGGATGAGACATAAGGGTGGACACTCTTGGGGCTGAGAGGTTTGGTGAGGTTGGGTGAGCAAACGCAGACCCTTTAAAGTAATACTTCGTGGTACCCATCGAATGGGTCCCAAATCTCCAGCTTCAAGGGCATCTTCCTACATCGAAAACATGCATGAGAAACCCAGAAGATAGTAAACCGTGTGATGGGGAAAGGTTTCTAAAACGCACCTCATTTCTCATCTCCTTGTGCCCGGGTTCGCCATTCCAGCCGCTTTACTAGCAATCTCCCTACTTGGAGCATCAGCACCTTTAACCTCCTGTTCCGTACAGGTTGCAATTTGTCCTGAGGATGAACGGGAAGATGGGGAACGAACGAGAGACTAGCTCTTGGTGTTGGGACAGGCACAGGTCACTCTATTTTCCCATCAGAAAGAAGAATTAACCACAGGCTCAGCCTGCCCCCCGGAACCAGAACAGGGCCTGAAGCCATCCTGCGCTTTTGCGGCCAGCTCCCAAAAAAGCGAGTTGTAAAATGGAGGTTCAGGGCACTGCAATTCACAAACCTGCAGAGTTATAAATGATAACTCTCGTCCACAAATATATTGAGGGAAGGCAAAGAAGAGGATTTGAAATCAAGGCAGAATTGCAGGAAACAGATTTCAGGAGGTAGATTCGAATCGCCTTTAAAGCACATGAAAAGCGGCAAAACGTTGACAATGATGCCCTTGGCCAAAAAGGGCGTATGCGTTTTTTCCTGAATATATTCAGGAAAAAACGCATACGCCCTTTTTGGCCAACCAAGCAACCTGGAAATGCAAATCAGCGCTACAGAGAAGTCTCGCTTCCCATCGGTCAAAAGGGCCATGCTGAAAAAAGTGTCAAAACCAGAAATGCAGGACAGGCCATGGAGAAATGGGAGCCTTGCTACACTGATGGGCGGGATGTAAA
This sequence comes from Balaenoptera borealis, assembly GCF_965194805.1. Lineage (NCBI taxonomy): Eukaryota > Metazoa > Chordata > Mammalia > Artiodactyla > Balaenopteridae > Balaenoptera > Balaenoptera borealis. The sequence continues at coordinate 395,330 of NW_028123642.1, forward strand.
TTGCCAACAGCCACTCTGGAGAAGTGTACGGTGAGTCCTGAAACATTTAAAAAACACAGCTTAGAGAGCATAGGGCACTTCCACTCATGGGGGTATAAATTGGGAAAATGAAAAATCAGCAAGACACAAGCACCCCAAAGTTTAGGGCTGCTCTGTTGACAAGGACCTCCACTTCATTCTACCTTAAATATCCCAGGAAAGAGAAAAATGGATAAAGAAGTTGTGGTCCTTATGTACAATGGAATATCACTCAGCCATGAAATCAATGTCATAAGGTTAGTAGCAGCATGATGAGTGGATTTAGGTACGACGATTCAAAGTGAAATAAGTCACACAGAAAAGGACACTTCTCATAAGGTATCACTTTTAGAGGGAATGTAAAAACCGTTACACTTGAACTGAATTACAAAACAGAACAGAGTCACACATGCAGAAAACACACTATGGCTGCTTAACGGGAAAGGTGAGGTGGGGTGATACATAAAACAAGGGTATCAAATTAGCTCAGATACCGTTCCATAAACCCAATATGTAGTAGACAAGACCTACTCCTTGCTCAGAGAACTGGACTCAACACGCCCTATTCACCGCACAAGAATATATCTGACTAGTAATAATCTTAAAACCTATGTATTGATATCTCTCTGTTAGTGTGTCAAGTGGGTGTCAAGCGGCATAAACACAGCAGTGAAAAGCAGCTAAACCCCATTATGAAAATAAATTACTTTGAAAAACCCATGAAACAAAGACAGTGAAAGAGAGAGAAATTCTTACACAATGCGTTCAGGGGCTGTGATGCAACCTGGATTGACCATATCTAGACCCACAGCTGGATGAGACATAAGGGTGGACACTCTTGGGGCTGAGAGGTTTGGTGAGGTTGGGTGAGCAAACGCAGACCCTTTAAAGTAATACTTCGTGGTACCCATCGAATGGGTCCCAAATCTCCAGCTTCAAGGGCATCTTCCTACATCGAAAACATGCATGAGAAACCCAGAAGATAGTACACCGTGTGATGGGGAAAGGTTTCTAAAACGCACCTCATTTCTCATCTCCTTGTGCCCGGGTTCGCCATTCCAGCCGCTTTACTAGCAATCTCCCTACTTGGAGCATCAGCACCTTTAACCTCCTGTTCCGTACAGGTTGCAATTTGTCCTGAGGATGAACGGGAAGATGGGGAACCAACGAGAGACTAGCTCTTGGTGTCGGGACAGGCACAGGTCACTCTATTTTCCCATCAGAAAGAAGAATTAACCACAGGCTCAGCCTGCCCCCCGGAACCAGAACAGGGCCTGAAGCCATCCTGCGCTTTTGCGGCCAGCTCCCAAAAAAGCGAGTTGTAAAATGGAGGTTCAGGGCACTGCAATTCACAAACCTGCAGAGTTATAAATGATAACTCTCGTCCACAAATATATTGAGGGAAGGCAAAGAAGAGGATTTGAAATCAAGGCAGAATTGCAGGAAACAGATTTCAGGAGGTAGATTCAAATCGCCTTTAAAGCACATGAAAAGCGGCAAAACGTTGACAATGATGCCCTTGGCCAAAAAGGGCGTATGCGTTTTTTCCTGAATGTATTCAGGAAGAAACGCATACGCCCTTTTTGGCCAACCAAGCAACCTGGAAAGGCAAATCAGCGCTACAAAGAAGTCTCGCTTCCCATCGGTCAAAAGGGCCATGCTGAAAAAAGTGTCAAAACCAGAAATGCAGGACAGGCCATGGAGAAATGAGAGCCTTGCTACACTGATGGGCGGGATGTAAATTGCCAACAGCCACTCTGGAGAAGTGTACGGTGTGTCCTGAAACATCTGAAAAACACAGCTTAGAGAGCATAGGGCACTTCCACTCATGGGGGTATAAATTGGGAAAATGAAAAATCAGCAAGACACAAGCACCCCAAAGTTGAGGGCTGCTCTGTTGACAAGGACCTCCACTTCATTCCACCTTAAATATCCCAGGAAAGAGAAAAATGGATAAAGAAGTTGTGGTCCTTATGTACAATGGAATATCATTCAGCCATGAAATCAATGTCATAAGGTTAATAGCAGCATGATGAGTGGATTTAGGTATGACGATTCTAAGTGAAATAAGTCACACAGAAAAGGACACTTCTCATAAGGTATCACTTATAGAGGGAATGTAAAAACCGTTACACTTGAACTGAATTACAAAACAGAACAGAGTCACACATGCAGAAAACACACTATGGCTGCTTAACGGGAAAGGTGAGGTGGGGTGATACATAAAACAAGGGTATCAAATTAGCTCAGATACCGTTCCATAAACCCAATATGTAGTAGACAAGACCTACTCCTTGCTCAGAGAACTGGACTCAACACGCCCTATTCACCGCACAAGAATATATCTGACTAGTAATAATCTTAAAACCTATGTATTGATATCTCTCTGTTAGTGTGTCAAGTGGGTGTCAAGCGGCATAAACACAGCAGTGAAAAGCAGCTAAACCCCATTATGAAAATAAATTACTTTGAAAAACCCATGAAACAAAGACAGTGAAAGAGAGAGAAATTCTTACACAATGCGTTCAGGGGCTGTGATGCAACCTGGATTGACCATATCTAGACCCACAGCTGGATGAGACATAAGGGTGGACACTCTTGGGGCTGAGAGGTTTGGTGAGGTTGGGTGAGCAAACGCAGACCCTTTAAAGTAATACTTCGTGGTACCCATCGAATGGGTCCCAAATCTCCAGCTTCAAGGGCATCTTCCTACATCGAAAACATGCATGAGAAACCCAGAAGATAGTACACCGTGTGATGGGGAAAGGTTTCTAAAACGCACCTCATTTCTCATCTCCTTGTGCCCGGGTTCGCCATTCCAGCCGCTTTACTAGCAATCTCCCTACTTGGAGCATCAGCACCTTTAACCTCCTGTTCCGTACAGGTTGCAATTTGTCCTGAGGATGAACGGGAAGATGGGGAACCAACGAGAGACTAGCTCTTGGTGTCGGGACAGGCACAGGTCACTCTATTTTCCCATCAGAAAGAAGAATTAACCACAGGCTCAGCCTGCCCCCCGGAACCAGAACAGGGCCTGAAGCCATCCTGCGCTTTTGCGGCCAGCTCCCAAAAAAGCGAGTTGTAAAATGGAGGTTCAGGGCACTGCAATTCACAAACCTGCAGAGTTATAAATGATAACTCTCGTCCACAAATATATTGAGGGAAGGCAAAGAAGAGGATTTGAAATCAAGGCAGAATTGCAGGAAACAGATTTCAGGAGGTAGATTCAAATCGCCTTTAAAGCACATGAAAAGCGGCAAAACGTTGACAATGATGCCCTTGGCCAAAAAGGGCGTATGCGTTTTTTCCTGAATGTATTCAGGAAGAAACGCATACGCCCTTTTTGGCCAACCAAGCAACCTGGAAAGGCAAATCAGCGCTACAAAGAAGTCTCGCTTCCCATCGGTCAAAAGGGCCATGCTGAAAAAAGTGTCAAAACCAGAAATGCAGGACAGGCCATGGAGAAATGAGAGCCTTGCTACACTGATGGGCGGGATGTAAATTGCCAACAGCCACTCTGGAGAAGTGTACGGTGTGTCCTGAAACATCTGAAAAACACAGCTTAGAGAGCATAGGGCACTTCCACTCATGGGGGTATAAATTGGGAAAATGAAAAATCAGCAAGACACAAGCACCCCAAAGTTGAGGGCTGCTCTGTTGACAAGGACCTCCACTTCATTCCACCTTAAATATCCCAGGAAAGAGAAAAATGGATAAAGAAGTTGTGGTCCTTATGTACAATGGAATATCATTCAGCCATGAAATCAATGTCATAAGGTTAGTAGCAGCATGATGAGTGGATTTAGGTATGACGATTCTAAGTGAAATAAGTCACACAGAAAAGGACACTTCTCATAAGGTATCACTTATAGAGGGAATGTAAAAACCGTTACACTTGAACTGAATTACAAAACAGAACAGAGTCACACATGCAGAAAACACACTATGGCTGCTTAACGGGAAAGGTGAGGTGGGGTGATACATAAAACAAGGGTATCAAATTAGCTCAGATACCATTCCATAAACCCAATATGTAGTAGACAAGACCTACTCCTTGCTCAGAGAACTGGACTCAACACGCCCTATTCACCGCACAAGAATATATCTGACTAGTAATAATCTTAAAACCTATGTATTGATATCTCTCTGTTAGTGTGTCAAGTGGGTGTAAAGCGACATAAACACAGCAGTGAAAAGCAGCTAAACCCCATTATGAAAATAAATTACTTTGAAAAACCCATGAAACAAAGACAGTGAAAGAGAGAGAAATTCTTACACAATGCGTTCAGGGGCTGTGATGCAACCTGGATTGACCATATCTAGACCCACAGCTGGATGAGACATAAGGGTGGACACTCTTGGGGCTGAGAGGTTTGGTGAGGTTGGGTGAGCAAACGCAGACCCTTTAAAGTAATACTGCGTGGTACCCATCGCATGGGTCCCAAATCTCCAGGTTCAAGGGCATCTTCCTACATCGAAAACATGCATGAGAAACCCAGAAGATGGTACACCGTGTGATGGGGAAAGGTTTCTAAAACGCACCTCATTTCTCATCTCCTTGTGCCCGGGTTCGCCATTCCAGCCGCTTTACTAGCAATCTCCCTACTTGGAGCATCAGCACCTTTAACCTCCTGTTCCGTACAGGTTGCAATTTGTCCTGAGGATGAACGGGAAGACGGGGAACCAACGAGAGACTAGCTCTTGGTGTCGGGACAGGCACAGGTCACTCTATTTTCCCATCAGGAAGAAGAATTAACCACAGGCTCAGCCTGCCCCCCGGAACCAGAACAGGGCCTGAAGCCATCCTGCGCTTTTGCGGCCAGCTCCCAAAAAAGCGAGTTGTAAAATGGAGGTTCAGGGCACTGCAATTCACAAACCTGCAGAGTTATAAATGATAACTCTCGTCCACAAATATATTGAGGGAAGGCAAAGAAGAGGATTTGAAATCAAGGCAGAATTGCAGGAAACAGATTTCAGGAGGTAGATTCAAATCGCCTTTAAAGCACATGAAAAGCGGCAAAACGTTGACAATGATGCCCTTGGCCAAAAAGGGCGTATGCGTTTTTTCCTGAATGTATTCAGGAAGAAACGCATACGCCCTTTTTGGCCAACCAAGCAACCTGGAAAGGCAAATCAGCGCTACAAAGAAGTCTCGCTTCCCATCGGTCAAAAGGGCCATGCTGAAAAAAGTGTCAAAACCAGAAATGCAGGACAGGCCATGGAGAAATGAGAGCCTTGCTACACTGATGGGCGGGATGTAAATTGCCAACAGCCACTCTGGAGAAGTGTAAGGTGTGTCCTGAAACATCTGAAAAACACAGCTTAGAGAGCATAGGGCACTTCCACTCATGGGGGTATAAATTGGGAAAATGAAAAATCAGCAAGACACAAGCACCCCAAAGTTGAGGGCTGCTCTGTTGACAAGGACCTCCACTTCATTCCACCTTAAATATCCCAGGAAAGAGAAAAATGGATAAAGAAGTTGTGGTCCTTATGTACAATGGAATATCATTCAGCCATGAAATCAATGTCATAAGGTTAGTAGCAGCATGATGAGTGGATTTAGGTATGACGATTCTAAGTGAAATAAGTCACACAGAAAAGGACACTTCTCATAAGGTATCACTTATAGAGGGAATGTAAAAACCGTTACACTTGAACTGAATTACAAAACAGAACAGAGTCACACATGCAGAAAACACACTATGGCTGCTTAACGGGAAAGGTGAGGTGGGGTGATACATAAAACAAGGGTATCAAATTAGCTCAGATACCATTCCATAAACCCAATATGTAGTAGACAAGACCTACTCCTTGCTCAGAGAACTGGACTCAACACGCCCTATTCACCGCACAAGAATATATCTGACTAGTAATAATCTTAAAACCTATGTATTGATATCTCTCTGTTAGTGTGTCAAGTGGGTGTAAAGCGGCATAAACACAGCCGTGAAAAGCAGCTAAACCCCATTATGAAAATAAATTACTTTGAAAAACCCATGAAACAACGACAGTGAAAGAGATAGAAATTCTTACACAATGAGTTCAGGGGCTGTGATGCAACCTGCATTGACCATATCTAGACCCACAGCTGGATGAGACATAAGGGTGGACACTCTTGGGGCTGAGAGGTTTGGTGAGGTTGGGTGAGCAAACGCAGACCCTTTAAAGTAATACTTCGTGGTACCCATCGAATGGGTCCCAAATCTCCAGCTTCAAGGGCATCTTCCTACATCGAAAACATGCATGAGAAACCTAGAAGATAGTACACCGTGTGATGGGGAAAGGTTTCTAAAACGCACCTCATTTCTCATCTCCTTGTGCCCGGGTTCGCCATTCCAGCCGCTTTACTAGCAAGCTCCCTACTTGGAGCATCAGCACCTTTAACCTCCTGTTCCGTACAGGTTGCAATTTGTCCTGAGGATGAACGGGAAGACGGGGAACCAACGAGAGACTAGCTCTTGGTGTTGGGACAGGCACAGGTCACTCTATTTTCCCATCAGAAAGAAGAATTAACCACAGGCTCAGCCTGCCCCCCGGAACCAGAACAGGGCCTGAAGCCATACTGCGCTTTTGCGGCCAGCTCCCAAAAAAGCGAGTTGTAAAATGGAGGTTCAGGGCACTGCAATTCACAAACCTGCAGAGTTATAAATGATAAATCTCGTCCACAAATATATTGAGGGAAGGCAAAGAAGAGGATTTGAAATCAAGGCAGAATTGCAGGAAACAGATTTCAGGAGGTAGATTCGAATCGCCTTTAAAGCACATGAAAAGCGGCAAAATGTTGACAATGATGCCTTTGGCCAAAAAGGGCGTATGCGTTTCTTCCAGAATATATTCAGGAAAAAACGCATACGCCCTTTTTGGCCAACCAAGCAACCTGGAAAGGCAAATCAGCGCTACAAAGAAGTCTCACGTCCCATCGGTCAAAAGGGCCATGCTGAAAAAAGTGTCAAAACCAGAAATGCAGGACAGGCCATGGAGAAATGAGAGCCTTGCTACACTGATGGGCGGGATGTAAATTGCCAACAGCCACTCTGGAGAAGTGTACGGTGTGTCCTGAAACATCTGAAAAACACAGGTTAGAGAGCATAGGGCACTTCCACTCATGGGGGTATAAATTGGGAAAATGAAAAATCAGCAAGACACAAGCACCCCAAAGTTTAGGGCTGCTCTGTTGACAAGGACCTCCACTTCATTCCACCTTAAATATCCAAGGAAAGAGAAAAATGGATAAAGAAGTTGTGGTCCTTATGTACAATGGAATATCACTCAGCCATGAAATCAATGTCATAAGGTTAGTAGCAGCATGATGAGTGGATTTAGGTACGACGATTCTAAGTGAAATAAGTCACACAGAAAAGGACACTTCTCATAAGGTATCACTTTTAGAGGGAATGTAAAAACCGTTACACTTGAACTGAATTACAAAACAGAACAGAGTCACACATGCAGAAAACAGACTATGGCTGCTTAACGGGAAAGGTGAGGTGGGGTGATACATAAAACAAGGGTATCAAATTAGCTCAGATACCGTTCCATAAACCCAATATGTAGTAGACAAGACCTACTCCTTGCTCAGAGAACTGGACTCAACACGCCCTATTCACCGCACAAGAATATATCTGACTAGTAATAATCTTAAAACCTATGTATTGATATCTCTCTGTTAGTGTGTCAAGTGGGTGTAAAGCGGCATAAACACAGCCGTGAAAAGCAGCTAAACCCCATTATGAAAATAAATTACTTTGAAAAACCCATGAAACAACGACAGTGAAAGAGAGAGAAATTCTTACACAATGAGTTCAGGGGCTGTGATGCAACCTGGATTGACCATATCTAGACCCACAGCTGGATGAGACATAAGGGTGGACACTCTTGGGGCTGAGAGGTTTGGTGAGGTTGGGTGAGCAAACGCAGACCCTTTAAAGTAATACTGCGTGGTACCCATCGCATGGGTCCCAAATCTCCAGGTTCAAGGGCATCTTCCTACATCGAAAACATGCATGAGAAACCCAGAAGATGGTACACCGTGTGATGGGGAAAGGTTTCTAAAACGCACCTCATTTCTCATCTCCTTGTGCCCGGGTTCGCCATTCCAGCCGCTTTACTAGCAATCTCCCTACTTGGAGCATCAGCACCTTTAACCTCCTGTTCCGAACAGGTTGCAATTTGTCCTGAGGATGAACGGGAAGACGGGGAACCAACGAGAGACTAGCTCTTGGTGTCGGGACAGGCACAGGTCACTCTATTTTCCCATCAGGAAGAAGAATTAACCACAGGCTCAGCCTGCCCCCCGGAACCAGAACAGGGCCTGAAGCCATCCTGCGCTTTTGCGGCCAGCTCCCAAAAAAGCGAGTTGTAAAATGGAGGTTCAGGGCACTGCAATTCACAAACCTGCAGAGTTATAAATGATAACTCTCGTCCACAAATATATTGAGGGAAGGCAAAGAAGAGGATTTGAAATCAAGGCAGAATTGCACGAAACAGATTTCAGGAGGTAGATACGAATCGGCTTTAAAGCACATGAAAAGCGGCAAAACGTTGACAATGATGCCCTTGGCCAAAAAGGGCTTATGCGTTTTTTCCTGAATGTATTCAGGAAAAAACGCATACGCCCTTTTTGGCCAACCAAGCAACCTGGAAAGGCAAATCAGCGCTACAAAGAAGTCTCGCTTCCCATCGGTCAAAAGGGCCATGCTGAAAAAAGTGTCAAAACCAGAAATGCAGGACAGGCCATGGAGAAATGGGAGCCTTGCTACACTGATGGGCGGGATGTAAATTGCCAACAGCCACTCTGGAGAAGTGTACGGTGAGTCCTGAAACATCTAAAAAACACAGCTTAGAGAGCATAGGGCACTTCCACTCATGGGGGTATAAATTGGGAAAATGAAAAATCAGCAAGACACAAGCACCCCAAAGTTTAGGGCTGCTCTGTTGACAAGGACCTCCACTTCATTCCACCTTAAATATCCCAGGAAAGAGAAAAATGGATAAAGAAGTTGTGGTCCTTATGTACAATGGAATATCACTCAGCCATGAAATCAATGTCATAAGGTTAGTAGCAGCATGATGAGTGGATTTAGGTACGACAATTCAAAGTGAAATAAGTCACACAGAAAAGGACACTTCTCATAAGGTATCACTTTTAGACGGAATGTAAAAACCGTTACACTTGAACTGAATTACAAAACAGAACAGAGTCACACATGCAGAAAACACACTATGGCTGCTTAACGGGAAAGGTGAGGTGGGGTGATACATAAAACAAGGGTATCAAATTAGCTCAGATACCGTTCCATAAACCCAATATGTAATAGACAAGACCTACTCCTTGCTCAGAGAACTGGACTCAACACGCCCTATTCACCGCACAAGAATATATCTGACTAGTAATAATCTTAAAACCTATGTATTGATATCTCTCTGTTAGTGTGTCAAGTGGGTGTAAAGCGGCATAAACACAGCAGTGAAAAGCAGCTAAACCCCATTATGAAAATAAATTACTTTGAAAAACCCATGAAACAACGACAGTGAAAGAGAGAGAAATTCTTACACAATGCGTTCATGGGCTGTGATGCAACCTGGATTGACCATATCTAGACCCACAGCTGGATGAGACATAAGGGTGGACACTCTTGGGGCTGAGAGGTTTGGTGAGGTTGGGTGAGCAAACGCAGACCCTTTAAAGTAATACTTCGTGGTACCCATCGAATGGGTCCCAAATCTCCAGCTTCAAGGGCATCTTCCTACATCGAAAACATGCATGAGAAACCCAGAAGATAGTACACCGTGTGATGGGGAAATGTTTCTAAAACGCACCTCATTTCTCATCTCCTTGTGCCCGGGTTCGCCATTCCAGCCGCTTTACTAGCAATCTCCCTACTTGGAGCATCAGCACCTTTAACCTCCTGTTCCGTACAGGTTGCAATTTGTCCTGAGGATGAACGGGAAAATGGGGAACCAACGAGAGACTAGCTCTTGGTGTTGGGACAGGCACAGGTCACTCTATTTTCCAATCAGAAAGAAGAATTAACCACAGGCTCAGCCTGCCCCCCGGAACCAGAACAGGGCCTGAAGCCATCCTGCGCTTTTGCGGCCAGCTCCCAAAAAAGCGAGTTGTAAAATGGAGGTTCAGGGCACTGCAATTCACAAACCTGCAGAGTTATAAATGATAAATCTCGTCCACAAATATATTGAGGGAAGGCAAAGAAGAGGATTTGAAATCAAGGCAGAATTGCAGGAAACAGATTTCAGGAGGTAGATTCGAATCGCCTTTAAAGCACATGAAAAGCGGCAAAACGCTGACAATGATGCCCTTGGCCAAAAAGGGCGTATGCGTTTTTTCCTGAATATATTCAGGAAAAAACGCATACGCCCTTTTTGGCAAACCAAGCAACCTGGAAAGGCAAATCAGCGCTACAGAGAAGTCTCGCTTCCCATCGGTCAAAAGGGCCATGCTGAAAAAAGTGTCAAAACCAGAAATGCAGGACAGGCCATGGAGAAATGGGAGCCTTGCTACACTGATGGGCGGGATGTAAATTGCCAACAGCCACTCTGGAGAAGTGTACGGTGAGTCCTGAAACATCTAAAAAACACAGCTTAGAGAGCATAGGGCACTTCCACTCATGGGGGTATAAATTGGGAAAATGAAAAATCAGCAAGACACAAGCACCCCAAAGTTTAGGGCTGCTCTGTTGACAAGGACCTCCACTTCATTCCACCTTAAATATCCCAGGAAAGAGAAAAATGGATAAAGAAGTTGTGGTCCTTATGTACAATGGAATATCACTCAGCCATGAAATCAATGTCATAAGGTTAGTAGCAGCATGATGAGTGGATTTAGGTACGACGATTCTAACTGAAATAAGTCACACAGAAAAGGACACTTCTCATAAGGTATCACTTTTAGAGGGAATGTAAAAACCGTTACACTTGAACTGAATTACAAAACAGAACAGAGTCACTCATGCAGAAAACACACTATGGCTGCTTAACGGGAAAGGTGAGGTGGGGTGATACATAAAACAAGGGTATCAAATTAGCTCAGATACCGTTCCATAAACCCAATATGTAGTAGACAAGACCTACTCCTTGCTCAGAGAACTGGACTCAACACGCCCTATTCACCGCACAAGAATATATCTGACTAGTAATAATCTTAAAACCTATGTATTGATATCTCTCTGTTAGTGTGTCAAGTGGGTGTAAAGCGGCATAAACACAGCCGTGAAAAGCAGCTAAACCCCATTATGAAAATAAATTACTTTGAAAAACCCATGAAACAACGACAGTGAAAGAGATAGAAATTCTTACACAATGAGTTCAGGGGCTGTGATGCAACCTGGATTGACCATATCTAGACCCACAGCTGGATGAGACATAAGGGTGGACACTCTTGGGGCTGAGAGGTTTGGTGAGGTTGGGTGAGCAAACGCAGACCCTTTAAAGTAATACTGCGTGGTACCCATCGCATGGGTCCCAAATCTCCAGGTTCAAGGGCATCTTCCTACATCGAAAACATGCATGAGAAACCCAGAAGATGGTACACCGTGTGATGGGGAAAGGTTTCTAAAACGCACCTCATTTCTCATCTCCTTGTGCCCGGGTTCGCCATTCCAGCCGCTTTACTAGCAATCTCCCTACTTGGAGCATCAGCACCTCTAACCTCCTGTTCCGTACAGGTTGCAATTTGTCCTGAGGATGAACGGGAAGACGGGGAACCAACGAGAGACTAGCTCTTGGTGTCGGGACAGGCACAGGTCACTCTATTTTCCCATCAGGAAGAAGAATTAACCACAGGCTCAGCCTGCCCCCCGGAACCAGAACAGGGCCTGAAGCCATCCTGCGCTTTTGCGGCCAGCTCCCAAAAAAGCGAGTTGTAAAATGGAGGTTCAGGGCACTGCAATTCACAAACCTGCAGAGTTATAAATGATAACTCTCGTCCACAAATATATTGAGGGAAGGCAAAGAAGAGGATTTGAAATCAAGGCAGAATTGCAGGAAACAGATTTCAGGAGGTAGATTCGAATCGCCTTTAAAGCACATGAAAAGCGGCAAAATGTTGACAATGATGCCCTTGGCCAAAAAGGGCGTATGCGTTTTTTCCTGAATATATTCAGGAAAAAACGCATACGCCCTTTTTGGCCAACCAAGCAACCTGGAAAGGCAAATCAGCGCTACAAAAAAGTCTCACTTCCCATCGGTCAAAAGGGCCATGCTGAAAAATGTTTCAAAACCAGAAATGCAGGACAGGCCATGGAGAAATGAGAGCCTTGCTACACTGATGGGCGGGATGTAAATTGCCAACAGCCACTCTGGAGAAGTGTACGGTGTGTCCTGAAACATCTGAAAAACACAGCTTAGAGAGCATAGGGCACTTCCACTCATGGGGGTATAAATTGGGAAAATGAAAAATCAGCAAGACACAAGCACCCCAAAGTTGAGGGCTGCTCTGTTGACAAGGACCTCCACTTCATTCCACCTTAAATATCCCAGGAAAGAGAACAATGGATAAAGAAGTTGTGGTCCTTATGTACAATGGAATATCACTCAGCCAGGAAATCAATGTCATAAGGTTAGTAGCAGCATGATGAGTGGATTTAGGTACGACGATTCTAAGTGAAATAAGTCACACAGAAAAGGACACTTCTCATAAGGTATCACTTTTAGAGGGAATGTAAAAACCGTTACACTTGAACTGAATTACAAAACAGAACAGAGTCACACATGCAGAAAACAGACTATGGCTGCTTAACGGGAAAGGTGAGGTGGGGTGATACATAAAACAAGGGTATCAAATTAGCTCAGATACCGTTCCATAAACCCAATATGTAGTAGACAAGACCTACTCCTTGCTCAGAGAACTGGACTCAACACGCCCTATTCACCGCACAAGAATATATCTGACTAGTAATAATCTTAAAACCTATGTATTGATATCTCTCTGTTAGTGTGTCAAGTGGGTGTAAAGCGGCATAAACACAGCCGTGAAAAGCAGCTATACCCCATTATGAAAATAAATTACTTTGAAAAACCCATGAAACAACGACAGTGAAAGAGATAGAAATTCTTATACAATGAGTTCAGGGGCTGTGATGCAACCTGGATTGACCATATCTAGACCCACAGCTGGATGAGACATAAGGGTGGACACTCTTGGGGCTGAGAGGTTTGGTGAGGTTGGGTGAGCAAACGCAGACCCTTTAAAGTAATACTGCGTGGTACCCATCGCATGGGTCCCAAATCTCCAGGTTCAAGGGCATCTTCCTACATCGAAAACATGCATGAGAAACCCAGAAGATGGTACACCGTGTGATTGGGAAAGGTTTCTAAAACGCACCTCATTTCTCATCTCCTTGTGCCCGGGTACGCCATTCCAGCCGCGTTACTAGCAATCTCCCTACTTGGAGCATCAGCACCTTTAACCTCCTGTTCCGTACAGGTTGCAATTTGTCCTGAGGATGAACGGGAAGACGGGGAACCAAGGAGAGACTAGCTCTTGGTGTTGGGACAGGCACAGGTCACTCTATTTTCCCATCAGGAAGAAGAATTAACCACAGGCTCAGCCTGCCCCCCGGAACCAGAACAGGGCCTGAAGCCATCCTGCGCTTTTGCGGCCAGCTCCCAAAAAAGCGAGTTGTAAAATGGAGGTTCAGGGCACTGCAATTCACAAACCTGCAGAGTTATAAATGATAACTCTCGTCCACAAATATATTGAGGAAAGGCAAAGAAGAGGATTTGAAATCAAGGCAGAATTGCACGAAACAGATTTCAGGAGGTAGATACGAATCGCCTTTAAAGCACATGAAAAGCGGCAAAACGTTGACAATGATGCCCTTGGCCAAAAAGGGCGTATGCGTTTTTTCCTGAATATATTCAGGAAAAAACGCATACGCCCTTTTTGGCCAACCAAGCAACCTGGAAAGGCAAATCAGCGCTACAGAGAAGTCTCGCTTCCCATCGGTCAAAAGGGCCATGCTGAAAAAAGTGTCAAAACCAGAAATGCAGGACAGGCCATGGAGAAATGGGAGCCTTGCTACACTGATGGGCGGGATGTAAATTGCCAAGAGCCACTCTGGAGAAGTGTCCGGTGAGTCCTGAAACATCTGAAAAACACAGCTTAGAGAGCATAGGGCACTTCCACTCATGGGGGTATAAATTGGGAAAATTAAAAATCAGCAAGACACAAGCACCCCAAAGTTTAGGGCTGCTCTGTTGACCAGGACCTCCACTTCATTCCACCTTAAATATCCCAGGAAAGAGAAAAATTGATAAAGAATTTGTGGTCCTTATGTACAATGGAATATCACTCAGCCATGAAATCAATGTCGTAAGGTTAGGAGCAGCATGATGAGTGGATTTAGGTACGACGATTCTAAGTGAAATAAGTCACACAGAAAAGGACACTTCTCATAAGGTATCACTGATAGAGGGAATGTAAAAACCGTTACACTTGAACTGAATTACAAAACAGAACAGAGTCACACATGCAGAAAACAGACTATGGCTGCTTAACGGGAAAGGTGAGGTGGGGTGATACATAAAACAAGGGTATCAAATTAGCTCAGATACCGTTCCATAAACCCAATATGTAGTAGACAAGACCTACTCCTTGCTCAGAGAACTGGACTCAACACGCCCTATTCACCGCACAAGAATATATCTGACTAGTAATAATCTTAAACCTATGTATTGATATCTCTCTGTTAGTGTGTCAAGTGGGTGTAAAGCGGCATAAACACAGCCGTGAAAAGCAGCTAAACCCCATTATGAAAATAAATTACTTTGAAAAACCCATGAAACAACGACAGTGAAAGAGATAGAAATTCTTACACAATGAGTTCAGGGGCTGTGATGCAACCTGGATTGACCATATCTAGACCCACAGCTGGATGAGACATAAGGGTGGACACTCTTGGGGCTGAGAGGTTTGGTGAGGTTGGGTGAGCAAACGCAGACCCTTTAAAGTAATACTGCGTGGTACCCATCGCATGGGTCCCAAATCTCCAGGTTCAAGGGCATCTTCCTACATCGAAAACATGCATGAGAAACCCAGAAGATGGTACACCGTGTGATGGGGAAAGGTTTCTAAAACGCACCTCATTTCTCATCTCCTTGTGCCCGGGTTCGCCATTCCAGCTGCTTTACTAGCAATCTCCCTACTTGGAGCATCAGCACCTTTAACCTCCTGTTCCGTACAGGTTGCAATTTGTCCTGAGAATGAACGGGAAGACGGGGAACCAACGAGAGACTAGCTCTTGGTGTCGGGACAGGCACAGGTCACTCTATTTTCCCATCAGGAAGAAGAATTAACCACAGGCTCAGCCTGCCCCCCGGAACCAGAACAGGGCCTGAAGCCATCCTGCGCTTTTGCGGCCAGCTCCCAAAAAAGCGAGTTGTAAAATGGAGGTTCAGGGCACTGCAATTCACAAACCTGCAGAGTTATAAATGATAACTCTCGTCCACAAATATATTGAGGGAAGGCAAAGAAGAGGATTTGAAATCAAGGCAGAATTGCACGAAACAGATTTCAGGAGGTATATTCGAATCGCCTTTAAAGCACATGAAAAGCGGCAAAACGTTGACAATGATGCCCTTGGCCAAAAAGGGCGTATGCGTTTTTTCCTGAATATATTCAGGAAAAAACGCATACGCCCTTTTTGGCCAACCAAGCAACCTGGAAAGGCAAATCAGCGGTACAGAGAAGTCTCACTTCCCATCGGTCAAAAGGGCCATGCTGAAAAAAGTGTCAAAACCAGAAATGCAGGACAGGCCATGGAGAAATGAGAGCCTTGCTACACTGATGGGCGGGATGTAAATTGCCAACAGCCACTCTGGAGAAGTGTACGGTGTGTCCTGAAACATCTGAAAAACACAGCTTAGAGAGCATAGGGCACTTCCACTCATGGGGGTATAAATTGGTAAAATGAAAAATCAGCAAGACACAAGCACCCCAAAGTTGAGGGCTGTTCTGTTGACAAGGACTTCCACTTCATTCCACCTTAAATATCCCAGGAAAGAGAACAATGGATAAAGAAGTTGTGGTCCTTATGTACAATGGAATATCACTCAGCCATGAAATCAATGTCATAAGGTTAGTAGCAGCATGATGAGTGGATTTAGGTACGACGATTCTAAGTGAAATAAGTCACACAGAAAAGGACACTTCTCATAAGGTATCACTTTTAGAGGGAATGTAAAAACCGTTACACTTGAACTGAATTACAAAACAGAACAGAGTCACACATGCAGAAAACACACTATGGCTGCTTAACGGGAAAGGTGAGGTGGGGTGATACATAAAACAAGGGTATCAAATTAGCTCAGATACCGTTCCATAAACCCAATATGTAGTAGACAAGACCTACTCCTTGCTCAGAGAACTGGACTCAACACGCCCTATTCACCGCACAAGAATATATCTGACTAGTAATAATCTTAAAACCTATGTATTGATATCTCTCTGTTAGTGTGTCAAGTGGGTGTAAAGCGGCATAAACACAGCCGTGAAAAGCAGCTAAACCCCATTATGAAAATAAATTACTTTGAAAAACCCATGAAACAACGACAGTGAAAGAGAGAGAAATTCTTACACAATGAGTTCAGGGGCTGTGATGCAACCTGGATTGACCATATCTAGACCCACAGCTGGATGAGACATAAGGGTGGACACTCTTGGGGCTGAGAGGTTTGGTGAGGTTGGGTGAGCAAACGCAGACCCTTTAAAGTAATACTGCGTGGTACCCATCGCATGGGTCCCAAATCTCCAGGTTCAAGGGCATCTTCCTACATCGAAAACATGCATGAGAAACCCAGAAGATGGTACACCGTGTGATGGGGAAAGGTTTCTAAAACGCACCTCATTTCTCATCTCCTTGTGCCCGGGTTCGCCATTCCAGCCGCTTTACTAGCAATCTCCCTACTTGGAGCATCAGCACCTTTAACCTCCTGTTCCGTACAGGTTGCAATTTGTCCTGAGGATGAACGGGAAGACGGGGAACCAACGAGAGACTAGCTCTTGGTGTCGGGACAGGCACAGGTCACTCTATTTTCCCATCAGGAAGAAGAATTAACCACAGGCTCAGCCTGCCCCCCGGAACCAGAACAGGGCCTGAAGCCATCCTGCGCTTTTGCGGCCAGCTCCCAAAAAAGCGAGTTGTAAAATGGAGGTTCAGGGCACTGCAATTCACAAACCTGCAGAGTTATAAATGATAACTCTCGTCCACAAATATATTGAGGGAAGGCAAAGAAGAGGATTTGAAATCAAGGCAGAATTGCAGGAAACAGATTTCAGGAGGTTGATTCGAATCGCCTTTAAAGCACATGAAAAGTGGCAAAATGTTGACAATGATGCCCTTGGCCAAAAAGGGCGTATGCGTTTTTTCCTGAATATATTCAGGAAAAAACGCATACGCCCTTTTTGGCCAACCAAGCAACCTGGAAAGGCAAATCAGCGCTACAAAGAAGTCTCACTTCCCATCGGTCAAAAGGGCCATGCTGAAAAATGTTTCAAAACCAGAAATGCAGGACAGGCCATGGAGAAATGAGAGCCTTGCTACACTGATGGGCGGGATGTAAATTGCCAACAGCCACTCTGGAGAAGTGTACGGTGTGTCCTGAAACATCTGAAAAACACAGCTTAGAGAGCATAGGGCACTTCCACTCATGGGGGTATAAATTGGGAAAATTAAAAATCAGCAAGACACAAGCACCCCAAAGTTTAGGGCTGCTCTGTTGACCAGGACCTCCACTTCATTCCACCTTAAATATCCCAGGAAAGAGAAAAATTGATAAAGAAGTTGTGGTCCTTATGTACAATGGAATATCACTCAGCCATGAAATCAATGTCGTAAGGTTAGGAGCAGCATGATGAGTGGATTTAGGTACGACGATTCTAAGTGAAATAAGTCACACAGAAAAGGACACTTCTCATAAGGTATCACTGATAGAGGGAATGTAAAAACCGTTACACTTGAACTGAATTACAAAACAGAACAGAGTCACACATGCAGAAAACAGACTATGGCTGCTTAACGGGAAAGGTGAGGTGGGGTGATACATAAAACAAGGGTATCAAATTAGCTCAGATACCGTTCCATAAACCCAATATGTAGTAGACAAGACCTACTCCTTGCTCAGAGAACTGGACTCAACACGCCCTATTCACCGCACAAGAATATATCTGACTAGTAATAATCTTAAAACCTATGTATTGATATCTCTCTGTTAGTGTGTCAAGTGGGTGTAAAGCGGCATAAACACAGCCGTGAAAAGCAGCTATACCCCATTATGAAAATAAATTACTTTGAAAAACCCATGAAACAACGACAGTGAAAGAGATAGAAATTCTTACACAATGAGTTCAGGGGCTGTGATGCAACCTGGATTGACCATATCTAGACCCACAGCTGGATGAGACATAAGGGTGGACACTCTTGGGGCTGAGAGGTTTGGTGAGGTTGGGTGAGCAAACGCAGACCCTTTAAAGTAATACTGCGTGGTACCCATCGCATGGGTCCCAAATCTCCAGGTTCAAGGGCATCTTCCTACATCGAAAACATGCATGAGAAACCCAGAAGATGGTACACCGTGTGATGGGGAAAGGTTTCTAAAACGCACCTCATTTCTCATCTCCTTGTGCCCGGGTTCGCCATTCCAGCCGCTTTACTAGCAATCTCCCTACTTGGAGCATCAGCACCTTTAACCTCCTGTTCCGTACAGGTTGCAATTTGTCCTGAGGATGAACGGGAAGACGGGGAACCAACGAGAGACTAGCTCTTGGTGTTGGGACAGGCACAGGTCACTCTATTTTCCCATCAGGAAGAAGAATTAACCACAGGCTCAGCCTGCCCCACGGAACCAGAACAGGGCCTGAAGCCATCCTGCGCTTTTGCGGCCAGCTCCCAAAAAAGCGAGTTGTAAAATGGAGGTTCAGGGCACTGCAATTCACAAACCTGCAGAGTTATAAATGATAACTCTCGTCCACAAATATATTGAGGGAAGGCAAAGAAGAGGATTTGAAATCAAGGCAGAATTGCACGAAACAGATTTCAGGAGGTATATTCGAATCGCCTTTAAAGCACATGAAAAGCGGCAAAACGTTGACAATGATGCCCTTGGCCAAAAAGGGCGTATGCGTTTTTTCCTGAATATATTCAGGAAAAAACGCATACGCCCTTTTTGGCCAACCAAGCAACCTGGAAAGGCAAATCAGCGCTACAGAGAAGTCTCACTTCCCATCGGTCAAAAGGGCCATGCTGAAAAAAGTGTCAAAACCAGAAATGCAGGACAGGCCATGGAGAAATGAGAGCCTTGCTACACTGATGGGCGGGATGTAAATTGCCAACAGCCACTCTGGAGAAGTGTACGGTGTGTCCTGAAACATCTGAAAAACACAGCTTAGAGAGCATAGGGCACTTCCACTCATGGGGGTATAAATTGGTAAAATGAAAAATCAGCAAGACACAAGCACCCCAAAGTTGAGGGCTGCCCTGTTAACAAGGACTTCCACTTCATTCCACCCTAAATATCCCAGGAAAGAGAACAATGGATAAAGAAGTTGTGGTCCTTATGTACAATGGAATATCACTCAGCCATGAAATCAATGTCATAAGGTTAGGAGCAGCATGATGAGTGGATTTAGGTACGACGATTCTAAGTGAAATAAGTCACACAGAAAAGGACACTTCTCATAAGGTATCACTTTTAGAGGGAATGTAAAAACCGTTACACTTGAACTGAATTACAAAACAGAACAGAGTCACACATGCAGAAAACACACTATGGCTGCTTAACGGGAAAGGTGAGGTGGGGTGATACATAAAACAAGGGTTTCAAATTAGCTCAGATACCGTTCCATAAACCCAATATGTAATAGACAAGACCTACTCCTTGCTCAGAGAACTGGACTCAACACGCCCTATTCACCGCACAAGAATATATCTGACTAATAATAATCGTAAAACCTATGTATTGATATCTCTCTGTTAGTGTGTCAAGTGGGTGTAAAGCGGCATAAACACAGCAGTGAAAAGCAGCTAAACCCCATTATAAAAATAAATTACTTTGAAACACCCATGAAACAAAGACAGTGAAAGAGAGAGAAATTCTTACACAATGCGTTCAGGGGATGTGATGCAACCTGGATTGACCATATCTAGACGCACAGCTGGATGAGACATAAGGGTGGACACTCTTGGGGCTGAGAGGTTTGGTGAGGTTGGGTGAGCAAACGCAGACCCTTTAAAGTAATACTGCGTGGTACCCATCGCATGGGTCCCAAATCTCCAGGTTCAAGGGCATCTTCCTACATCGAAAACATGCATGAGAAACCCAGAAGATGGTACACCGTGTGATGGGGAAAGGTTTCTAAAACGCACCTCATTTCTCATCTCCTTGTGCCCGGGTTCGCCATTCCAGCCGCTTTACTAGCAATCTCCCTACTTGGAGCATCAGCACCTTTAACCTCCTGTTCCGTACAGGTTGCAATTTGTCCTGAAGATGAACGGGAAGACGGGGAACCAACGAGAGACTAGCTCTTGGTTTCGGGACAGGCACAGGTCACTCTATTTTCCCATCAGGAAGAAGAATTAACCACAGGCTCAGCCTGCCCCCCGGAACCAGAACAGGGCCTGAAGCCATCCTGCGCTTTTGCGGCCAGCTCCCAAAAAAGCGAGTTGTAAAATGGAGGTTCAGGGCACTGCAATTCACAAACCTGCAGAGTTATAAATGATAACTCTCGTCCACAAATATATTGAGGGAAGGCAAAGAAGAGGATTTGAAATCAAGGCAGAATTGCACGAAACAGATTTCAGGAGGTATATTCGAATCGCCTTTAAAGCACATGAAAAGCGGAAAAACGTTGACAATGATGCCCTTGGCCAAAAAGGGCGTATGCGTTTTTTCCTGAATATATTCAGGAAAAAACGCATACGCCCTTTTTGGCCAACCAAGCAACCTGGAAAGGCAAATCAGCGCTACAGAGAAGTCTCGCTTCCCATCGGTCAAAAGGGCCATGCTGAAAAAAGTGTCAAAACCAGAAATGCAGGACAGGCCATGGAGAAATGAGAGCCTTGCTACACTGATGGCCGGGATGTAAATTGCCAACAGCCACTCTGGAGAAGTGTACGGTGTGTCCTGAAACATCTGAAAAACACAGCTTAGAGAGCATAGGGCACTTCCACTCATGGGGGTATAAATTGGTAAAATGAAAAATCAGCAAGACACAAGCACCCCAAAGTTGAGGGCTGCTCTGTTGACAAGGACTTCCACTTCATTCCACCTTAAATATCCCAGGAAAGAGAACAATGGATAAAGAAGTTGTGGTCCTTATGTACAATGGAATATCACTCAGCCATGAAATCAATGTCATAAGGTTAGTAGCAGCATGATGAGTGGATTTAGGTACGACGATTCTAAGTGAAATAAGTCACACAGAAAAGGACACTTCTCATAAGGTATCACTTTTAGAGGGAATGTAAAAACCGTTACACTTGAACTGAATTACAAAACAGAACAGAGTCACACATGCAGAAAACACACTATGGCTGCTTAACGGGAAAGGTGAGGTGGGGTGATACATAAAACAAGGGTTTCAAATTAGCTCAGATACCGTTCCATAAACCCAATATGTAATAGACAAGACCTACTCCTTGCTCAGAGAACTGGACTCAACACGCCCTATTCACCGCACAAGAATATATCTGACTAATAATAATCGTAAAACCTATGTATTGATATCTCTCTGTTAGTGTGTCAAGTGGGTGTAAAGCGGCATAAACACAGCAGTGAAAAGCAGCTAAACCCCATTATAAAAATAAATTACTTTGAAACACCCATGAAACAAAGGCAGTGAAAGAGAGAGAAATTCTTACACAATGCGTTCAGGGGCTGTGATGCAACCTGGATTGACCATATCTAGACGCACAGCTGGATGAGACATAAGGGTGGACACTCTTGGGGCTGAGAGGTTTGGTGAGGTTGGGTGAGCAAACGCAGACCCTTTAAAGTAATACTGCGTGGTACCCATCGCATGGGTCCCAAATCTCCAGGTTCAAGGGCATCTTCGTACATCAAAAACATGCATGAGAAATCCAGAAGATGGTACACCGTGTGATGGGGAAAGGTTTCTAAAACGCACCTCATTTCTCATCTCCTTGTGCCCGGGTTCGCCATTCCAGCCGCTTTACTAGCAAGCTCCCTACTTGGAGCATCAGCACCTTTAACCTCCTGTTCCGTACAGGTTGCAATTTGTCCTGAGGATGAACGGGAAGACGGGGAACCAACGAGAGACTAGCTCTTGGTGTTGGGACAGGCACAGGTCACTCTATTTTCCCATCAGAAAGAAGAATTAACCACAGGCTCAGCCTGCCCACCGGAACCAGAACAGGGCCTGAAGCCATTCTGCGATTTTGCGGGCAGCTCCCATAAAAACGAGTTGTAAAATGGAGGTTCAGGGCACTGCAATTCACAAACCTGCAGAGTTATAAATGATAACTCTCGTCCACAAATATATTGAGGGAAGGCAAAGAAGAGGATTTGGAATCAAGGCAGAATTGCAGGAAACAGATTTCAGGAGGTAGATACGAATCGCCTTCAAAGCACATGAAAAGCGGCAAAACGTTGACAATGATGCCCTTGGCCAAAAAGGGCGTATGCGTTTTTTCCTGAATATATTCAGGAAAAAACGCATACGCCCTTTTTGGCCAACCAAGCAACCTGGAAAGGCAAATCAGCGCTACAAAGAAGTCTCGCTTCCCATCGGTCAAAAGGGCCATGCTGAAAAAAGTGTCAAAACCAGAAATGCAGGACAGGCCATGGAGAAATGGGAGCCTTGCTACACTGATGGGCGGGATGTAAATTGCCAAGAGCCACTCTGGAGAAGTGTCCGGTGAGTCCTGAAACATCTGAAAAACACAGCTTAGAGAGCATAGGGCACTTCCACTCATGGGGGTATAAATTGGTAAAATGAAAAATCAGCAAGACACAAGCACCCCAAAGTTGAGGGCTGCTCTGTTGACAAGGACCTCCACTTCATTCCACCTTCAATATCCCAGGGAAGAGAAAAATGGATAAAGAAGTTGTGGTCCTTATGTACAATGGAATATCACTCAGCCATGAAATTAATGTCGTAAGGTTAGGAGCAGCATGATGAGTGGATTTAGGTACGACGATTCTAAGTGAAATAAGTCACACAGAAAAGGACACTTCTCATAAGTTATCACTTTTAGAGGGAATGTAAAAACCGTTACACTTGAACTGAATTACAAAGCAGAACAGAGTCACACATGCAGAAAACAGACTATGGCTGCTTAACGGGAAAGGTGAGGTGGGGTGATACATAAAACAAGGGTATCAAATTAGCTCAGATACCGTTCCATAAACCCAATATGTAGTAGACAAGACCTACTCCTTGCTCAGAGAACTGGACTCAACACGCCCTATTCACCGCACAAGAATATATCTGACTAGTAATAATCTTAAAACCTATGTATTGATATCTCTCTGTTAGTGTGTCAAGTGGGTGTAAAGCGGCATAAACACAGCCGTGAAAAGCAGCTAAACCCCATTATGAAAATAAATTACTTTGAAAAACCCATGAAACAACGACAGTGAAAGAGATAGAAATTCTTACACAATGAGTTCAGGGGCTGTGATGCAACCTGGATTGACCATATCTAGACCCACAGCTGGATGAGACATAAGGGTGGACACTCTTGGGGCTGAGAGGTTTGGTGAGGTTGGGTGAGCAAACGCAGACCCTTTAAAGTAATACTGCGTGGTACCCATCGCATGGGTCCCAAATCTCCAGGTTCAAGGGCATCTTCCTACATCGAAAACATGCATGAGAAACCCAGAAGATGGTACACCGTGTGATGGGGAAAGGTTTCTAAAACGCACTTCATTTCTCATCTCCTTGTGCCCGGGTTCGCCATTCCAGCCGCTTTACTAGCAATCTCCCTACTTGGAGCATCAGCACCTTTAACCTCCTGTTCCGTACAGGTTGCAATTTGTCCTGAGGATGAACGGGAAGACGGGGAACCAACGAGAGACTAGCTCTTGGTGTCGGGACAGGCACAGGTCACTCTATTTTCCCATCAGGAAGAAGAATTAACCACAGGCTCAGCCTGCCCCCCGGAACCAGAACAGGGCCTGAAGCCATCCTGCGCTTTTGCGGCCAGCTCCCAAAAAGGCGAGTTGTAAAATGGAGGTTCAGGGCACTGCAATTCACAAACCTGCAGAGTTATAAATGATAACTCTCGTCCACAAATATATTGAGGGAAGGCAAAGAAGAGGATTTGAAATCAAGGCAGAATTGCAGGAAACAGATTTCAGGAGGTAGATTCGAATCGCCTTTAAAGCACATGAAAAGCGGCAAAATGTTGACAATGATGCCCTTGGCCAAAAAGGGCGTATGCGTTTTTTCCTGAATATATTCAGGAAAAAACGCATACGCCCTTTTTGGCCAACCAAGCAACCTGGAAAGGCAAATCAGTGCTACAAAGAAGTCTCACTTCCCATCGGTCAAAAGGGCCATGCTGAAAAATGTGTCAAAACCAGAAATGCAGGACAGGCCATGGAGAAATGAGAGCCTTGCTACACTGATGGGCGGGATGTAAATTGCCAACAGCCACTCTGGAGAAGTGTACGGTGTGTCCTGAAACATCTGAAAAACACAGCTTAGAGAGCATAGGGCACTTCCACTCATGGGGGTATAAATTGGGAAAATGAAAAATCAGCAAGACACAAGCACCCCAAAGTTGAGGGCTGCTCTGTTGACAAGGACTTCCACTTCATTCCACCTTAAATATCCCAGGAAAGAGAACAATGGATAAAGAAGTTGTGGTCCTTATGTACAATGGAATATCACTCAGCCATGAAATCAATGTCATAAGGTTAGTAGCAGCATGATGAGTGGATTTAGGTACAACGATTCTAAGTGAAATAAGTCACACAGAAAAGGACACTTCTCATAAGGTATCACTTTTAGAGGGAATGTAAAAACCGTTACACTTGAACTGAATTACAAAACAGAACAGAGTCACACATGCAGAAAACACACTATGGCTGCTTAACGGGAAAGGTGAGGTGGGGTGATACATAAAACAAGGGTTTCAAATTAGCTCAGATACCGTTCCATAAACCCAATATGTAAGAGACAAGACCTACTCCTTGCTCAGAGAACTGGACTCAACACGCCCTATTCACCGCACAAGAATATATCTGACTAATAATAATCTTAAAACCTATGTATTGATATCTCTCTGTTAGTGTGTCAAGTGGGTGTAAAGCGGCATAAACACAGCCGTGAAAAGCAGCTATACCCCATTATGAAAATAAATTACTTTGAAAAACCCATGAAACAACGACAGTGAAAGAGATAGAAATTCTTATACAATGAGTTCAGGGGCTGTGATGCAACCTGGATTGACCATATCTAGACCCACAGCTGGATGAGACATAAGGGTGGACACTCTTGGGGCTGAGAGGTTTGGTGAGGTTGGGTGAGCAAACGCAGACCCTTTAAAGTAATACTGCGTGGTACCCATCGCATGGGTCCCAAATCTCCAGGTTCAAGGGCATCTTCCTACATCGAAAACATGCATGAGAAACCCAGAAGATGGTACACCGTGTGATTGGGAAAGGTTTCTAAAACGCACCTCATTTCTCATCTCCTTGTGCCCGGGTACGCCATTCCAGCCGCGTTACTAGCAATCTCCCTACTTGGAGCATCAGCACCTTTAACCTCCTGTTCCGTACAGGTTGCAATTTGTCCTGAGGATGAACGGGAAGACGGGGAACCAAGGAGAGACTAGCTCTTGGTGTTGGGACAGGCACAGGTCACTCTATTTTCCCATCAGGAAGAAGAATTAACCACAGGCTCAGCCTGCCCCCCGGAACCAGAACAGGGCCTGAAGCCATCCTGCGCTTTTGCGGCCAGCTCCCAAAAAAGCGAGTTGTAAAATGGAGGTTCAGGGCACTGCAATTCACAAACCTGCAGAGTTATAAATGATAACTCTCGTCCACAAATATATTGAGGAAAGGCAAAGAAGAGGATTTGAAATCAAGGCAGAATTGCACGAAACAGATTTCAGGAGGTAGATACGAATCGCCTTTAAAGCACATGAAAAGCGGCAAAACGTTGACAATGATGCCCTTGGCCAAAAAGGGCGTATGCGTTTTTTCCTGAATATATTCAGGAAAAAACGCATACGCCCTTTTTGGCCAACCAAGCAACCTGGAAAGGCAAATCAGCGCTACAGAGAAGTCTCGCTTCCCATCGGTCAAAAGGGCCATGCTGAAAAAAGTGTCAAAACCAGAAATGCAGGACAGGCCATGGAGAAATGGGAGCCTTGCTACACTGATGGGCGGGATGTAAATTGCCAAGAGCCACTCTGGAGAAGTGTCCGGTGAGTCCTGAAACATCTGAAAAACACAGCTTAGAGAGCATAGGGCACTTCCACTCATGGGGGTATAAATTGGGAAAATTAAAAATCAGCAAGACACAAGCACCCCAAAGTTTAGGGCTGCTCTGTTGACCAGGACCTCCACTTCATTCCACCTTAAATATCCCAGGAAAGAGAAAAATTGATAAAGAATTTGTGGTCCTTATGTACAATGGAATATCACTCAGCCATGAAATCAATGTCGTAAGGTTAGGAGCAGCATGATGAGTGGATTTAGGTACGACGATTCTAAGTGAAATAAGTCACACAGAAAAGGACACTTCTCATAAGGTATCACTGATAGAGGGAATGTAAAAACCGTTACACTTGAACTGAATTACAAAACAGAACAGAGTCACACATGCAGAAAACAGACTATGGCTGCTTAACGGGAAAGGTGAGGTGGGGTGATACATAAAACAAGGGTATCAAATTAGCTCAGATACCGTTCCATAAACCCAATATGTAGTAGACAAGACCTACTCCTTGCTCAGAGAACTGGACTCAACACGCCCTATTCACCGCACAAGAATATATCTGACTAGTAATAATCTTAAACCTATGTATTGATATCTCTCTGTTAGTGTGTCAAGTGGGTGTAAAGCGGCATAAACACAGCCGTGAAAAGCAGCTAAACCCCATTATGAAAATAAATTACTTTGAAAAACCCATGAAACAACGACAGTGAAAGAGATAGAAATTCTTACACAATGAGTTCAGGGGCTGTGATGCAACCTGGATTGACCATATCTAGACCCACAGCTGGATGAGACATAAGGGTGGACACTCTTGGGGCTGAGAGGTTTGGTGAGGTTGGGTGAGCAAACGCAGACCCTTTAAAGTAATACTGCGTGGTACCCATCGCATGGGTCCCAAATCTCCAGGTTCAAGGGCATCTTCCTACATCGAAAACATGCATGAGAAACCCAGAAGATGGTACACCGTGTGATGGGGAAAGGTTTCTAAAACGCACCTCATTTCTCATCTCCTTGTGCCCGGGTTCGCCATTCCAGCTGCTTTACTAGCAATCTCCCTACTTGGAGCATCAGCACCTTTAACCTCCTGTTCCGTACAGGTTGCAATTTGTCCTGAGAATGAACGGGAAGACGGGGAACCAACGAGAGACTAGCTCTTGGTGTCGGGACAGGCACAGGTCACTCTATTTTCCCATCAGGAAGAAGAATTAACCACAGGCTCAGCCTGCCCCCCGGAACCAGAACAGGGCCTGAAGCCATCCTGCGCTTTTGCGGCCAGCTCCCAAAAAAGCGAGTTGTAAAATGGAGGTTCAGGGCACTGCAATTCACAAACCTGCAGAGTTATAAATGATAACTCTCGTCCACAAATATATTGAGGGAAGGCAAAGAAGAGGATTTGAAATCAAGGCAGAATTGCACGAAACAGATTTCAGGAGGTATATTCGAATCGCCTTTAAAGCACATGAAAAGCGGCAAAACGTTGACAATGATGCCCTTGGCCAAAAAGGGCGTATGCGTTTTTTCCTGAATATATTCAGGAAAAAACGCATACGCCCTTTTTGGCCAACCAAGCAACCTGGAAAGGCAAATCAGCGGTACAGAGAAGTCTCACTTCCCATCGGTCAAAAGGGCCATGCTGAAAAAAGTGTCAAAACCAGAAATGCAGGACAGGCCATGGAGAAATGAGAGCCTTGCTACACTGATGGGCGGGATGTAAATTGCCAACAGCCACTCTGGAGAAGTGTACGGTGTGTCCTGAAACATCTGAAAAACACAGCTTAGAGAGCATAGGGCACTTCCACTCATGGGGGTATAAATTGGTAAAATGAAAAATCAGCAAGACACAAGCACCCCAAAGTTGAGGGCTGTTCTGTTGACAAGGACTTCCACTTCATTCCACCTTAAATATCCCAGGAAAGAGAACAATGGATAAAGAAGTTGTGGTCCTTATGTACAATGGAATATCACTCAGCCATGAAATCAATGTCATAAGGTTAGTAGCAGCATGATGAGTGGATTTAGGTACGACGATTCTAAGTGAAATAAGTCACACAGAAAAGGACACTTCTCATAAGGTATCACTTTTAGAGGGAATGTAAAAACCGTTACACTTGAACTGAATTACAAAACAGAACAGAGTCACACATGCAGAAAACACACTATGGCTGCTTAACGGGAAAGGTGAGGTGGGGTGATACATAAAACAAGGGTATCAAATTAGCTCAGATACCGTTCCATAAACCCAATATGTAGTAGACAAGACCTACTCCTTGCTCAGAGAACTGGACTCAACACGCCCTATTCACCGCACAAGAATATATCTGACTAGTAATAATCTTAAAACCTATGTATTGATATCTCTCTGTTAGTGTGTCAAGTGGGTGTAAAGCGGCATAAACACAGCCGTGAAAAGCAGCTAAACCCCATTATGAAAATAAATTACTTTGAAAAACCCATGAAACAACGACAGTGAAAGAGAGAGAAATTCTTACACAATGAGTTCAGGGGCTGTGATGCAACCTGGATTGACCATATCTAGACCCACAGCTGGATGAGACATAAGGGTGGACACTCTTGGGGCTGAGAGGTTTGGTGAGGTTGGGTGAGCAAACGCAGACCCTTTAAAGTAATACTGCGTGGTACCCATCGCATGGGTCCCAAATCTCCAGGTTCAAGGGCATCTTCCTACATCGAAAACATGCATGAGAAACCCAGAAGATGGTACACCGTGTGATGGGGAAAGGTTTCTAAAACGCACCTCATTTCTCATCTCCTTGTGCCCGGGTTCGCCATTCCAGCCGCTTTACTAGCAATCTCCCTACTTGGAGCATCAGCACCTTTAACCTCCTGTTCCGTACAGGTTGCAATTTGTCCTGAGGATGAACGGGAAGACGGGGAACCAACGAGAGACTAGCTCTTGGTGTCGGGACAGGCACAGGTCACTCTATTTTCCCATCAGGAAGAAGAATTAACCACAGGCTCAGCCTGCCCCCCGGAACCAGAACAGGGCCTGAAGCCATCCTGCGCTTTTGCGGCCAGCTCCCAAAAAAGCGAGTTGTAAAATGGAGGTTCAGGGCACTGCAATTCACAAACCTGCAGAGTTATAAATGATAACTCTCGTCCACAAATATATTGAGGGAAGGCAAAGAAGAGGATTTGAAATCAAGGCAGAATTGCAGGAAACAGATTTCAGGAGGTTGATTCGAATCGCCTTTAAAGCACATGAAAAGTGGCAAAATGTTGACAATGATGCCCTTGGCCAAAAAGGGCGTATGCGTTTTTTCCTGAATATATTCAGGAAAAAACGCATACGCCCTTTTTGGCCAACCAAGCAACCTGGAAAGGCAAATCAGCGCTACAAAGAAGTCTCACTTCCCATCGGTCAAAAGGGCCATGCTGAAAAATGTTTCAAAACCAGAAATGCAGGACAGGCCATGGAGAAATGAGAGCCTTGCTACACTGATGGGCGGGATGTAAATTGCCAACAGCCACTCTGGAGAAGTGTACGGTGTGTCCTGAAACATCTGAAAAACACAGCTTAGAGAGCATAGGGCACTTCCACTCATGGGGGTATAAATTGGGAAAATTAAAAATCAGCAAGACACAAGCACCCCAAAGTTTAGGGCTGCTCTGTTGACCAGGACCTCCACTTCATTCCACCTTAAATATCCCAGGAAAGAGAAAAATTGATAAAGAAGTTGTGGTCCTTATGTACAATGGAATATCACTCAGCCATGAAATCAATGTCGTAAGGTTAGGAGCAGCATGATGAGTGGATTTAGGTACGACGATTCTAAGTGAAATAAGTCACACAGAAAAGGACACTTCTCATAAGGTATCACTGATAGAGGGAATGTAAAAACCGTTACACTTGAACTGAATTACAAAACAGAACAGAGTCACACATGCAGAAAACAGACTATGGCTGCTTAACGGGAAAGGTGAGGTGGGGTGATACATAAAACAAGGGTATCAAATTAGCTCAGATACCGTTCCATAAACCCAATATGTAGTAGACAAGACCTACTCCTTGCTCAGAGAACTGGACTCAACACGCCCTATTCACCGCACAAGAATATATCTGACTAGTAATAATCTTAAAACCTATGTATTGATATCTCTCTGTTAGTGTGTCAAGTGGGTGTAAAGCGGCATAAACACAGCCGTGAAAAGCAGCTATACCCCATTATGAAAATAAATTACTTTGAAAAACCCATGAAACAACGACAGTGAAAGAGATAGAAATTCTTACACAATGAGTTCAGGGGCTGTGATGCAACCTGGATTGACCATATCTAGACCCACAGCTGGATGAGACATAAGGGTGGACACTCTTGGGGCTGAGAGGTTTGGTGAGGTTGGGTGAGCAAACGCAGACCCTTTAAAGTAATACTGCGTGGTACCCATCGCATGGGTCCCAAATCTCCAGGTTCAAGGGCATCTTCCTACATCGAAAACATGCATGAGAAACCCAGAAGATGGTACACCGTGTGATGGGGAAAGGTTTCTAAAACGCACCTCATTTCTCATCTCCTTGTGCCCGGGTTCGCCATTCCAGCCGCTTTACTAGCAATCTCCCTACTTGGAGCATCAGCACCTTTAACCTCCTGTTCCGTACAGGTTGCAATTTGTCCTGAGGATGAACGGGAAGACGGGGAACCAACGAGAGACTAGCTCTTGGTGTTGGGACAGGCACAGGTCACTCTATTTTCCCATCAGGAAGAAGAATTAACCACAGGCTCAGCCTGCCCCACGGAACCAGAACAGGGCCTGAAGCCATCCTGCGCTTTTGCGGCCAGCTCCCAAAAAAGCGAGTTGTAAAATGGAGGTTCAGGGCACTGCAATTCACAAACCTGCAGAGTTATAAATGATAACTCTCGTCCACAAATATATTGAGGGAAGGCAAAGAAGAGGATTTGAAATCAAGGCAGAATTGCACGAAACAGATTT
This sequence comes from Balaenoptera borealis, assembly GCF_965194805.1. Classification (NCBI taxonomy): domain Eukaryota; kingdom Metazoa; phylum Chordata; class Mammalia; order Artiodactyla; family Balaenopteridae; genus Balaenoptera; species Balaenoptera borealis. The sequence goes on from NW_028123642.1 coordinate 426,720, forward strand.
CAGGAGGTATATTCGAATCGCCTTTAAAGCACATGAAAAGCGGCAAAACGTTGACAATGATGCCCTTGGCCAAAAAGGGCGTATGCGTTTTTTCCTGAATATATTCAGGAAAAAACGCATACGCCCTTTTTGGCCAACCAAGCAACCTGGAAAGGCAAATCAGCGCTACAGAGAAGTCTCACTTCCCATCGGTCAAAAGGGCCATGCTGAAAAAAGTGTCAAAACCAGAAATGCAGGACAGGCCATGGAGAAATGAGAGCCTTGCTACACTGATGGGCGGGATGTAAATTGCCAACAGCCAAACTGGAGAAGTGTACGGTGTGTCCTGAAACATCTGAAAAACACAGCTTAGAGAGCATAGGGCACTTCCACTCATGGGGGTATAAATTGGTAAAATGAAAAATCAGCAAGACACAAGCACCCCAAAGTTGAGGGCTGCCCTGTTAACAAGGACTTCCACTTCATTCCACCCTAAATATCCCAGGAAAGAGAACAATGGATAAAGAAGTTGTGGTCCTTATGTACAATGGAATATCACTCAGCCATGAAATCAATGTCATAAGGTTAGGAGCAGCATGATGAGTGGATTTAGGTACGACGATTCTAAGTGAAATAAGTCACACAGAAAAGGACACTTCTCATAAGGTATCACTTTTAGAGGGAATGTAAAAACCGTTACACTTGAACTGAATTACAAAACAGAACAGAGTCACACATGCAGAAAACACACTATGGCTGCTTAACGGGAAAGGTGAGGTGGGGTGATACATAAAACAAGGGTTTCAAATTAGCTCAGATACCGTTCCATAAACCCAATATGTAATAGACAAGACCTACTCCTTGCTCAGAGAACTGGACTCAACACGCCCTATTCACCGCACAAGAATATATCTGACTAATAATAATCGTAAAACCTATGTATTGATATCTCTCTGTTAGTGTGTCAAGTGGGTGTAAAGCGGCATAAACACAGCAGTGAAAAGCAGCTAAACCCCATTATAAAAATAAATTACTTTGAAACACCCATGAAACAAAGACAGTGAAAGAGAGAGAAATTCTTACACAATGCGTTCAGGGGATGTGATGCAACCTGGATTGACCATATCTAGACGCACAGCTGGATGAGACATAAGGGTGGACACTCTTGGGGCTGAGAGGTTTGGTGAGGTTGGGTGAGCAAACGCAGACCCTTTAAAGTAATACTGCGTGGTACCCATCGCATGGGTCCCAAATCTCCAGGTTCAAGGGCATCTTCCTACATCGAAAACATGCATGAGAAACCCAGAAGATGGTACACCGTGTGATGGGGAAAGGTTTCTAAAACGCACCTCATTTCTCATCTCCTTGTGCCCGGGTTCGCCATTCCAGCCGCTTTACTAGCAATCTCCCTACTTGGAGCATCAGCACCTTTAACCTCCTGTTCCGTACAGGTTGCAATTTGTCCTGAAGATGAACGGGAAGACGGGGAACCAACGAGAGACTAGCTCTTGGTTTCGGGACAGGCACAGGTCACTCTATTTTCCCATCAGGAAGAAGAATTAACCACAGGCTCAGCCTGCCCCCCGGAACCAGAACAGGGCCTGAAGCCATCCTGCGCTTTTGCGGCCAGCTCCCAAAAAAGCGAGTTGTAAAATGGAGGTTCAGGGCACTGCAATTCACAAACCTGCAGAGTTATAAATGATAACTCTCGTCCACAAATATATTGAGGGAAGGCAAAGAAGAGGATTTGAAATCAAGGCAGAATTGCACGAAACAGATTTCAGGAGGTATATTCGAATCGCCTTTAAAGCACATGAAAAGCGGAAAAACGTTGACAATGATGCCCTTGGCCAAAAAGGGCGTATGCGTTTTTTCCTGAATATATTCAGGAAAAAACGCATACGCCCTTTTTGGCCAACCAAGCAACCTGGAAAGGCAAATCAGCGCTACAGAGAAGTCTCGCTTCCCATCGGTCAAAAGGGCCATGCTGAAAAAAGTGTCAAAACCAGAAATGCAGGACAGGCCATGGAGAAATGAGAGCCTTGCTACACTGATGGCCGGGATGTAAATTGCCAACAGCCACTCTGGAGAAGTGTACGGTGTGTCCTGAAACATCTGAAAAACACAGCTTAGAGAGCATAGGGCACTTCCACTCATGGGGGTATAAATTGGTAAAATGAAAAATCAGCAAGACACAAGCACCCCAAAGTTGAGGGCTGCTCTGTTGACAAGGACTTCCACTTCATTCCACCTTAAATATCCCAGGAAAGAGAACAATGGATAAAGAAGTTGTGGTCCTTATGTACAATGGAATATCACTCAGCCATGAAATCAATGTCATAAGGTTAGTAGCAGCATGATGAGTGGATTTAGGTACGACGATTCTAAGTGAAATAAGTCACACAGAAAAGGACACTTCTCATAAGGTATCACTTTTAGAGGGAATGTAAAAACCGTTACACTTGAACTGAATTACAAAACAGAACAGAGTCACACATGCAGAAAACACACTATGGCTGCTTAACGGGAAAGGTGAGGTGGGGTGATACATAAAACAAGGGTTTCAAATTAGCTCAGATACCGTTCCATAAACCCAATATGTAATAGACAAGACCTACTCCTTGCTCAGAGAACTGGACTCAACACGCCCTATTCACCGCACAAGAATATATCTGACTAATAATAATCGTAAAACCTATGTATTGATATCTCTCTGTTAGTGTGTCAAGTGGGTGTAAAGCGGCATAAACACAGCAGTGAAAAGCAGCTAAACCCCATTATAAAAATAAATTACTTTGAAACACCCATGAAACAAAGGCAGTGAAAGAGAGAGAAATTCTTACACAATGCGTTCAGGGGCTGTGATGCAACCTGGATTGACCATATCTAGACGCACAGCTGGATGAGACATAAGGGTGGACACTCTTGGGGCTGAGAGGTTTGGTGAGGTTGGGTGAGCAAACGCAGACCCTTTAAAGTAATACTGCGTGGTACCCATCGCATGGGTCCCAAATCTCCAGGTTCAAGGGCATCTTCGTACATCAAAAACATGCATGAGAAATCCAGAAGATGGTACACCGTGTGATGGGGAAAGGTTTCTAAAACGCACCTCATTTCTCATCTCCTTGTGCCCGGGTTCGCCATTCCAGCCGCTTTACTAGCAAGCTCCCTACTTGGAGCATCAGCACCTTTAACCTCCTGTTCCGTACAGGTTGCAATTTGTCCTGAGGATGAACGGGAAGACGGGGAACCAACGAGAGACTAGCTCTTGGTGTTGGGACAGGCACAGGTCACTCTATTTTCCCATCAGAAAGAAGAATTAACCACAGGCTCAGCCTGCCCACCGGAACCAGAACAGGGCCTGAAGCCATTCTGCGATTTTGCGGGCAGCTCCCATAAAAACGAGTTGTAAAATGGAGGTTCAGGGCACTGCAATTCACAAACCTGCAGAGTTATAAATGATAACTCTCGTCCACAAATATATTGAGGGAAGGCAAAGAAGAGGATTTGGAATCAAGGCAGAATTGCAGGAAACAGATTTCAGGAGGTAGATACGAATCGCCTTCAAAGCACATGAAAAGCGGCAAAACGTTGACAATGATGCCCTTGGCCAAAAAGGGCGTATGCGTTTTTTCCTGAATATATTCAGGAAAAAACGCATACGCCCTTTTTGGCCAACCAAGCAACCTGGAAAGGCAAATCAGCGCTACAAAGAAGTCTCGCTTCCCATCGGTCAAAAGGGCCATGCTGAAAAAAGTGTCAAAACCAGAAATGCAGGACAGGCCATGGAGAAATGGGAGCCTTGCTACACTGATGGGCGGGATGTAAATTGCCAAGAGCCACTCTGGAGAAGTGTCCGGTGAGTCCTGAAACATCTGAAAAACACAGCTTAGAGAGCATAGGGCACTTCCACTCATGGGGGTATAAATTGGTAAAATGAAAAATCAGCAAGACACAAGCACCCCAAAGTTGAGGGCTGCTCTGTTGACAAGGACCTCCACTTCATTCCACCTTCAATATCCCAGGGAAGAGAAAAATGGATAAAGAAGTTGTGGTCCTTATGTACAATGGAATATCACTCAGCCATGAAATTAATGTCGTAAGGTTAGGAGCAGCATGATGAGTGGATTTAGGTACGACGATTCTAAGTGAAATAAGTCACACAGAAAAGGACACTTCTCATAAGTTATCACTTTTAGAGGGAATGTAAAAACCGTTACACTTGAACTGAATTACAAAGCAGAACAGAGTCACACATGCAGAAAACAGACTATGGCTGCTTAACGGGAAAGGTGAGGTGGGGTGATACATAAAACAAGGGTATCAAATTAGCTCAGATACCGTTCCATAAACCCAATATGTAGTAGACAAGACCTACTCCTTGCTCAGAGAACTGGACTCAACACGCCCTATTCACCGCACAAGAATATATCTGACTAGTAATAATCTTAAAACCTATGTATTGATATCTCTCTGTTAGTGTGTCAAGTGGGTGTAAAGCGGCATAAACACAGCCGTGAAAAGCAGCTAAACCCCATTATGAAAATAAATTACTTTGAAAAACCCATGAAACAACGACAGTGAAAGAGATAGAAATTCTTACACAATGAGTTCAGGGGCTGTGATGCAACCTGGATTGACCATATCTAGACCCACAGCTGGATGAGACATAAGGGTGGACACTCTTGGGGCTGAGAGGTTTGGTGAGGTTGGGTGAGCAAACGCAGACCCTTTAAAGTAATACTGCGTGGTACCCATCGCATGGGTCCCAAATCTCCAGGTTCAAGGGCATCTTCCTACATCGAAAACATGCATGAGAAACCCAGAAGATGGTACACCGTGTGATGGGGAAAGGTTTCTAAAACGCACTTCATTTCTCATCTCCTTGTGCCCGGGTTCGCCATTCCAGCCGCTTTACTAGCAATCTCCCTACTTGGAGCATCAGCACCTTTAACCTCCTGTTCCGTACAGGTTGCAATTTGTCCTGAGGATGAACGGGAAGACGGGGAACCAACGAGAGACTAGCTCTTGGTGTCGGGACAGGCACAGGTCACTCTATTTTCCCATCAGGAAGAAGAATTAACCACAGGCTCAGCCTGCCCCCCGGAACCAGAACAGGGCCTGAAGCCATCCTGCGCTTTTGCGGCCAGCTCCCAAAAAGGCGAGTTGTAAAATGGAGGTTCAGGGCACTGCAATTCACAAACCTGCAGAGTTATAAATGATAACTCTCGTCCACAAATATATTGAGGGAAGGCAAAGAAGAGGATTTGAAATCAAGGCAGAATTGCAGGAAACAGATTTCAGGAGGTAGATTCGAATCGCCTTTAAAGCACATGAAAAGCGGCAAAATGTTGACAATGATGCCCTTGGCCAAAAAGGGCGTATGCGTTTTTTCCTGAATATATTCAGGAAAAAACGCATACGCCCTTTTTGGCCAACCAAGCAACCTGGAAAGGCAAATCAGTGCTACAAAGAAGTCTCACTTCCCATCGGTCAAAAGGGCCATGCTGAAAAATGTGTCAAAACCAGAAATGCAGGACAGGCCATGGAGAAATGAGAGCCTTGCTACACTGATGGGCGGGATGTAAATTGCCAACAGCCACTCTGGAGAAGTGTACGGTGTGTCCTGAAACATCTGAAAAACACAGCTTAGAGAGCATAGGGCACTTCCACTCATGGGGGTATAAATTGGGAAAATGAAAAATCAGCAAGACACAAGCACCCCAAAGTTGAGGGCTGCTCTGTTGACAAGGACTTCCACTTCATTCCACCTTAAATATCCCAGGAAAGAGAACAATGGATAAAGAAGTTGTGGTCCTTATGTACAATGGAATATCACTCAGCCATGAAATCAATGTCATAAGGTTAGTAGCAGCATGATGAGTGGATTTAGGTACAACGATTCTAAGTGAAATAAGTCACACAGAAAAGGACACTTCTCATAAGGTATCACTTTTAGAGGGAATGTAAAAACCGTTACACTTGAACTGAATTACAAAACAGAACAGAGTCACACATGCAGAAAACACACTATGGCTGCTTAACGGGAAAGGTGAGGTGGGGTGATACATAAAACAAGGGTTTCAAATTAGCTCAGATACCGTTCCATAAACCCAATATGTAAGAGACAAGACCTACTCCTTGCTCAGAGAACTGGACTCAACACGCCCTATTCACCGCACAAGAATATATCTGACTAATAATAATCGTAAAACCTATGTATTGATATCTCTCTGTTAGTGTGTCAAGTGGGTGTAAAGCGGCATAAACACAGCAGTGAAAAGCAGCTAAACCCCATTATAAAAATAAATTACTTTGAAACACCCATGAAACAAAGACAGTGAAAGAGAGAGAAATTCTTACACAATGCGTTCAGGGGCTGTGATGCAACCTGGATTGACCATATCTAGACGCACAGCTGGATGAGACATAAGGGTGGACACTCTTGGGGCTGAGAGGTTTGGTGAGGTTGGGTGAGCAAACGCAGACCCTTTAAAGTAATACTGCGTGGTACCCATCGCATGGGTCCCAAATCTCCAGGTTCAAGGGCATCTTCGTACATCAAAAACATGCATGAGAAATCCAGAAGATGGTACACCGTGTGATGGGGAAAGGTTTCTAAAACGCACCTCATTTCTCATCTCCTTGTGCCCGGGTTCGCCATTCCAGCCGCTTTACTAGCAAGCTCCCTACTTGGAGCATCAGCACCTTTAACCTCCTGTTCCGTACAGGTTGCAATTTGTCCTGAGGATGAACGGGAAGACGGGGAACCAACGAGAGACTAGCTCTTGGTGTTGGGACAGGCACAGGTCACTCTATTTTCCCATCAGAAAGAAGAATTAACCACAGGCTCAGCCTGCCCACCGGAACCAGAACAGGGCCTGAAGCCATTCTGCGATTTTGCGGGCAGCTCCCATAAAAACGAGTTGTAAAATGGAGGTTCAGGGCACTGCAATTCACAAACCTGCAGAGTTATAAATGATAACTCTCGTCCACAAATATATTGAGGGAAGGCAAAGAAGAGGATTTGAAATCAAGGCAGAATTGCAAGAAACAGATTTCAGGAGGTAGATTCGAATCGCCTTTAAAGCACATGAAAAGCGGCAAAATGTTGACAATGATGCCCTTGGCCAAAAAGGGCGTATGCGTTTTTTCCTGAATATATTCAGGAAAAAACGCATACGCCATTTTTGGCCAACCAAGCAACCTGGAAAGGCAAATCAGCGCTACAAAGAAGTCTCACTTCCCATCGGTCAAAAGGGCCATGCTGAAAAATGTGTCAAAACCAGAAATGCAGGACAGGCCATGGAGAAATGAGAGCCTTGCTACACTGATGGGCGGGATGTAAATTGCCAACAGCCACTCTGGAGAAGTGTACGGTGTGTCCTGAAACATCTGAAAAACACAGCTTAGAGAGCATAGGGCACTTCCACTCATGGGGGTATAAATTGGGAAAATGAAAAATCAGCAAGACACAAGCACCCCAAAGTTGAGGGCTGCTCTGTTGACAAGGACTTCCACTTCATTCCACCTTAAATATCCCAGGAAAGAGAACAATGGATAAAGAAGTTGTGGTCCTTATGTACAATGGAATATCACTCAGCCATGAAATCAATGTCATAAGGTTAGTAGCAGCATGATGAGTGGATTTAGGTACAACGATTCTAAGTGAAATAAGTCACACAGAAAAGGACACTTCTCATAAGGTATCACTTTTAGAGGGAATGTAAAAACCGTTACACTTGAACTGAATTACAAAACAGAACAGAGTCACACATGCAGAAAACACACTATGGCTGCTTAACGGGAAAGGTGAGGTGGGGTGATACATAAAACAAGGGTTTCAAATTAGCTCAGATACCGTTCCATAAACCCAATATGTAGTAGACAAGACCTACTCCTTGCTCAGAGAACTGGACTCAACACGCCCTATTCACCGCACAAGAATATATCTGACTAGTAATAATCTTAAAACCTATGTATTGATATCTCTCTGTTAGTGTGTCAAGTGGGTGTAAAGCGGCATAAACACAGCCGTGAAAAGCAGCTAAACCCCATTATGAAAATAAATTACTTTGAAAAACCCATGAAACAACGACAGTGAAAGAGATAGAAATTCTTACACAATGAGTTCAGGGGCTGTGATGCAACCTGGGTTGACCATATCTAGACCCACAGCTGGATGAGACATAAGGGTGGACACTCTTGGGGCTGAGAGGTTTGGTGAGGTTGGGTGAGCAAACGCAGACCCTTTAAAGTAATACTGCGTGGTACCCATCGCATGGGTCCCATATCTCCAGGTTCAAGGGCATCTTCCTACATCGAAAACATGCATGAGAAACCCAGAAGATGGTACACCGTGTGATGGGGAAAGGTTTCTAAAACGCAGCTCATTTCTCATCTCCTTGTGCCCGGGTTCGCCATTCCAGCCGCTTTACTAGCAATCTCCCTACTTGGAGCATCAGCACCTTTAAGCTCCTGTTCCGTACAGGTTGCCATTTGTCCTGAGGATGAACGGGAGGACGGAGAACCAACGAGAGACTAGCTCTTGGTGTTGGGACAGGCACAGGTCACTCTATTTTCCCATCAGGAAGAAGAATTAACCACAGGCTCAGTCTGCCCCCCGGAACCAGAACAGGGCCTGAAGCCATCCTGCGCTTTTGCGGCCAGCTCCCAAAAAAGCGAGTTGTAAAATGGAGGTTCAGGGCACTGCAATTCACAAACCTGCAGAGTTATAAATGATAACTCTCGTCCACAAATATATTGAGGGAAGGCAAAGAAGAGGATTTGAAATCAAGGCAGAATTGCACGAAACAGATTTCAGGAGGTAGATACGAATCGCCTTTAAAGCACATGAAAAGCGGCAAAACGTTGACAATGATGCCCTTGGCCAAAAAGGGCGTATGCGTTTTTTCCTGAATATATTCAGGAAAAAACGCATACGCCCTTTTTGGCCAACCAAGCAACCTGGAAAGGCAAATCAGCGCTACAGAGAAGTCTCGCTTCCCATCGGTCAAAAGGGCCATGCTGAAAAAAGTGTCAAAACCAGAAATGCAGGACAGGCCATGGAGAAACGGGAGCCTTGCTACACTGATGGGCGGGATGTAAATTGCCAACAGCCACTCTGGAGAAGTGTACGGTGTGTCCTGAAACATCTGAAAAACACAGCTTAGAGAGCATAGGGCACTTCCACTCATGGGGGTATAAATTGGGAAAATGAAAAATCAGCAAGACACAAGCACCCCAAAGTTGAGGGCTGCTCTGTTGACCAGGACCTCCACTTCATTCCACCTTAAATATCCCAGGAAAGAGAAAAATGGATAAAGAAGTTGTGGTCCTTATGTACAATGGAATATCACTCAGCCATGAAATCAATGTCGTAAGGTTAGTAGCAGCATGATGAGTGGATTTAGGTACGATGATTCTAAGTGAAATAAGTCACACAGAAAAGGACACTTCTCATAAGGTATCACTAATAGAGGGAATGTAAAAACCGTTACACTTGAACTGAATTACAAAACAGAACAGAGTCACACATGCAGAAAACACACTATGGCTGCTTAACGGGAAAGGTGAGGTGGGGTGATACATAAAACAAGGGTATCAAATAAGCTCAGATACCGTTCCAGAAACCTAATATGTAATAGACAAGACCTACTCCTTGCTCAGAGAATTGGACTCAACACGCCCTATTCACCGCACAAGAACATATCTGACTAATAATAATCGTAAAACCTATGTATTGATATCTCTCTGTTAGTGTGTCAAGTGGGTGTAAAGCGGCATAAACACAGCAGTGAAAAGCAGCTAAACCCCATTATAAAAATAAATTACTTTGAAACACCCATGAAACAAAGGCAGTGAAAGAGAGAGAAATTCTTACACAATGCGTTCAGGGGCTGTGATGCAACCTGGATTGACCATATCTAGACGCACAGCTGGATGAGACATAAGGGTGGACACTCTTGGGGCTGAGAGGTTTGGTGAGGTTGGGTGAGCAAACGCAGACCCTTTAAAGTAATACTGCGTGGTACCCATCGCATGGGTCCCAAATCTCCAGGTTCAAGGGCATCTTCGTACATCAAAAACATGCATGAGAAATCCAGAAGATGGTACACCGTGTGATGGGGAAAGGTTTCTAAAACGCACCTCATTTCTCATCTCCTTGTGCCCGGGTTCGCCATTCCAGCCGCTTTACTAGCAAGCTCCCTACTTGGAGCATCAGCACCTTTAACCTCCTGTTCCGTACAGGTTGCAATTTGTCCTGAGGATGAACGGGAAGACGGGGAACCAACGAGAGACTAGCTCTTGGTGTTGGGACAGGCACAGGTCACTCTATTTTCCCATCAGAAAGAAGAATTAACCACAGGCTCAGCCTGCCCCCCGGAACCAGAACAGGGCCTGAAGCCATTCTGCGATTTTGCGGGCAGCTCCCATAAAAACGAGTTGTAAAATGGAGGTTCAGGGCACTGCAATTCACAAACCTGCAGAGTTATAAATGATAACTCTCGTCCACAAATATATTGAGGGAAGGCAAAGAAGAGGATTTGAAATCAAGGCAGAATTGCACGAAACAGATTTCAGGAGGTAGATACGAATCGCCTTTAAAGCACATGAAAAGCGGCAAAACGTTGACAATGATGCCCTTGGCCAAAAAGGGCGTATGCGTTTTTTCCTGAATATATTCAGGAAAAAACGCATACGCCCTTTTTGGCCAACCAAGCAACCTGGAAAGGCAAATCAGCGCTACAAAGAAGTCTCGCTTCCCATCGGTCAAAAGGGCCATGCTGAAAAAAGTGTCAAAACCAGAAATGCAGGATAGGCCATGGAGAAATGGGAGCCTTGCTACACTGATGGGCGGGATGTAAATTGCCAAGAGCCACTCTGGAGAAGTGTCCGGTGAGTCCTGAAACATCTGAAAAACACAGCTTAGAGAGCATAGGGCACTTCCACTCATGGGGGTATAAATTGGGAAAATTAAAAATCAGCAAGACACAAGCACCCCAAAGTTTAGGGCTGCTCTGTTGACAAGGACCTCCACTTCATTCCACCTTCAATATCCCAGGAAAGAGAAAAATGGATAAAGAAGTTGTGGTCCTTATGTACAATGGAATATCACTCAGCCATGAAATCAATGTCGTAAGGTTAGGAGCAGCATGATGAGTGGATTTAGGTACGACGATTCTAAGTGAAATAAGTCACACAGAAAAGGACACTTCTCATAAGTTATCACTTTTAGAGGGAATGTAAAAACCGTTACACTTGAACTGAATTACAAAACAGAACAGAGTCACACATGCAGAAAACAGACTATGGCTGCTTAACGGGAAAGGTGAGGTGGGGTGATACATAAAACAAGGGTATCAAATTAGCTCAGATACCGTTCCATAAACCCAATATGTAGTAGACAAGACCTACTCCTTGCTCAGAGAACTGGACTCAACACGCCCTATTCACCGCACAAGAATATATCTGACTAGTAATAATCTTAAAACCTATGTATTGATATCTCTCTGTTAGTGTGTCAAGTGGGTGTAAAGCGGCATAAACACAGCCGTGAAAAGCAGCTAAACCCCATTATGAAAATAAATTACTTTGAAAAACCCATGAAACAACGACAGTGAAAGAGATAGAAATTCTTACACAATGAGTTCAGGGGCTGTGATGCAACCTGGATTGACCATATCTAGACCCACAGCTGGATGAGACATAAGGGTGGACACTCTTGGGGCTGAGAGGTTTGGTGAGGTTGGGTGAGCAAACGCAGACCCTTTAAAGTAATACTGCGTGGTACCCATCGCATGGGTCCCAAATCTCCAGGTTCAAGGGCATCTTCCTACATCGAAAACATGCATGAGAAACCCAGAAGATGGTACACCGTGTGATGGGGAAAGGTTTCTAAAACGCACCTCATTTCTCATCTCCTTGTGCCCGGGTTCGCCATTCCAGCCGCTTTACTAGCAATCTCCCTACTTGGAGCATCAGCACCTTTAACCTCCTGTTCCGTACAGGTTGCAATTTGTCCTGAGGATGAACGGGAAGACGGGGAACCAACGAGAGACTAGCTCTTGGTGTCGGGACAGGCACAGGTCACTCTATTTTCCCATCAGGAAGAAGAATTAACCACAGGCTCAGCCTGCCCCCCGGAACCAGAACAGGGCCTGAAGCCATCCTGCGCTTTTGCGGCCAGCTCCCAAAAAGGCGAGTTGTAAAATGGAGGTTCAGGGCACTGCAATTCACAAACCTGCAGAGTTATAAATGATAACTCTCGTCCACAAATATATTGAGGGAAGGCAAAGAAGAGGATTTGAAATCAAGGCAGAATTGCAGGAAACAGATTTCAGGAGGTAGATTCGAATCGCCTTTAAAGCACATGAAAAGCGGCAAAATGTTGACAATGATGCCCTTGGCCAAAAAGGGCGTATGCGTTTTTTCCTGAATATATTCAGGAAAAAACGCATACGCCCTTTTTGGCCAACCAAGCAACCTGGAAAGGCAAATCAGCGCTACAAAGAAGTCTCACTTCCCATCGGTCAAAAGGGCCATGCTGAAAAATGTGTCAAAACCAGAAATGCAGGACAGGCCATGGAGAAATGAGAGCCTTGCTACACTGATGGGCGGGATGTAAATTGCCAACAGCCACTCTGGAGAATTGTACGGTGTGTCCTGAAACATCTGAAAAACACAGCTTAGAGAGCATAGGGCACTTCCACTCATGGGGGTATAAATTGGGAAAATGAAAAATCAGCAAGACACAAGCACCCCAAAGTTGAGGGCTGCTCTGTTGACAAGGACTTCCACTTCATTCCACCTTAAATATCCCAGGAAAGAGAAAAATGGATAAAGAAGTTGTGGTCCTTATGTACAATGGAATATCACTCAGCCATGAAATCAATGTCATAAGGTTAGTAGCAGCATGATGAGTGGATTTAGGTACAACGATTCTAAGTGAAATAAGTCACACAGAAAAGGACACTTCTCATAAGGTATCACTTTTAGAGGGAATGTAAAAACCGTTACACTTGAACTGAATTACAAAACAGAACAGAGTCACACATGCAGAAAACACACTATGGCTGCTTAACGGGAAAGGTGAGGTGGGGTGATACATAAAACAAGGGTTTCAAATTAGCTCAGATACCGTTCCATAAACCCAATATGTAAGAGACAAGACCTACTCCTTGCTCAGAGAACTGGACTCAACACGCCCTATTCACCGCACAAGAATATATCTGACTAATAATAATCGTAAAACCTATGTATTGATATCTCTCTGTTAGTGTGTCAAGTGGGTGTAAAGCGGCATAAACACAGCAGTGAAAAGCAGCTAAACCCCATTATAAAAATAAATTACTTTGAAACACCCATGAAACAAAGACAGTGAAAGAGATAGAAATTCTTACACAATGCGTTCAGGGGATGTGATGCAACCTGGATTGACCATATCTAGACGCACAGCTGGATGAGACATAAGGGTGGACACTCTTGGGGCTGAGAGGTTTGGTGAGGTTGGGTGAGCAAACGCAGACCCTTTAAAGTAATACTGCGTGGTACCCATCGCATGGGTCCCAAATCTCCAGGTTCAAGGGCATCTTCGTACATCAAAAACATGCATGAGAAATCCAGAAGATGGTACACCGTGTGATGGGGAAAGGTTTCTAAAACGCACCTCATTTCTCATCTCCTTGTGCCCGGGTTCGCCATTCCAGCCGCTTTACTAGCAAGCTCCCTACTTGGAGCATCAGCACCTTTAACCTCCTGTTCCGTACAGGTTGCAATTTGTCCTGAGGATGAACGGGAAGACGGGGAACCAACGAGAGACTAGCTCTTGGTGTTGGGACAGGCACAGGTCACTCTATTTTCCCATCAGAAAGAAGAATTAACCACAGGCTCAGCCTGCCCACCGGAACCAGAACAGGGCCTGAAGCCATTCTGCGATTTTGCGGGCAGCTCCCATAAAAACGAGTTGTAAAATGGAGGTTCAGGGCACTGCAATTCACAAACCTGCAGAGTTATAAATGATAACTCTCGTCCACAAATATATTGAGGGAAGGCAAAGAAGAGGATTTGAAATCAAGGCAGAATTGCAAGAAACAGATTTCAGGAGGTAGATTCGAATCGCCTTTAAAGCACATGAAAAGCGGCAAAATGTTGACAATGATGCCCTTGGCCAAAAAGGGCGTATGCCTTTTTTCCTGAATATATTCAGGAAAAAACGCATACGCCCTTTTTGGCCAACCAAGCAACCTGGAAAGGCAAATCAGCGCTACAGAGAAGTCTCACTTCCCATCGGTCAAAAGGGCCATGCTGAAAAAAGTGTCAAAACCAGAAATGCAGGACAGGCCATGGAGAAATGAGAGCCTTGCTACACTGATGGGCGGGATGTAAATTGCCAACAGCCACTCTGGAGAAGTGTACGGTGTGTCCTGAAACATCTGAAAAACACAGCTTAGAGAGCATAGGGCACTTCCACTCATGGGGGTATAAATTGGTAAAATGAAAAATCAGCAAGACACAAGCACCCCAAAGTTGAGGGCTGCCCTGTTAACAAGGACTTCCACTTCATTCCACCCTAAATATCCCAGGAAAGAGAACAATGGATAAAGAAGTTGTGGTCCTTATGTACAATGGAATATCACTCAGCCATGAAATCAATGTCATAAGGTTAGGAGCAGCATGATGAGTGGATTTAGGTACGACGATTCTAAGTGAAATAAGTCACACAGAAAAGGACACTTCTCATAAGGTATCACTTTTAGAGGGAATGTAAAAACCGTTACACTTGAACTGAATTACAAAACAGAACAGAGTCACACATGCAGAAAACACACTATGGCTGCTTAACGGGAAAGGTGAGGTGGGGTGATACATAAAACAAGGGTTTCAAATTAGCTCAGATACCGTTCCATAAACCCAATATGTAATAGACAAGACCTACTCCTTGCTCAGAGAACTGGACTCAACACGCCCTATTCACCGCACAAGAATATATCTGACTAATAATAATCGTAAAACCTATGTATTGATATCTCTCTGTTAGTGTGTCAAGTGGGTGTAAAGCGGCATAAACACAGCAGTGAAAAGCAGCTAAACCCCATTATAAAAATAAATTACTTTGAAACACCCATGAAACAAAGACAGTGAAAGAGAGAGAAATTCTTACACAATGCGTTCAGGGGATGTGATGCAACCTGGATTGACCATATCTAGACGCACAGCTGGATGAGACATAAGGGTGGACACTCTTGGGGCTGAGAGGTTTGGTGAGGTTGGGTGAGCAAACGCAGACCCTTTAAAGTAATACTGCGTGGTACCCATCGCATGGGTCCCAAATCTCCAGGTTCAAGGGCATCTTCCTACATCGAAAACATGCATGAGAAACCCAGAAGATGGTACACCGTGTGATGGGGAAAGGTTTCTAAAACGCACCTCATTTCTCATCTCCTTGTGCCCGGGTTCGCCATTCCAGCCGCTTTACTAGCAATCTCCCTACTTGGAGCATCAGCACCTTTAACCTCCTGTTCCGTACAGGTTGCAATTTGTCCTGAAGATGAACGGGAAGACGGGGAACCAACGAGAGACTAGCTCTTGGTTTCGGGACAGGCACAGGTCACTCTATTTTCCCATCAGGAAGAAGAATTAACCACAGGCTCAGCCTGCCCCCTGGAACCAGAACAGGGCCTGAAGCCATCCTGCGCTTTTGCGGCCAGCTCCCAAAAAAGCGAGTTGTAAAATGGAGGTTCAGGGCACTGCAATTCACAAACCTGCAGAGTTATAAATGATAACTCTCGTCCACAAATATATTGAGGGAAGGCAAAGAAGAGGATTTGAAATCAAGGCAGAATTGCACGAAACAGATTTCAGGAGGTATATTCGAATCGCCTTTAAAGCACATGAAAAGCGGCAAAACGTTGACAATGATGCCCTTGGCCAAAAAGGGCGTATGCGTTTTTTCCTGAATATATTCAGGAAAAAACGCATACGCCCTTTTTGGCCAACCAAGCAACCTGGAAAGGCAAATCAGCGCTACAGAGAAGTCTCGCTTCCCATCGGTCAAAAGGGCCATGCTGAAAAAAGTGTCAAAACCAGAAATGCAGGACAGGCCATGGAGAAATGAGAGCCTTGCTACACTGATGGCCGGGATGTAAATTGCCAACAGCCACTCTGGAGAAGTGTACGGTGTGTCCTGAAACATCTGAAAAACACAGCTTAGAGAGCATAGGGCACTTCCACTCATGGGGGTATAAATTGGTAAAATGAAAAATCAGCAAGACACAAGCACCCCAAAGTTGAGGGCTGCTCTGTTGACAAGGACTTCCACTTCATTCCACCTTAAATATCCCAGGAAAGAGAACAATGGATAAAGAAGTTGTGGTCCTTATGTACAATGGAATATCACTCAGCCATGAAATCAATGTCATAAGGTTAGTAGCAGCATGATGAGTGGATTTAGGTACGACGATTCTAAGTGAAATAAGTCACACAGAAAAGGACACTTCTCATAAGGTATCACTTTTAGAGGGAATGTAAAAACCGTTACACTTGAACTGAATTACAAAACAGAACAGAGTCACACATGCAGAAAACACACTATGGCTGCTTAACGGGAAAGGTGAGGTGGGGTGATACATAAAACAAGGGTTTCAAATTAGCTCAGATACCGTTCCATAAACCCAATATGTAATAGACAAGACCTACTCCTTGCTCAGAGAACTGGACTCAACACGCCCTATTCACCGCACAAGAATATATCTGACTAATAATAATCGTAAAACCTATGTATTGATATCTCTCTGTTAGTGTGTCAAGTGGGTGTAAAGCGGCATAAACACAGCAGTGAAAAGCAGCTAAACCCCATTATAAAAATAAATTACTTTGAAACACCCATGAAACAAAGGCAGTGAAAGAGAGAGAAATTCTTACACAATGCGTTCAGGGGCTGTGATGCAACCTGGATTGACCATATCTAGACGCACAGCTGGATGAGACATAAGGGTGGACACTCTTGGGGCTGAGAGGTTTGGTGAGGTTGGGTGAGCAAACGCAGACCCTTTAAAGTAATACTGCGTGGTACCCATCGCATGGGTCCCAAATCTCCAGGTTCAAGGGCATCTTCGTACATCAAAAACATGCATGAGAAATCCAGAAGATGGTACACCGTGTGATGGGGAAAGGTTTCTAAAACGCACCTCATTTCTCATCTCCTTGTGCCCGGGTTCGCCATTCCAGCCGCTTTACTAGCAAGCTCCCTACTTGGAGCATCAGCACCTTTAACCTCCTGTTCCGTACAGGTTGCAATTTGTCCTGAGGATGAACGGGAAGACGGGGAACCAACGAGAGACTAGCTCTTGGTGTTGGGACAGGCACAGGTCACTCTATTTTCCCATCAGAAAGAAGAATTAACCACAGGCTCAGCCTGCCCACCGGAACCAGAACAGGGCCTGAAGCCATTCTGCGATTTTGCGGGCAGCTCCCATAAAAACGAGTTGTAAAATGGAGGTTCAGGGCACTGCAATTCACAAACCTGCAGAGTTATAAATGATAACTCTCGTCCACAAATATATTGAGGGAAGGCAAAGAAGAGGATTTGGAATCAAGGCAGAATTGCAGGAAACAGATTTCAGGAGGTAGATACGAATCGCCTTCAAAGCACATGAAAAGCGGCAAAACGTTGACAATGATGCCCTTGGCCAAAAAGGGCGTATGCGTTTTTTCCTGAATATATTCAGGAAAAAACGCATACGCCCTTTTTGGCCAACCAAGCAACCTGGAAAGGCAAATCAGCGCTACAAAGAAGTCTCGCTTCCCATCGGTCAAAAGGGCCATGCTGAAAAAAGTGTCAAAACCAGAAATGCAGGACAGGCCATGGAGAAATGGGAGCCTTGCTACACTGATGGGCGGGATGTAAATTGCCAAGAGCCACTCTGGAGAAGTGTCCGGTGAGTCCTGAAACATCTGAAAAACACAGCTTAGAGAGCATAGGGCACTTCCACTCATGGGGGTATA
The DNA here is from genome assembly GCF_965194805.1 of Balaenoptera borealis. Classification (NCBI taxonomy): domain Eukaryota; kingdom Metazoa; phylum Chordata; class Mammalia; order Artiodactyla; family Balaenopteridae; genus Balaenoptera; species Balaenoptera borealis. The sequence goes on from NW_028123642.1 coordinate 444,705, forward strand.
AATTGGTAAAATGAAAAATCAGCAAGACACAAGCACCCCAAAGTTGAGGGCTGCTCTGTTGACAAGGACCTCCACTTCATTCCACCTTCAATATCCCAGGGAAGAGAAAAATGGATAAAGAAGTTGTGGTCCTTATGTACAATGGAATATCACTCAGCCATGAAATTAATGTCGTAAGGTTAGGAGCAGCATGATGAGTGGATTTAGGTACGACGATTCTAAGTGAAATAAGTCACACAGAAAAGGACACTTCTCATAAGTTATCACTTTTAGAGGGAATGTAAAAACCGTTACACTTGAACTGAATTACAAAGCAGAACAGAGTCACACATGCAGAAAACAGACTATGGCTGCTTAACGGGAAAGGTGAGGTGGGGTGATACATAAAACAAGGGTATCAAATTAGCTCAGATACCGTTCCATAAACCCAATATGTAGTAGACAAGACCTACTCCTTGCTCAGAGAACTGGACTCAACACGCCCTATTCACCGCACAAGAATATATCTGACTAGTAATAATCTTAAAACCTATGTATTGATATCTCTCTGTTAGTGTGTCAAGTGGGTGTAAAGCGGCATAAACACAGCCGTGAAAAGCAGCTAAACCCCATTATGAAAATAAATTACTTTGAAAAACCCATGAAACAACGACAGTGAAAGAGATAGAAATTCTTACACAATGAGTTCAGGGGCTGTGATGCAACCTGGATTGACCATATCTAGACCCACAGCTGGATGAGACATAAGGGTGGACACTCTTGGGGCTGAGAGGTTTGGTGAGGTTGGGTGAGCAAACGCAGACCCTTTAAAGTAATACTGCGTGGTACCCATCGCATGGGTCCCAAATCTCCAGGTTCAAGGGCATCTTCCTACATCGAAAACATGCATGAGAAACCCAGAAGATGGTACACCGTGTGATGGGGAAAGGTTTCTAAAACGCACCTCATTTCTCATCTCCTTGTGCCCGGGTTCGCCTTTCCAGCCGCTTTACTAGCAATCTCCCTACTTGGAGCATCAGCACCTTTAACCTCCTGTTCCGTACAGGTTGCAATTTGTCCTGAGGATGAACGGGAAGACGGGGAACCAACGAGAGACTAGCTCTTGGTGTCGGGACAGGCACAGGTCACTCTATTTTCCCATCAGGAAGAAGAATTAACCACAGGCTCAGCCTGCCCCCCGGAACCAGAACAGGGCCTGAAGCCATCCTGCGCTTTTGCGGCCAGCTCCCAAAAAGGCGAGTTGTAAAATGGAGGTTCAGGGCACTGCAATTCACAAACCTGCAGAGTTATAAATGATAACTCTCGTCCACAAATATATTGAGGGAAGGCAAAGAAGAGGATTTGAAATCAAGGCAGAATTGCAGGAAACAGATTTCAGGAGGTAGATTCGAATCGCCTTTAAAGCACATGAAAAGCGGCAAAATGTTGACAATGATGCCCTTGGCCAAAAAGGGCGTATGCGTTTTTTCCTGAATATATTCAGGAAAAAACGCATACGCCCTTTTTGGCCAACCAAGCAACCTGGAAAGGCAAATCAGTGCTACAAAGAAGTCTCACTTCCCATCGGTCAAAAGGGCCATGCTGAAAAATGTGTCAAAACCAGAAATGCAGGACAGGCCATGGAGAAATGAGAGCCTTGCTACACTGATGGGCGGGATGTAAATTGCCAACAGCCACTCTGGAGAAGTGTACGGTGTGTCCTGAAACATCTGAAAAACACAGCTTAGAGAGCATAGGGCACTTCCACTCATGGGGGTATAAATTGGGAAAATGAAAAATCAGCAAGACACAAGCACCCCAAAGTTGAGGGCTGCTCTGTTGACAAGGACTTCCACTTCATTCCACCTTAAATATCCCAGGAAAGAGAACAATGGATAAAGAAGTTGTGGTCCTTATGTACAATGGAATATCACTCAGCCATGAAATCAATGTCATAAGGTTAGTAGCAGCATGATGAGTGGATTTAGGTACAACGATTCTAAGTGAAATAAGTCACACAGAAAAGGACACTTCTCATAAGGTATCACTTTTAGAGGGAATGTAAAAACCGTTACACTTGAACTGAATTACAAAACAGAACAGAGTCACACATGCAGAAAACACACTATGGCTGCTTAACGGGAAAGGTGAGGTGGGGTGATACATAAAACAAGGGTTTCAAATTAGCTCAGATACCGTTCCATAAACCCAATATGTAAGAGACAAGACCTACTCCTTGCTCAGAGAACTGGACTCAACACGCCCTATTCACCGCACAAGAATATATCTGACTAATAATAATCGTAAAACCTATGTATTGATATCTCTCTGTTAGTGTGTCAAGTGGGTGTAAAGCGGCATAAACACAGCAGTGAAAAGCAGCTAAACCCCATTATAAAAATAAATTACTTTGAAACACCCATGAAACAAAGACAGTGAAAGAGAGAGAAATTCTTACACAATGCGTTCAGGGGCTGTGATGCAACCTGGATTGACCATATCTAGACGCACAGCTGGATGAGACATAAGGGTGGACACTCTTGGGGCTGAGAGGTTTGGTGAGGTTGGGTGAGCAAACGCAGACCCTTTAAAGTAATACTGCGTGGTACCCATCGCATGGGTCCCAAATCTCCAGGTTCAAGGGCATCTTCGTACATCAAAAACATGCATGAGAAATCCAGAAGATGGTACACCGTGTGATGGGGAAAGGTTTCTAAAACGCACCTCATTTCTCATCTCCTTGTGCCCGGGTTCGCCATTCCAGCCGCTTTACTAGCAAGCTCCCTACTTGGAGCATCAGCACCTTTAACCTCCTGTTCCGTACAGGTTGCAATTTGTCCTGAGGATGAACGGGAAGACGGGGAACCAACGAGAGACTAGCTCTTGGTGTTGGGACAGGCACAGGTCACTCTATTTTCCCATCAGAAAGAAGAATTAACCACAGGCTCAGCCTGCCCACCGGAACCAGAACAGGGCCTGAAGCCATTCTGCGATTTTGCGGGCAGCTCCCATAAAAACGAGTTGTAAAATGGAGGTTCAGGGCACTGCAATTCACAAACCTGCAGAGTTATAAATGATAACTCTCGTCCACAAATATATTGAGGGAAGGCAAAGAAGAGGATTTGAAATCAAGGCAGAATTGCAAGAAACAGATTTCAGGAGGTAGATTCGAATCGCCTTTAAAGCACATGAAAAGCGGCAAAATGTTGACAATGATGCCCTTGGCCAAAAAGGGCGTATGCGTTTTTTCCTGAATATATTCAGGAAAAAACGCATACGCCATTTTTGGCCAACCAAGCAACCTGGAAAGGCAAATCAGCGCTACAAAGAAGTCTCACTTCCCATCGGTCAAAAGGGCCATGCTGAAAAATGTGTCAAAACCAGAAATGCAGGACAGGCCATGGAGAAATGAGAGCCTTGCTACACTGATGGGCGGGATGTAAATTGCCAACAGCCACTCTGGAGAAGTGTACGGTGTGTCCTGAAACATCTGAAAAACACAGCTTAGAGAGCATAGGGCACTTCCACTCATGGGGGTATAAATTGGGAAAATGAAAAATCAGCAAGACACAAGCACCCCAAAGTTGAGGGCTGCTCTGTTGACAAGGACTTCCACTTCATTCCACCTTAAATATCCCAGGAAAGAGAACAATGGATAAAGAAGTTGTGGTCCTTATGTACAATGGAATATCACTCAGCCATGAAATCAATGTCATAAGGTTAGTAGCAGCATGATGAGTGGATTTAGGTACAACGATTCTAAGTGAAATAAGTCACACAGAAAAGGACACTTCTCATAAGGTATCACTTTTAGAGGGAATGTAAAAACCGTTACACTTGAACTGAATTACAAAACAGAACAGAGTCACACATGCAGAAAACACACTATGGCTGCTTAACGGGAAAGGTGAGGTGGGGTGATACATAAAACAAGGGTTTCAAATTAGCTCAGATACCGTTCCATAAACCCAATATGTAGTAGACAAGACCTACTCCTTGCTCAGAGAACTGGACTCAACACGCCCTATTCACCGCACAAGAATATATCTGACTAGTAATAATCTTAAAACCTATGTATTGATATCTCTCTGTTAGTGTGTCAAGTGGGTGTAAAGCGGCATAAACACAGCCGTGAAAAGCAGCTAAACCCCATTATGAAAATAAATTACTTTGAAAAACCCATGAAACAACGACAGTGAAAGAGATAGAAATTCTTACACAATGAGTTCAGGGGCTGTGATGCAACCTGGGTTGACCATATCTAGACCCACAGCTGGATGAGACATAAGGGTGGACACTCTTGGGGCTGAGAGGTTTGGTGAGGTTGGGTGAGCAAACGCAGACCCTTTAAAGTAATACTGCGTGGTACCCATCGCATGGGTCCCATATCTCCAGGTTCAAGGGCATCTTCCTACATCGAAAACATGCATGAGAAACCCAGAAGATGGTACACCGTGTGATGGGGAAAGGTTTCTAAAACGCAGCTCATTTCTCATCTCCTTGTGCCCGGGTTCGCCATTCCAGCCGCTTTACTAGCAATCTCCCTACTTGGAGCATCAGCACCTTTAAGCTCCTGTTCCGTACAGGTTGCCATTTGTCCTGAGGATGAACGGGAGGACGGAGAACCAACGAGAGACTAGCTCTTGGTGTTGGGACAGGCACAGGTCACTCTATATTCCCATCAGGAAGAAGAATTAACCACAGGCTCAGTCTGCCCCCCGGAACCAGAACAGGGCCTGAAGCCATCCTGCGCTTTTGCGGCCAGCTCCCAAAAAAGCGAGTTGTAAAATGGAGGTTCAGGGCACTGCAATTCACAAACCTGCAGAGTTATAAATGATAACTCTCGTCCACAAATATATTGAGGGAAGGCAAAGAAGAGGATTTGAAATCAAGGCAGAATTGCACGAAACAGATTTCAGGAGGTAGATACGAATCGCCTTTAAAGCACATGAAAAGCGGCAAAACGTTGACAATGATGCCCTTGGCCAAAAAGGGCGTATGCGTTTTTTCCTGAATATATTCAGGAAAAAACGCATACGCCCTTTTTGGCCAACCAAGCAACCTGGAAAGGCAAATCAGCGCTACAGAGAAGTCTCGCTTCCCATCGGTCAAAAGGGCCATGCTGAAAAAAGTGTCAAAACCAGAAATGCAGGACAGGCCATGGAGAAACGGGAGCCTTGCTACACTGATGGGCGGGATGTAAATTGCCAACAGCCACTCTGGAGAAGTGTACGGTGTGTCCTGAAACATCTGAAAAACACAGCTTAGAGAGCATAGGGCACTTCCACTCATGGGGGTATAAATTGGGAAAATGAAAAATCAGCAAGACACAAGCACCCCAAAGTTGAGGGCTGCTCTGTTGACCAGGACCTCCACTTCATTCCACCTTAAATATCCCAGGAAAGAGAAAAATGGATAAAGAAGTTGTGGTCCTTATGTACAATGGAATATCACTCAGCCATGAAATCAATGTCGTAAGGTTAGTAGCAGCATGATGAGTGGATTTAGGTACGATGATTCTAAGTGAAATAAGTCACACAGAAAAGGACACTTCTCATAAGGTATCACTAATAGAGGGAATGTAAAAACCGTTACACTTGAACTGAATTACAAAACAGAACAGAGTCACACATGCAGAAAACACACTATGGCTGCTTAACGGGAAAGGTGAGGTGGGGTGATACATAAAACAAGGGTATCAAATAAGCTCAGATACCGTTCCAGAAACCTAATATGTAATAGACAAGACCTACTCCTTGCTCAGAGAATTGGACTCAACACGCCCTATTCACCGCACAAGAACATATCTGACTAATAATAATCGTAAAACCTATGTATTGATATCTCTCTGTTAGTGTGTCAAGTGGGTGTAAAGCGGCATAAACACAGCAGTGAAAAGCAGCTAAACCCCATTATAAAAATAAATTACTTTGAAACACCCATGAAACAAAGGCAGTGAAAGAGAGAGAAATTCTTACACAATGCGTTCAGGGGCTGTGATGCAACCTGGATTGACCATATCTAGACGCACAGCTGGATGAGACATAAGGGTGGACACTCTTGGGGCTGAGAGGTTTGGTGAGGTTGGGTGAGCAAACGCAGACCCTTTAAAGTAATACTGCGTGGTACCCATCGCATGGGTCCCAAATCTCCAGGTTCAAGGGCATCTTCGTACATCAAAAACATGCATGAGAAATCCAGAAGATGGTACACCGTGTGATGGGGAAAGGTTTCTAAAACGCACCTCATTTCTCATCTCCTTGTGCCCGGGTTCGCCATTCCAGCCGCTTTACTAGCAAGCTCCCTACTTGGAGCATCAGCACCTTTAACCTCCTGTTCCGTACAGGTTGCAATTTGTCCTGAGGATGAACGGGAAGACGGGGAACCAACGAGAGACTAGCTCTTGGTGTTGGGACAGGCACAGGTCACTCTATTTTCCCATCAGAAAGAAGAATTAACCACAGGCTCAGCCTGCCCCCCGGAACCAGAACAGGGCCTGAAGCCATTCTGCGATTTTGCGGGCAGCTCCCATAAAAACGAGTTGTAAAATGGAGGTTCAGGGCACTGCAATTCACAAACCTGCAGAGTTATAAATGATAACTCTCGTCCACAAATATATTGAGGGAAGGCAAAGAAGAGGATTTGAAATCAAGGCAGAATTGCACGAAACAGATTTCAGGAGGTAGATACGAATCGCCTTTAAAGCACATGAAAAGCGGCAAAACGTTGACAATGATGCCCTTGGCCAAAAAGGGCGTATGCGTTTTTTCCTGAATATATTCAGGAAAAAACGCATACGCCCTTTTTGGCCAACCAAGCAACCTGGAAAGGCAAATCAGCGCTACAAAGAAGTCTCGCTTCCCATCGGTCAAAAGGGCCATGCTGAAAAAAGTGTCAAAACCAGAAATGCAGGATAGGCCATGGAGAAATGGGAGCCTTGCTACACTGATGGGCGGGATGTAAATTGCCAAGAGCCACTCTGGAGAAGTGTCCGGTGAGTCCTGAAACATCTGAAAAACACAGCTTAGAGAGCATAGGGCACTTCCACTCATGGGGGTATAAATTGGGAAAATTAAAAATCAGCAAGACACAAGCACCCCAAAGTTTAGGGCTGCTCTGTTGACAAGGACCTCCACTTCATTCCACCTTCAATATCCCAGGAAAGAGAAAAATGGATAAAGAAGTTGTGGTCCTTATGTACAATGGAATATCACTCAGCCATGAAATCAATGTCGTAAGGTTAGGAGCAGCATGATGAGTGGATTTAGGTACGACGATTCTAAGTGAAATAAGTCACACAGAAAAGGACACTTCTCATAAGTTATCACTTTTAGAGGGAATGTAAAAACCGTTACACTTGAACTGAATTACAAAACAGAACAGAGTCACACATGCAGAAAACAGACTATGGCTGCTTAACGGGAAAGGTGAGGTGGGGTGATACATAAAACAAGGGTATCAAATTAGCTCAGATACCGTTCCATAAACCCAATATGTAGTAGACAAGACCTACTCCTTGCTCAGAGAACTGGACTCAACACGCCCTATTCACCGCACAAGAATATATCTGACTAGTAATAATCTTAAAACCTATGTATTGATATCTCTCTGTTAGTGTGTCAAGTGGGTGTAAAGCGGCATAAACACAGCCGTGAAAAGCAGCTAAACCCCATTATGAAAATAAATTACTTTGAAAAACCCATGAAACAACGACAGTGAAAGAGATAGAAATTCTTACACAATGAGTTCAGGGGCTGTGATGCAACCTGGATTGACCATATCTAGACCCACAGCTGGATGAGACATAAGGGTGGACACTCTTGGGGCTGAGAGGTTTGGTGAGGTTGGGTGAGCAAACGCAGACCCTTTAAAGTAATACTGCGTGGTACCCATCGCATGGGTCCCAAATCTCCAGGTTCAAGGGCATCTTCCTACATCGAAAACATGCATGAGAAACCCAGAAGATGGTACACCGTGTGATGGGGAAAGGTTTCTAAAACGCACCTCATTTCTCATCTCCTTGTGCCCGGGTTCGCCATTCCAGCCGCTTTACTAGCAATCTCCCTACTTGGAGCATCAGCACCTTTAACCTCCTGTTCCGTACAGGTTGCAATTTGTCCTGAGGATGAACGGGAAGACGGGGAACCAACGAGAGACTAGCTCTTGGTGTCGGGACAGGCACAGGTCACTCTATTTTCCCATCAGGAAGAAGAATTAACCACAGGCTCAGCCTGCCCCCCGGAACCAGAACAGGGCCTGAAGCCATCCTGCGCTTTTGCGGCCAGCTCCCAAAAAGGCGAGTTGTAAAATGGAGGTTCAGGGCACTGCAATTCACAAACCTGCAGAGTTATAAATGATAACTCTCGTCCACAAATATATTGAGGGAAGGCAAAGAAGAGGATTTGAAATCAAGGCAGAATTGCAGGAAACAGATTTCAGGAGGTAGATTCGAATCGCCTTTAAAGCACATGAAAAGCGGCAAAATGTTGACAATGATGCCCTTGGCCAAAAAGGGCGTATGCGTTTTTTCCTGAATATATTCAGGAAAAAACGCATACGCCCTTTTTGGCCAACCAAGCAACCTGGAAAGGCAAATCAGCGCTACAAAGAAGTCTCACTTCCCATCGGTCAAAAGGGCCATGCTGAAAAATGTGTCAAAACCAGAAATGCAGGACAGGCCATGGAGAAATGAGAGCCTTGCTACACTGATGGGCGGGATGTAAATTGCCAACAGCCACTCTGGAGAATTGTACGGTGTGTCCTGAAACATCTGAAAAACACAGCTTAGAGAGCATAGGGCACTTCCACTCATGGGGGTATAAATTGGGAAAATGAAAAATCAGCAAGACACAAGCACCCCAAAGTTGAGGGCTGCTCTGTTGACAAGGACTTCCACTTCATTCCACCTTAAATATCCCAGGAAAGAGAAAAATGGATAAAGAAGTTGTGGTCCTTATGTACAATGGAATATCACTCAGCCATGAAATCAATGTCATAAGGTTAGTAGCAGCATGATGAGTGGATTTAGGTACAACGATTCTAAGTGAAATAAGTCACACAGAAAAGGACACTTCTCATAAGGTATCACTTTTAGAGGGAATGTAAAAACCGTTACACTTGAACTGAATTACAAAACAGAACAGAGTCACACATGCAGAAAACACACTATGGCTGCTTAACGGGAAAGGTGAGGTGGGGTGATACATAAAACAAGGGTTTCAAATTAGCTCAGATACCGTTCCATAAACCCAATATGTAAGAGACAAGACCTACTCCTTGCTCAGAGAACTGGACTCAACACGCCCTATTCACCGCACAAGAATATATCTGACTAATAATAATCGTAAAACCTATGTATTGATATCTCTCTGTTAGTGTGTCAAGTGGGTGTAAAGCGGCATAAACACAGCAGTGAAAAGCAGCTAAACCCCATTATAAAAATAAATTACTTTGAAACACCCATGAAACAAAGACAGTGAAAGAGAGAGAAATTCTTACACAATGCGTTCAGGGGATGTGATGCAACCTGGATTGACCATATCTAGACGCACAGCTGGATGAGACATAAGGGTGGACACTCTTGGGGCTGAGAGGTTTGGTGAGGTTGGGTGAGCAAACGCAGACCCTTTAAAGTAATACTGCGTGGTACCCATCGCATGGGTCCCAAATCTCCAGGTTCAAGGGCATCTTCGTACATCAAAAACATGCATGAGAAATCCAGAAGATGGTACACCGTGTGATGGGGAAAGGTTTCTAAAACGCACCTCATTTCTCATCTCCTTGTGCCCGGGTTCGCCATTCCAGCCGCTTTACTAGCAAGCTCCCTACTTGGAGCATCAGCACCTTTAACCTCCTGTTCCGTACAGGTTGCAATTTGTCCTGAGGATGAACGGGAAGACGGGGAACCAACGAGAGACTAGCTCTTGGTGTTGGGACAGGCACAGGTCACTCTATTTTCCCATCAGAAAGAAGAATTAACCACAGGCTCAGCCTGCCCACCGGAACCAGAACAGGGCCTGAAGCCATTCTGCGATTTTGCGGGCAGCTCCCATAAAAACGAGTTGTAAAATGGAGGTTCAGGGCACTGCAATTCACAAACCTGCAGAGTTATAAATGATAACTCTCGTCCACAAATATATTGAGGGAAGGCAAAGAAGAGGATTTGAAATCAAGGCAGAATTGCAAGAAACAGATTTCAGGAGGTAGATTCGAATCGCCTTTAAAGCACATGAAAAGCGGCAAAATGTTGACAATGATGCCCTTGGCCAAAAAGGGCGTATGCGTTTTTTCCTGAATATATTCAGGAAAAAACGCATACGCCATTTTTGGCCAACCAAGCAACCTGGAAAGGCAAATCAGCGCTACAAAGAAGTCTCACTTCCCATCGGTCAAAAGGGCCATGCTGAAAAATGTGTCAAAACCAGAAATGCAGGACAGGCCATGGAGAAATGAGAGCCTTGCTACACTGATGGGCGGGATGTAAATTGCCAACAGCCACTCTGGAGAAGTGTACGGTGTGTCCTGAAACATCTGAAAAACACAGCTTAGAGAGCATAGGGCACTTCCACTCATGGGGGTATAAATTGGGAAAATGAAAAATCAGCAAGACACAAGCACCCCAAAGTTGAGGGCTGCTCTGTTGACAAGGACTTCCACTTCATTCCACCTTAAATATCCCAGGAAAGAGAACAATGGATAAAGAAGTTGTGGTCCTTATGTACAATGGAATATCACTCAGCCATGAAATCAATGTCATAAGGTTAGTAGCAGCATGATGAGTGGATTTAGGTACAACGATTCTAAGTGAAATAAGTCACACAGAAAAGGACACTTCTCATAAGGTATCACTTTTAGAGGGAATGTAAAAACCGTTACACTTGAACTGAATTACAAAACAGAACAGAGTCACACATGCAGAAAACACACTATGGCTGCTTAACGGGAAAGGTGAGGTGGGGTGATACATAAAACAAGGGTTTCAAATTAGCTCAGATACCGTTCCATAAACCCAATATGTAGTAGACAAGACCTACTCCTTGCTCAGAGAACTGGACTCAACACGCCCTATTCACCGCACAAGAATATATCTGACTAGTAATAATCTTAAAACCTATGTATTGATATCTCTCTGTTAGTGTGTCAAGTGGGTGTAAAGCGGCATAAACACAGCCGTGAAAAGCAGCTAAACCCCATTATGAAAATAAATTACTTTGAAAAACCCATGAAACAACGACAGTGAAAGAGATAGAAATTCTTACACAATGAGTTCAGGGGCTGTGATGCAACCTGGGTTGACCATATCTAGACCCACAGCTGGATGAGACATAAGGGTGGACACTCTTGGGGCTGAGAGGTTTGGTGAGGTTGGGTGAGCAAACGCAGACCCTTTAAAGTAATACTGCGTGGTACCCATCGCATGGGTCCCATATCTCCAGGTTCAAGGGCATCTTCCTACATCGAAAACATGCATGAGAAACCCAGAAGATGGTACACCGTGTGATGGGGAAAGGTTTCTAAAACGCAGCTCATTTCTCATCTCCTTGTGCCCGGGTTCGCCATTCCAGCCGCTTTACTAGCAATCTCCCTACTTGGAGCATCAGCACCTTTAACCTCCTGTTCCGTACAGGTTGCCATTTGTCCTGAGGATGAACGGGAGGACGGAGAACCAACGAGAGACTAGCTCTTGGTGTTGGGACAGGCACAGGTCACTCTATTTTCCCATCAGGAAGAAGAATTAACCACAGGCTCAGTCTGCCCCCCGGAACCAGAACAGGGCCTGAAGCCATCCTGCGCTTTTGCGGCCAGCTCCCAAAAAAGCGAGTTGTAAAATGGAGGTTCAGGGCACTGCAATTCACAAACCTGCAGAGTTATAAATGATAACTCTCGTCCACAAATATATTGAGGGAAGGCAAAGAAGAGGATTTGAAATCAAGGCAGAATTGCACGAAACAGATTTCAGGAGGTAGATACGAATCGCCTTTAAAGCACATGAAAAGCGGCAAAACGTTGACAATGATGCCCTTGGCCAAAAAGGGCGTATGCGTTTTTTCCTGAATATATTCAGGAAAAAACGCATACGCCCTTTTTGGCCAACCAAGCAACCTGGAAAGGCAAATCAGCGCTACAGAGAAGTCTCGCTTCCCATCGGTCAAAAGGGCCATGCTGAAAAAAGTGTCAAAACCAGAAATGCAGGACAGGCCATGGAGAAATGGGAGCCTTGCTACACTGATGGGCGGGATGTAAATTGCCAAGAGCCACTCCGGAGAAGTGTCCGGTGAGTCCTGAAACATCTGAAAAACACAGCTTAGAGAGCATAGGGCACTTCCACTCATGGGGGTATAAATTGGGAAAATTAAAAATCAGCAAGACACAAGCACCCCAAAGTTTAGGGCTGCTCTGTTGACAAGGACCTCCACTTCATTCCACCTTCAATATCCCAGGAAAGAGAAAAATGGATAAAGAAGTTGTGGTCCTTATGTACAATGGAATATCACTCAGCCAGGAAATCAATGTCGTAAGGTTAGTAGCAGCATGATGAGTGGATTTAGGTACGACGATTCTAAGTGAAATAAGTCACACAGAAAAGGACACTTCTCATAAGGTATCACTGATAGAGGGAATGTAAAAACCGTTACACTTGAACTGAATTACAAAACAGAACAGAGTCACACATGCAGAAAACACACTATGGCTGCTTAACGGGAAAGGTGAGGTGGGGTGATACATAAAACAAGGGTATCAAATTAGCTCAGATACCGTTCCATAAACCCAATATGTAATAGACAAGACCTACTCCTTGCTCAGATAACTGGACTCAACACGCCCTATTCACCGCACAAGAATATATCTGACTAGTAATAATCGTAAAACCTATGTATTGATATCTCTCTGTTAGTGTGTCAAGTGGGTGTAAAGCGGCATAAACACAGCAGTGAAAAGCAGCTAAATCCCATTATGAAAATAAATAACTTAGAAAAACCCATGAAACAAAGACAGTGAAAGAGAGAGAAAGTCTGACACAATGTGTTCAGGGGCTGGGATGCAACCTGGATTGACCATATCTAGACCCACAGCTGGATGAGACATAAGGGTGGACACTCTTGGGGCTGAGAGGTTTGGTGAGGTTGGGTGAGCAAACGCAGACCCTTTAAAGTAATACTGCGTGGTACCCATCGCATGGGTCCCAAATCTCCAGGTTCAAGGGCATCTTCGTACATCAAAAACATGCATGAGAAATCCAGAAGATGGTACACCGTGTGATGGGGAAAGGTTTCTAAAACGCACCTCATTTCTCATCTCCTTGTGCCCGGGTTCGCCATTCCAGCCGCTTTACTAGCAAGCTCCCTACTTGGAGCATCAGCACCTTTAACCTCCTGTTCCGTACAGGTTGCAATTTGTCCTGAGGATGAACGGGAAGACGGGGAACCAACGAGAGACTAGCTCTTGGTGTTGGGACAGGCACAGGTCACTCTATTTTCCCATCAGAAAGAAGAATTAACCACAGGCTCAGCCTGCCCCCCGGAACCAGAACAGGGCCTGAAGCCATTCTGCGATTTTGCGGGCAGCTCCCATAAAAACGAGTTGTAAAATGGAGGTTCAGGGCACTGCAATTCACAAACCTGCAGAGTTATAAATGATAACTCTCGTCCACAAATATATTGAGGGAAGGCAAAGAAGAGGATTTGAAATCAAGGCAGAATTGCACGAAACAGATTTCAGGAGGTAGATACGAATCGCCTTTAAAGCACATGAAAAGCGGCAAAACGTTGACAATGATGCCCTTGGCCAAAAAGGGCGTATGCGTTTTTTCCTGAATATATTCAGGAAAAAACGCATACGCCCTTTTTGGCCAACCAAGCAACCTGGAAAGGCAAATCAGCGCTACAAAGAAGTCTCGCTTCCCATCGGTCAAAAGGGCCATGCTGAAAAAAGTGTCAAAACCAGAAATGCAGGATAGGCCATGGAGAAATGGGAGCCTTGCTACACTGATGGGCGGGATGTAAATTGCCAAGAGCCACTCTGGAGAAGTGTCCGGTGAGTCCTGAAACATCTGAAAAACACAGCTTAGAGAGCATAGGGCACTTCCACTCATGGGGGTATAAATTGGGAAAATTAAAAATCAGCAAGACACAAGCACCCCAAAGTTTAGGGCTGCTCTGTTGACAAGGACCTCCACTTCATTCCACCTTCAATATCCCAGGAAAGAGAAAAATGGATAAAGAAGTTGTGGTCCTTATGTACAATGGAATATCACTCAGCCATGAAATCAATGTCGTAAGGTTAGGAGCAGCATGATGAGTGGATTTAGGTACGACGATTCTAAGTGAAATAAGTCACACAGAAAAGGACACTTCTCATAAGTTATCACTTTTAGAGGGAATGTAAAAACCGTTACACTTGAACTGAATTACAAAACAGAACAGAGTCACACATGCAGAAAACAGACTATGGCTGCTTAACGGGAAAGGTGAGGTGGGGTGATACATAAAACAAGGGTATCAAATTAGCTCAGATACCGTTCCATAAACCCAATATGTAGTAGACAAGACCTACTCCTTGCTCAGAGAACTGGACTCAACACGCCCTATTCACCGCACAAGAATATATCTGACTAGTAATAATCTTAAAACCTATGTATTGATATCTCTCTGTTAGTGTGTCAAGTGGGTGTAAAGCGGCATAAACACAGCCGTGAAAAGCAGCTAAACCCCATTATGAAAATAAATTACTTTGAAAAACCCATGAAACAACGACAGTGAAAGAGATAGAAATTCTTACACAATGAGTTCAGGGGCTGTGATGCAACCTGGATTGACCATATCTAGACCCACAGCTGGATGAGACATAAGGGTGGACACTCTTGGGGCTGAGAGGTTTGGTGAGGTTGGGTGAGCAAACGCAGACCCTTTAAAGTAATACTGCGTGGTACCCATCGCATGGGTCCCAAATCTCCAGGTTCAAGGGCATCTTCCTACATCGAAAACATGCATGAGAAACCCAGAAGATGGTACACCGTGTGATGGGGAAAGGTTTCTAAAACGCACCTCATTTCTCATCTCCTTGTGCCCGGGTTCGCCATTCCAGCCGCTTTACTAGCAATCTCCCTACTTGGAGCATCAGCACCTTTAACCTCCTGTTCCGTACAGGTTGCAATTTGTCCTGAGGATGAACGGGAAGACGGGGAACCAACGAGAGACTAGCTCTTGGTGTCGGGACAGGCACAGGTCACTCTATTTTCCCATCAGGAAGAAGAATTAACCACAGGCTCAGCCTGCCCCCCGGAACCAGAACAGGGCCTGAAGCCATCCTGCGCTTTTGCGGCCAGCTCCCAAAAAGGCGAGTTGTAAAATGGAGGTTCAGGGCACTGCAATTCACAAACCTGCAGAGTTATAAATGATAACTCTCGTCCACAAATATATTGAGGGAAGGCAAAGAAGAGGATTTGAAATCAAGGCAGAATTGCAGGAAACAGATTTCAGGAGGTAGATTCGAATCGCCTTTAAAGCACATGAAAAGCGGCAAAATGTTGACAATGATGCCCTTGGCCAAAAAGGGCGTATGCGTTTTTTCCTGAATATATTCAGGAAAAAACGCATACGCCCTTTTTGGCCAACCAAGCAACCTGGAAAGGCAAATCAGCGCTACAAAGAAGTCTCACTTCCCATCGGTCAAAAGGGCCATGCTGAAAAATGTGTCAAAACCAGAAATGCAGGACAGGCCATGGAGAAATGAGAGCCTTGCTACACTGATGGGCGGGATGTAAATTGCCAACAGCCACTCTGGAGAATTGTACGGTGTGTCCTGAAACATCTGAAAAACACAGCTTAGAGAGCATAGGGCACTTCCACTCATGGGGGTATAAATTGGGAAAATGAAAAATCAGCAAGACACAAGCACCCCAAAGTTGAGGGCTGCTCTGTTGACAAGGACTTCCACTTCATTCCACCTTAAATATCCCAGGAAAGAGAAAAATGGATAAAGAAGTTGTGGTCCTTATGTACAATGGAATATCACTCAGCCATGAAATCAATGTCATAAGGTTAGTAGCAGCATGATGAGTGGATTTAGGTACAACGATTCTAAGTGAAATAAGTCACACAGAAAAGGACACTTCTCATAAGGTATCACTTTTAGAGGGAATGTAAAAACCGTTACACTTGAACTGAATTACAAAACAGAACAGAGTCACACATGCAGAAAACACACTATGGCTGCTTAACGGGAAAGGTGAGGTGGGGTGATACATAAAACAAGGGTTTCAAATTAGCTCAGATACCGTTCCATAAACCCAATATGTAAGAGACAAGACCTACTCCTTGCTCAGAGAACTGGACTCAACACGCCCTATTCACCGCACAAGAATATATCTGACTAATAATAATCGTAAAACCTATGTATTGATATCTCTCTGTTAGTGTGTCAAGTGGGTGTAAAGCGGCATAAACACAGCAGTGAAAAGCAGCTAAACCCCATTATAAAAATAAATTACTTTGAAACACCCATGAAACAAAGACAGTGAAAGAGAGAGAAATTCTTACACAATGCGTTCAGGGGATGTGATGCAACCTGGATTGACCATATCTAGACGCACAGCTGGATGAGACATAAGGGTGGACACTCTTGGGGCTGAGAGGTTTGGTGAGGTTGGGTGAGCAAACGCAGACCCTTTAAAGTAATACTGCGTGGTACCCATCGCATGGGTCCCAAATCTCCAGGTTCAAGGGCATCTTCGTACATCAAAAACATGCATGAGAAATCCAGAAGATGGTACACCGTGTGATGGGGAAAGGTTTCTAAAACGCACCTCATTTCTCATCTCCTTGTGCCCGGGTTCGCCATTCCAGCCGCTTTACTAGCAAGCTCCCTACTTGGAGCATCAGCACCTTTAACCTCCTGTTCCGTACAGGTTGCAATTTGTCCTGAGGATGAACGGGAAGACGGGGAACCAACGAGAGACTAGCTCTTGGTGTTGGGACAGGCACAGGTCACTCTATTTTCCCATCAGAAAGAAGAATTAACCACAGGCTCAGCCTGCCCACCGGAACCAGAACAGGGCCTGAAGCCATTCTGCGATTTTGCGGGCAGCTCCCATAAAAACGAGTTGTAAAATGGAGGTTCAGGGCACTGCAATTCACAAACCTGCAGAGTTATAAATGATAACTCTCGTCCACAAATATATTGAGGGAAGGCAAAGAAGAGGATTTGAAATCAAGGCAGAATTGCAAGAAACAGATTTCAGGAGGTAGATTCGAATCGCCTTTAAAGCACATGAAAAGCGGCAAAATGTTGACAATGATGCCCTTGGCCAAAAAGGGCGTATGCGTTTTTTCCTGAATATATTCAGGAAAAAACGCATACGCCATTTTTGGCCAACCAAGCAACCTGGAAAGGCAAATCAGCGCTACAAAGAAGTCTCACTTCCCATCGGTCAAAAGGGCCATGCTGAAAAATGTGTCAAAACCAGAAATGCAGGACAGGCCATGGAGAAATGAGAGCCTTGCTACACTGATGGGCGGGATGTAAATTGCCAACAGCCACTCTGGAGAAGTGTACGGTGTGTCCTGAAACATCTGAAAAACACAGCTTAGAGAGCATAGGGCACTTCCACTCATGGGGGTATAAATTGGGAAAATGAAAAATCAGCAAGACACAAGCACCCCAAAGTTGAGGGCTGCTCTGTTGACAAGGACTTCCACTTCATTCCACCTTAAATATCCCAGGAAAGAGAACAATGGATAAAGAAGTTGTGGTCCTTATGTACAATGGAATATCACTCAGCCATGAAATCAATGTCATAAGGTTAGTAGCAGCATGATGAGTGGATTTAGGTACAACGATTCTAAGTGAAATAAGTCACACAGAAAAGGACACTTCTCATAAGGTATCACTTTTAGAGGGAATGTAAAAACCGTTACACTTGAACTGAATTACAAAACAGAACAGAGTCACACATGCAGAAAACACACTATGGCTGCTTAACGGGAAAGGTGAGGTGGGGTGATACATAAAACAAGGGTTTCAAATTAGCTCAGATACCGTTCCATAAACCCAATATGTAGTAGACAAGACCTACTCCTTGCTCAGAGAACTGGACTCAACACGCCCTATTCACCGCACAAGAATATATCTGACTAGTAATAATCTTAAAACCTATGTATTGATATCTCTCTGTTAGTGTGTCAAGTGGGTGTAAAGCGGCATAAACACAGCCGTGAAAAGCAGCTAAACCCCATTATGAAAATAAATTACTTTGAAAAACCCATGAAACAACGACAGTGAAAGAGATAGAAATTCTTACACAATGAGTTCAGGGGCTGTGATGCAACCTGGGTTGACCATATCTAGACCCACAGCTGGATGAGACATAAGGGTGGACACTCTTGGGGCTGAGAGGTTTGGTGAGGTTGGGTGAGCAAACGCAGACCCTTTAAAGTAATACTGCGTGGTACCCATCGCATGGGTCCCATATCTCCAGGTTCAAGGGCATCTTCCTACATCGAAAACATGCATGAGAAACCCAGAAGATGGTACACCGTGTGATGGGGAAAGGTTTCTAAAACGCACCTCATTTCTCATCTCCTTGTGCCCGGGTTCGCCATTCCAGCCGCTTTACTAGCAATCTCCCTACTTGGAGCATCAGCACCTTTAACCTCCTGTTCCGTACAGGTTGCCATTTGTCCTGAGGATGAACGGGAGGACGGAGAACCAACGAGAGACTAGCTCTTGGTGTTGGGACAGGCACAGGTCACTCTATTTTCCCATCAGGAAGAAGAATTAACCACAGGCTCAGTCTGCCCCCCGGAACCAGAACAGGGCCTGAAGCCATCCTGCGCTTTTGCGGCCAGCTCCCAAAAAAGCGAGTTGTAAAATGGAGGTTCAGGGCACTGCAATTCACAAACCTGCAGAGTTATAAATGATAACTCTCGTCCACAAATATATTGAGGGAAGGCAAAGAAGAGGATTTGAAATCAAGGCAGAATTGCACGAAACAGATTTCAGGAGGTAGATACGAATCGCCTTTAAAGCACATGAAAAGCGGCAAAACGTTGACAATGATGCCCTTGGCCAAAAAGGGCGTATGCGTTTTTTCCTGAATATATTCAG
Source organism: Balaenoptera borealis (assembly GCF_965194805.1). NCBI lineage: Eukaryota > Metazoa > Chordata > Mammalia > Artiodactyla > Balaenopteridae > Balaenoptera > Balaenoptera borealis. The sequence goes on from NW_028123642.1 coordinate 463,788, forward strand.
GAAAAAACGCATACGCCCTTTTTGGCCAACCAAGCAACCTGGAAAGGCAAATCAGCGCTACAGAGAAGTCTCGCTTCCCATCGGTCAAAAGGGCCATGCTGAAAAAAGTGTCAAAACCAGAAATGCAGGACAGGCCATGGAGAAATGGGAGCCTTGCTACACTGATGGGCGGGATGTAAATTGCCAAGAGCCACTCCGGAGAAGTGTCCGGTGAGTCCTGAAACATCTGAAAAACACAGCTTAGAGAGCATAGGGCACTTCCACTCATGGGGGTATAAATTGGGAAAATTAAAAATCAGCAAGACACAAGCACCCCAAAGTTTAGGGCTGCTCTGTTGACAAGGACCTCCACTTCATTCCACCTTCAATATCCCAGGAAAGAGAAAAATGGATAAAGAAGTTGTGGTCCTTATGTACAATGGAATATCACTCAGCCAGGAAATCAATGTCGTAAGGTTAGTAGCAGCATGATGAGTGGATTTAGGTACGACGATTCTAAGTGAAATAAGTCACACAGAAAAGGACACTTCTCATAAGGTATCACTGATAGAGGGAATGTAAAAACCGTTACACTTGAACTGAATTACAAAACAGAACAGAGTCACACATGCAGAAAACACACTATGGCTGCTTAACGGGAAAGGTGAGGTGGGGTGATACATAAAACAAGGGTATCAAATTAGCTCAGATACCGTTCCATAAACCCAATATGTAATAGACAAGACCTACTCCTTGCTCAGATAACTGGACTCAACACGCCCTATTCACCGCACAAGAATATATCTGACTAGTAATAATCGTAAAACCTATGTATTGATATCTCTCTGTTAGTGTGTCAAGTGGGTGTAAAGCGGCATAAACACAGCAGTGAAAAGCAGCTAAATCCCATTATGAAAATAAATAACTTAGAAAAACCCATGAAACAAAGACAGTGAAAGAGAGAGAAAGTCTGACACAATGTGTTCAGGGGCTGGGATGCAACCTGGATTGACCATATCTAGACCCACAGCTGGATGAGACATAAGGGTGGACACTCTTGGGGCTGAGAGGTTTGGTGAGGTTGGGTGAGCAAACGCAGACCCTTTAAAGTAATACTGCGTGGTACCCATCGCATGGGTCCCAAATCTCCAGGTTCAAGGGCATCTTCCTATATCGAAAACATGCATGAGAAACCCAGAAGATGGTACACCGTGTGATGGGGAAAGGTTTCTAAAACGCACTTCATTTCTCATCTCCTTGTGCCCGGGTTCGCCATTCCAGCCGCTTTACCAGCAATCTCCCTACTTGGAGCATCAGCACCTTTCACCTCCTGTTCCGTACAGGTTGCAATTTGTCCTGAGGATGAACGGGAAGACGGGGAACCAACGAGAGACTAGCTCTTGGTGTTGGGACAGGCACAGGTCACTCTATTTGCCCATCAGAAAGAAGAATTAACCACAGGCTCAGCCTGCCCACCGGAACCAGAACAGGGCCTGAAGCCATCCTGCGCTTTTGCGGCCAGCTCCCAAAAAAGCGAGCTGTAAAATGGAGGTTCAGGGCACTGCAATTCACAAACCTGCAGAGTTATCAATGATAACTCTCGTCCACAAATATATTGAGGGAAGGCAAAGAAGAGGATTTGAAATCAAGGCAGAATTGCAGGAAACAGATTTCAGGAGGTATATTCGAATCGCCTTTAAAGCACATGAAAAGCGGCAAAAAGTTGACAATGATGCCCTTGGCCAAAAAGGGCGTATGCGTTTTTTCCTGAATATATTCAGGAAAAAACGCATACGCCCTTTTTGGCCAACCAAGCAACCTGGAAAGGCAAATCAGCGCTACAAAGAAGTCTCGCTTCCCATCGGTCAAAAGGGCCATGCTGAAAAAAGTGTCAAAACCAGAAATGCAGGACAGGCCATGGAGAAATGGGAGCCTTGCTACACTGATGGGCGGGATGTAAATTGCCAAGAGCCACTCCGGAGAAGTGTCCGGTGAGTCCTGAAACATCTGAAAAACACAGCTTAGAGAGCATAGGGCACTTCCACTCATGGGGGTATAAATTGGGAAAATGAAAAATCAGCAAGACACAAGCACCCCAAAGTTTAGGGCTGCTCTGTTGACCAGGACCTCCACTTCATTCCACCTTAAATATCCCAGGAAAGAGAAAAATGGATAAAGAAGTTGTGGTCCTTATGTACAATGGAATATCACTCAGCCATGAAATCAATGTCGTAAGGTTAGTAGCAGCATGATGAGTGGATTTAGGTACGATGATTCTAAGTGAAATAAGTCACACAGAAAAGGACACTTCTCATAAGGTATCACTGATAGAGGGAATGTAAAAACCGTTACACTTGAACTGAATTACAAAACAGAACAGAGTCACACATGCAGAAAACACACTATGGCTGCTTAACGGGAAAGGTGAGGTGGGGTGATACATAAAACAAGGGTATCAAATAAGCTCAGATACCGTTCCAGAAACCCAATATGTAATAGACAAGACCTACTCCTTGCTCAGAGAATTGGACTCAACACGCCCTATTCACCGCACAAGAATATATCTGACTAATAATAATCGTAAAACCTATGTATTGATATCTCTCTGTTAGTGTGTCAAGTGGGTGTAAAGCGGCATAAACACAGCAGTGAAAAGCAGCTAAACCCCATTATAAAAATAAATTACTTTGAAACACCCATGAAACAAAGGCAGTGAAAGAGAGAGAAATTCTTACACAATGCGTTCAGGGGATGTGATGCAACCTGGATTGACCATATCTAGACGCACAGCTGGATGAGACATAAGGGTGGACACTCTTGGGGCTGAGAGGTTTGGTGAGGTTGGGTGAGCAAACGCAGACCCTTTAAAGTAATACTGCGTGGTACCCATCGCATGGGTCCCAAATCTCCAGGTTCAAGGGCATCTTCGTACATCAAAAACATGCATGAGAAATCCAGAAGATGGTACACCGTGTGATGGGGAAAGGTTTCTAAAACGCACCTCATTTCTCATCTCCTTGTGCCCGGGTTCGCCATTCCAGCCGCTTTACTAGCAAGCTCCCTACTTGGAGCATCAGCACCTTTAACCTCCTGTTCCGTACAGGTTGCAATTTGTCCTGAGGATGAACGGGAAGACGGGGAACCAACGAGAGACTAGCTCTTGGTGTTGGGACAGGCACAGGTCACTCTATTTTCCCATCAGAAAGAAGAATTAACCACAGGCTCAGCCTGCCCCCCGGAACCAGAACAGGGCCTGAAGCCATTCTGCGATTTTGCGGGCAGCTCCCATAAAAACGAGTTGTAAAATGGAGGTTCAGGGCACTGCAATTCACAAACCTGCAGAGTTATAAATGATAACTCTCGTCCACAAATATATTGAGGGAAGGCAAAGAAGAGGATTTGAAATCAAGGCAGAATTGCACGAAACAGATTTCAGGAGGTAGATACGAATCGCCTTTAAAGCACATGAAAAGCGGCAAAACGTTGACAATGATGCCCTTGGCCAAAAAGGGCGTATGCGTTTTTTCCTGAATATATTCAGGAAAAAACGCATACGCCCTTTTTGGCCAACCAAGCAACCTGGAAAGGCAAATCAGCGCTACAGAGAAGTCTCGCTTCCCATCGGTCAAAAGGGCCATGCTGAAAAAAGTGTCAAAACCAGAAATGCAGGACAGGCCATGGAGAAATGGGAGCCTTGCTACACTGATGGGCGGGATGTAAATTGCCAAGAGCCACTCCGGAGAAGTGTCCGGTGAGTCCTGAAACATCTGAAAAACACAGCTTAGAGAGCATAGGGCACTTCCACTCATGGGGGTATAAATTGGGAAAATTAAAAATCAGCAAGACACAAGCACCCCAAAGTTTAGGGCTGCTCTGTTGACAAGGACCTCCACTTCATTCCACCTTCAATATCCCAGGAAAGAGAAAAATGGATAAAGAAGTTGTGGTCCTTATGTACAATGGAATATCACTCAGCCAGGAAATCAATGTCGTAAGGTTAGTAGCAGCATGATGAGTGGATTTAGGTACGACGATTCTAAGTGAAATAAGTCACACAGAAAAGGACACTTCTCATAAGGTATCACTGATAGAGGGAATGTAAAAACCGTTACACTTGAACTGAATTACAAAACAGAACAGAGTCACACATGCAGAAAACACACTATGGCTGCTTAACGGGAAAGGTGAGGTGGGGTGATACATAAAACAAGGGTATCAAATTAGCTCAGATACCGTTCCATAAACCCAATATGTAATAGACAAGACCTACTCCTTGCTCAGAGAACTGGACTCAACACGCCCTATTCACCGCACAAGAATATATCTGACTAGTAATAATCGTAAAACCTATGTATTGATATCTCTCTGTTAGTGTGTCAAGTGGGTGTAAAGCGGCATAAACACAGCAGTGAAAAGCAGCTAAATCCCATTATGAAAATAAATAATTTAGAAAAACCCATGAAACAAAGACAGTGAAAGAGAGAGAAAGTCTGACACAATGTGTTCAGGGGCTGGGATGCAACCTGGATTGACCATATCTAGACCCACAGCTGGATGAGACATAAGGGTGGACACTCTTGGGGCTGAGAGGTTTGGTGAGGTTGGGTGAGCAAACGCAGACCCTTTAAAGTAATACTGCGTGGTACCCATCGCATGGGTCCCAAATCTCCAGGTTCAAGGGCATCTTCCTATATCGAAAACATGCATGAGAAACCCAGAAGATGGTACACCGTGTGATGGGGAAAGGTTTCTAAAACGCACTTCATTTCTCATCTCCTTGTGCCCGGGTTCGCCATTCCAGCCGCTTTACCAGCAATCTCCCTACTTGGAGCATCAGCACCTTTCACCTCCTGTTCCGTACAGGTTGCAATTTGTCCTGAGGATGAACGGGAAGACGGGGAACCAACGAGAGACTAGCTCTTGGTGTTGGGACAGGCACAGGTCACTCTATTTGCCCATCAGAAAGAAGAATTAACCACAGGCTCAGCCTGCCCACCGGAACCAGAACAGGGCCTGAAGCCATCCTGCGCTTTTGCGGCCAGCTCCCAAAAAAGCGAGCTGTAAAATGGAGGTTCAGGGCACTGCAATTCACAAACCTGCAGAGTTATCAATGATAACTCTCGTCCACAAATATATTGAGGGAAGGCAAAGAAGAGGATTTAAAATCAAGGCAGAATTGCAGGAAACAGATTTCAGGAGGTATATTCGAATCGCCTTTAAAGCACATGAAAAGCGGCAAAAAGTTGACAATGATGCCCTTGGCCAAAAAGGGCGTATGCGTTTTTTCCTGAATATATTCAGGAAAAAACGCATACGCCCTTTTTGGCCAACCAAGCAACCTGGAAAGGCAAATCAGCGCTACAAAGAAGTCTCGCTTCCCATCGGTCAAAAGGGCCATGCTGAAAAAAGTGTCAAAACCAGAAATGCAGGACAGGCCATGGAGAAATGGGAGCCTTGCTACACTGATGGGCGGGATGTAAATTGCCAAGAGCCACTCCGGAGAAGTGTCCGGTGAGTCCTGAAACATCTGAAAAACACAGCTTAGAGAGCATAGGGCACTTCCACTCATGGGGGTATAAATTGGGAAAATGAAAAATCAGCAAGACACAAGCACCCCAAAGTTTAGGGCTGCTCTGTTGACCAGGACCTCCACTTCATTCCACCTTAAATATCCCAGGAAAGAGAAAAATGGATAAAGAAGTTGTGGTCCTTATGTACAATGGAATATCACTCAGCCATGAAATCAATGTCGTAAGGTTAGTAGCAGCATGATGAGTGGATTTAGGTACGATGATTCTAAGTGAAATAAGTCACACAGAAAAGGACACTTCTCATAAGGTATCACTGATAGAGGGAATGTAAAAACCGTTACACTTGAACTGAATTACAAAACAGAACAGAGTCACACATGCAGAAAACACACTATGGCTGCTTAACGGGAAAGGTGAGGTGGGGTGATACATAAAACAAGGGTATCAAATAAGCTCAGATACCGTTCCAGAAACCCAATATGTAATAGACAAGACCTACTCCTTGCTCAGAGAATTGGACTCAACACGCCCTATTCACCGCACAAGAATATATCTGACTAATAATAATCGTAAAACCTATGTATTGATATCTCTCTGTTAGTGTGTCAAGTGGGTGTAAAGCGGCATAAACACAGCAGTGAAAAGCAGCTAAACCCCATTATAAAAATAAATTACTTTGAAACACCCATGAAACAAAGGCAGTGAAAGAGAGAGAAATTCTTACACAATGCGTTCAGGGGCTGTGATGCAACCTGGATTGACCATATCTAGACGCACAGCTGGATGAGACATAAGGGTGGACACTCTTGGGGCTGAGAGGTTTGGTGAGGTTGGGTGAGCAAACGCAGACCCTTTAAAGTAATACTGCGTGGTACCCATCGCATGGGTCCCAAATCTCCAGGTTCAAGGGCATCTTCGTACATCAAAAACATGCATGAGAAATCCAGAAGATGGTACACCGTGTGATGGGGAAAGGTTTCTAAAACGCACCTCATTTCTCATCTCCTTGTGCCCGGGTTCGCCATTCCAGCCGCTTTACTAGCAAGCTCCCTACTTGGAGCATCAGCACCTTTAACCTCCTGTTCCGTACAGGTTGCAATTTGTCCTGAGGATGAACGGGAAGACGGGGAACCAACGAGAGACTAGCTCTTGGTGTTGGGACAGGCACAGGTCACTCTATTTTCCCATCAGAAAGAAGAATTAACCACAGGCTCAGCCTGCCCACCGGAACCAGAACAGGGCCTGAAGCCATTCTGCGATTTTGCGGGCAGCTCCCATAAAAACGAGTTGTAAAATGGAGGTTCAGGGCACTGCAATTCACAAACCTGCAGAGTTATAAATGATAACTCTCGTCCACAAATATATTGAGGGAAGGCAAAGAAGAGGATTTGAAATCAAGGCAGAATTGCACGAAACAGATTTCAGGAGGTAGATACGAATCGCCTTTAAAGCACATGAAAAGCGGCAAAACGTTGACAATGATGCCCTTGGCCAAAAAGGGCGTATGCGTTTTTTCCTGAATATATTCAGGAAAAAACGCATACGCCCTTTTTGGCCAACCAAGCAACCTGGAAAGGCAAATCAGCGCTACAGAGAAGTCTCGCTTCCCATCAGTCAAAAGGGCCATGCTGAAAAAAGTGTCAAAACCAGAAATGCAGGACAGGCCATGGAGAAATGGGAGCCTTGCTACACTGATGGGCGGGATGTAAATTGCCAAGAGCCACTCCGGAGAAGTGTCCGGTGAGTCCTGAAACATCTGAAAAACACAGCTTAGAGAGCATAGGGCACTTCCACTCATGGGGGTATAAATTGGGAAAATTAAAAATCAGCAAGACACAAGCACCCCAAAGTTTAGGGCTGCTCTGTTGACAAGGACCTCCACTTCATTCCACCTTCAATATCCCAGGAAAGAGAAAAATGGATAAAGAAGTTGTGGTCCTTATGTACAATGGAATATCACTCAGCCAGGAAATCAATGTCGTAAGGTTAGTAGCAGCATGATGAGTGGATTTAGGTACGACGATTCTAAGTGAAATAAGTCACACAGAAAAGGACACTTCTCATAAGGTATCACTGATAGAGGGAATGTAAAAACCGTTACACTTGAACTGAATTACAAAACAGAACAGAGTCACACATGCAGAAAACACACTATGGCTGCTTAACGGGAAAGGTGAGGTGGGGTGATACATAAAACAAGGGTATCAAATTAGCTCAGATACCGTTCCATAAACCCAATATGTAATAGACAAGACCTACTCCTTGCTCAGAGAACTGGACTCAACACGCCCTATTCACCGCACAAGAATATATCTGACTAGTAATAATCGTAAAACCTATGTATTGATATCTCTCTGTTAGTGTGTCAAGTGGGTGTAAAGCGGCATAAACACAGCAGTGAAAAGCAGCTAAATCCCATTATGAAAATAAATAATTTAGAAAAACCCATGAAACAAAGACAGTGAAAGAGAGAGAAAGTCTGACACAATGTGTTCAGGGGCTGGGATGCAACCTGGATTGACCATATCTAGACCCACAGCTGGATGAGACATAAGGGTGGACACTCTTGGGGCTGAGAGGTTTGGTGAGGTTGGGTGAGCAAACGCAGACCCTTTAAAGTAATACTGCGTGGTACCCATCGCATGGGTCCCAAATCTCCAGGTTCAAGGGCATCTTCCTATATCGAAAACATGCATGAGAAACCCAGAAGATGGTACACCGTGTGATGGGGAAAGGTTTCTAAAACGCACTTCATTTCTCATCTCCTTGTGCCCGGGTTCGCCATTCCAGCCGCTTTACCAGCAATCTCCCTACTTGGAGCATCAGCACCTTTCACCTCCTGTTCCGTACAGGTTGCAATTTGTCCTGAGGATGAACGGGAAGACGGGGAACCAACGAGAGACTAGCTCTTGGTGTTGGGACAGGCACAGGTCACTCTATTTGCCCATCAGAAAGAAGAATTAACCACAGGCTCAGCCTGCCCACCGGAACCAGAACAGGGCCTGAAGCCATCCTGCGCTTTTGCGGCCAGCTCCCAAAAAAGCGAGCTGTAAAATGGAGGTTCAGGGCACTGCAATTCACAAACCTGCAGAGTTATCAATGATAACTCTCGTCCACAAATATATTGAGGGAAGGCAAAGAAGAGGATTTGAAATCAAGGCAGAATTGCAGGAAACAGATTTCAGGAGGTATATTCGAATCGCCTTTAAAGCACATGAAAAGCGGCAAAAAGTTGACAATGATGCCCTTGGCCAAAAAGGGCGTATGCGTTTTTTCCTGAATATATTCAGGAAAAAACGCATACGCCCTTTTTGGCCAACCAAGCAACCTGGAAAGGCAAATCAGCGCTACAAAGAAGTCTCGCTTCCCATCGGTCAAAAGGGCCATGCTGAAAAAAGTGTCAAAACCAGAAATGCAGGACAGGCCATGGAGAAATGGGAGCCTTGCTACACTGATGGGCGGGATGTAAATTGCCAAGAGCCACTCCGGAGAAGTGTCCGGTGAGTCCTGAAACATCTGAAAAACACAGCTTAGAGAGCATAGGGCACTTCCACTCATGGGGGTATAAATTGGGAAAATGAAAAATCAGCAAGACACAAGCACCCCAAAGTTTAGGGCTGCTCTGTTGACCAGGACCTCCACTTCATTCCACCTTAAATATCCCAGGAAAGAGAAAAATGGATAAAGAAGTTGTGGTCCTTATGTACAATGGAATATCACTCAGCCATGAAATCAATGTCGTAAGGTTAGTAGCAGCATGATGAGTGGATTTAGGTACGATGATTCTAAGTGAAATAAGTCACACAGAAAAGGACACTTCTCATAAGGTATCACTGATAGAGGGAATGTAAAAACCGTTACACTTGAACTGAATTACAAAACAGAACAGAGTCACACATGCAGAAAACACACTATGGCTGCTTAACGGGAAAGGTGAGGTGGGGTGATACATAAAACAAGGGTATCAAATAAGCTCAGATACCGTTCCAGAAACCCAATATGTAATAGACAAGACCTACTCCTTGCTCAGAGAATTGGACTCAACACGCCCTATTCACCGCACAAGAATATATCTGACTAATAATAATCGTAAAACCTATGTATTGATATCTCTCTGTTAGTGTGTCAAGTGGGTGTAAAGCGGCATAAACACAGCAGTGAAAAGCAGCTAAACCCCATTATAAAAATAAATTACTTTGAAACACCCATGAAACAAAGGCAGTGAAAGAGAGAGAAATTCTTACACAATGCGTTCAGGGGCTGTGATGCAACCTGGATTGACCATATCTAGACGCACAGCTGGATGAGACATAAGGGTGGACACTCTTGGGGCTGAGAGGTTTGGTGAGGTTGGGTGAGCAAACGCAGACCCTTTAAAGTAATACTGCGTGGTACCCATCGCATGGGTCCCAAATCTCCAGGTTCAAGGGCATCTTCGTACATCAAAAACATGCATGAGAAATCCAGAAGATGGTACACCGTGTGATGGGGAAAGGTTTCTAAAACGCACCTCATTTCTCATCTCCTTGTGCCCGGGTTCGCCATTCCAGCCGCTTTACTAGCAAGCTCCCTACTTGGAGCATCAGCACCTTTAACCTCCTGTTCCGTACAGGTTGCAATTTGTCCTGAGGATGAACGGGAAGACGGGGAACCAACGAGAGACTAGCTCTTGGTGTTGGGACAGGCACAGGTCACTCTATTTTCCCATCAGAAAGAAGAATTAACCACAGGCTCAGCCTGCCCACCGGAACCAGAACAGGGCCTGAAGCCATTCTGCGATTTTGCGGGCAGCTCCCATAAAAACGAGTTGTAAAATGGAGGTTCAGGGCACTGCAATTCACAAACCTGCAGAGTTATAAATGAAAACTCTCGTCCACAAATATATTGAGGGAAGGCAAAGAAGAGGATTTGAAATCAAGGCAGAATTGCAGGAAACAGATTTCAGGAGGTAGATACGAATCGCCTTTAAGGCACATGAAAAGCGGCAAAACGTTGACAATGATGCCCTTGGCCAAAAAGGGCGTATGCGTATTTTCCTGAATATATTCAGGAAAAAACGCATACGCCCTTTTTGGCCAACCAAGCAACCTGGAAAGGCAAATCAGCGCTACAAAGAAGTCTCGCTTCCCATCGGTCAAAAGGGCCATGCTGAAAAAAGTGTCAAAACCAGAAATGCAGGACAGGCCATGGAGAAATGGGAGCCTTGCTACACTGATGGGCGGGATGTAAATTGCCAAGAGCCACTCTGGAGAAGTGTCCGGTGAGTCCTGAAACATCTGAAAAACACAGCTTAGAGAGCATAGGGCACTTCCACTCATGGGGGTATAAATTGGGAAAATTAAAAATCAGCAAGACACAAGCACCCCAAAGTTTAGGGCTGCTCTGTTGACAAGGACCTCCACTTCATTCCACCTTCAATATCCCAGGAAAGAGAAAAATGGATAAAGAAGTTGTGGTCCTTATGTACAATGGAATATCACTCAGCCATGAAATCAATGTCGTAAGGTTAGTAGCAGCATGATGAGTGGATTTAGGTACGACGATTCTAAGTGAAATAAGTCACACAGAAAAGGACACTTCTCATAAGGTATCACTGATAGAGGGAATGTAAAAACCGTTACACTTGAACTGAATTACAAAACAGAACAGAGTCACACATGCAGAAAACACACTATGGCTGCTTAACGGGAAAGGTGAGGTGGGGTGATACATAAAACAAGGGTATCAAATTAGCTCAGATACCGTTCCATAAACCCAATATGTAATAGACAAGACCTACTCCTTGCTCAGAGAACTGGACTCAACACGCCCTATTCACCGCACAAGAATATATCTGACTAGTAATAATCGTAAAACCTATGTATTGATATCTCTCTGTTAGTGTGTCAAGTGGGTGTAAAGCGGCATAAACACAGCAGTGAAAAGCAGCTAAATCCCATTATGAAAATAAATAACTTAGAAAAACCCATGAAACAAAGACAGTGAAAGAGAGAGAAAGTCTGACACAATGTGTTCAGGGGCTGGGATGCAACCTGGATTGACCATATCTAGACCCACAGCTGGATGAGACATAAGGGTGGACACTCTTGGGGCTGAGAGGTTTGGTGAGGTTGGGTGAGCAAACGCAGACCCTTTAAAGTAATACTGCGTGGTACCCATCGCATGGGTCCCAAATCTCCAGGTTCAAGGGCATCTTCCTATATCGAAAACATGCATGAGAAACCCAGAAGATGGTACACCGTGTGATGGGGAAAGGTTTCTAAAACGCACCTCATTTCTCATCTCCTTGTGCCCGGGTTCGCCATTCCAGCCGCTTTACCAGCAATCTCCCTACTTGGAGCATCAGCACCTTTCACCTCCTGTTCCGTACAGGTTGCAATTTGTCCTGAGGATGAACGGGAAGACGGGGAACCAACGAGAGACTAGCTCTTGGTGTTGGGACAGGCACAGGTCACTCTATTTGCCCATCAGAAAGAAGAATTAACCACAGGCTCAGCCTGCCCACCGGAACCAGAACAGGGCCTGAAGCCATCCTGCGCTTTTGCGGCCAGCTCCCAAAAAAGCGAGCTGTAAAATGGAGGTTCAGGGCACTGCAATTCACAAACCTGCAGAGTTATCAATGATAACTCTCGTCCACAAATATATTGAGGGAAGGCAAAGAAGAGGATTTGAAATCAAGGCAGAATTGCACGAAACAGATTTCAGGAGGTAGATACGAATCGCCTTTAAAGCACATGAAAAGCGGCAAAAAGTTGACAATGATGCCCTTGGCCAAAAAGGGCGTATGCGTTTTTTCCTGAATATATTCAGGAAAAAACGCATACGCCCTTTTTGGCCAACCAAGCAACCTGGAAAGGCAAATCAGCGCTACAAAGAAGTCTCGCTTCCCATCGGTCAAAAGGGCCATGCTGAAAAAAGTGTCAAAACCAGAAATGCAGGACAGGCCATGGAGAAATGGGAGCCTTGCTACACTGATGGGCGGGATGTAAATTGCCAAGAGCCACTCTGGAGAAGTGTCCGGTGAGTCCTGAAACATCTGAAAAACACAGCTTAGAGAGCATAGGGCACTTCCACTCATGGGGGTATAAATTGGGAAAATTAAAAATCAGCAAGACACAAGCACCCCAAAGATTAGGGCTGCTCTGTTGACAAGGACCTCCACTTCATTCCACCTTCAATATCCCAGGAAAGAGAAAAATGGATAAAGAAGTTGTGCTCCTTATGTACAATGGAATATCACTCAGCCATGAAATCAATGTCGTAAGGTTAGTAGCAGCATGATGAGTGGATTTAGGTACGACGATTCTAAGTGAAATAAGTCACACAGAAAAGGACACTTCTCATAAGGTATCACTGATAGAGGGAATGTAAAAACCGTTACACTTGAACTGAATTACAAAACAGAACAGAGTCACACATGCAGAAAACACACTATGGCTGCTTAACGGGAAAGGTGAGGTGGGGTGATACATAAAACAAGGGTATCAAATTAGCTCAGATACCGTTCCATAAACCCAATATGTAATAGACAAGACCTACTCCTTGCTCAGAGAACTGGACTCAACACGCCCTATTCACCGCACAAGAATATATCTGACTAGTAATAATCGTAAAACCTATGTATTGATATCTCTCTGTTAGTGTGTCAAGTGAGTGTAAAGCGGCATAAACACAGCAGTGAAAAGCACCTAAATCCCATTATGAAAATAAATAACTTAGAAAAACCCATGAAACAAAGACAGTGAAAGAGAGAGAAAGTCTGACACAATGTGTTCAGGGGTTGGGATGCAACCTGGATTGACCATATCTAGACCCACAGCTGGATGAGACATAAGGGTGGACACTCTTGGGGCTGAGAGGTTTGGTGAGGTTGGGTGAGCAAACGCAGACCCTTTAAAGTAATACTGCGTGGTACCCATCGCATGGGTCCCAAATCTCCAGGTTCAAGGGCATCTTCCTATATCGAAAACATGCATGAGAAACCCAGAAGATGGTACACCGTGTGATGGGGAAAGGTTTCTAAAACGCACCTCATTTCTCATCTCCTTGTGCCCGGGTTCGCCATTCCAGCCGCTTTACCAGCAATCTCCCTACTTGGAGCATCAGCACCTTTCACCTCCTGTTCCGTACAGGTTGCAATTTGTCCTGAGGATGAACGGGAAGACGGGGAACCAACGAGAGACTAGCTCTTGGTGTTGGGACAGGCACAGGTCACTCTATTTGCCCATCAGAAAGAAGAATTAACCACAGGCTCAGCCTGCCCACCGGAACCAGAACAGGGCCTGAAGCCATCCTGCGCTTTTGCGGCCAGCTCCCAAAAAAGCGAGCTGTAAAATGGAGGTTCAGGGCACTGCAATTCACAAACCTGCAGAGTTATCAATGATAACTCTCGTCCACAAATATATTGAGGGAAGGCAAAGAAGAGGATTTGAAATCAAGGCAGAATTGCAGGAAACAGATTTCAGGAGGTATATTCGAATCGCCTTTAAAGCACATGAAAAGCGGCAAAAAGTTGACAATGATGCCCTTGGCCAAAAAGGGCGTATGCGTTTTTTCCTGAATATATTCAGGAAAAAACGCATACGCCCTTTTTGGCCAACCAAGCAACCTGGAAAGGCAAATCAGCGCTACAAAGAAGTCTCGCTTCCCATCGGTCAAAAGGGCCATGCTGAAAAAAGTGTCAAAACCAGAAATGCAGGACAGGCCATGGAGAAATGGGAGCCTTGGTACACTGATGGGCGGGATGTAAATTGCCAAGAGCCACTCCGGAGAAGTGTCCGGTGAGTCCTGAAACATCTGAAAAACACAGCTTAGAGAGCATAGGGCACTTCCACTCATGGGGGTATAAATTGGGAAAATTAAAAATCAGCAAGACACAAGCACCCCAAAGTTTAGGGCTGCTCTGTTGACAAGGACCTCCACTTCATTCCACCTTCAATATCCCAGGAAAGAGAAAAATGGATAAAGAAGTTGTGGTCCTTATGTACAATGGAATATCACTCAGCCAGGAAATCAATGTCGTAAGGTTAGTAGCAGCATGATGAGTGGATTTAGGTACGACGATTCTAAGTGAAATAAGTCACACAGAAAAGGACACTTCTCATAAGGTATCACTGATAGAGGGAATGTAAAAACCGTTACACTTGAACTGAATTACAAAACAGAACAGAGTCACACATGCAGAAAACAGACTATGGCTGCTTAACGGGAAAGGTGAGGTGGGGTGATACATAAAACAAGGGTATCAAATTAGCTCAGATACCGTTCCATAAACCCAATATGTAATAGACAAGACCTACTCCTTGCTCAGATAACTGGACTCAACACGCCCTATTCACCGCACAAGAATATATCTGACTAGTAATAATCGTAAAACCTATGTATTGATATCTCTCTGTTAGTGTGTCAAGTGGGTGTAAAGCGGCATAAACACAGCAGTGAAAAGCAGCTAAATCCCATTATGAAAATAAATAACTTAGAAAAACCCATGAAACAAAGACAGTGAAAGAGAGAGAAAGTCTGACACAATGTGTTCAGGGGCTGGGATGCAACCTGGATTGACCATATCTAGACCCACAGCTGGATGAGACATAAGGGTGGACACTCTTGGGGCTGAGAGGTTTGGTGAGGTTGGGTGAGCAAACGCAGACCCTTTAAAGTAATACTGCGTGGTACCCATCGCATGGGTCCCAAATCTCCAGGTTCAAGGGCATCTTCCTATATCGAAAACATGCATGAGAAACCCAGAAGATGGTACACCGTGTGATGGGGAAAGGTTTCTAAAACGCACTTCATTTCTCATCTCCTTGTGCCCGGGTTCGCCATTCCAGCCGCTTTACCAGCAATCTCCCTACTTGGAGCATCAGCACCTTTCACCTCCTGTTCCGTACAGGTTGCAATTTGTCCTGAGGATGAACGGGAAGACGGGGAACCAACGAGAGACTAGCTCTTGGTGTTGGGACAGGCACAGGTCACTCTATTTGCCCATCAGAAAGAAGAATTAACCACAGGCTCAGCCTGCCCACCGGAACCAGAACAGGGCCTGAAGCCATCCTGCGCTTTTGCGGCCAGCTCCCAAAAAAGCGAGCTGTAAAATGGAGGTTCAGGGCACTGCAATTCACAAACCTGCAGAGTTATCAATGATAACTCTCGTCCACAAATATATTGAGGGAAGGCAAAGAAGAGGATTTGAAATCAAGGCAGAATTGCAGGAAACAGATTTCAGGAGGTATATTCGAATCGCCTTTAAAGCACATGAAAAGCGGCAAAAAGTTGACAATGATGCCCTTGGCCAAAAAGGGCGTATGCGTTTTTTCCTGAATATATTCAGGAAAAAACGCATACGCCCTTTTTGGCCAACCAAGCAACCTGGAAAGGCAAATCAGCGCTACAAAGAAGTCTCGCTTCCCATCGGTCAAAAGGGCCATGCTGAAAAAAGTGTCAAAACCAGAAATGCAGGACAGGCCATGGAGAAATGGGAGCCTTGCTACACTGATGGGCGGGATGTAAATTGCCAAGAGCCACTCCGGAGAAGTGTCCGGTGAGTCCTGAAACATCTGAAAAACACAGCTTAGAGAGCATAGGGCACTTCCACTCATGGGGGTATAAATTGGGAAAATGAAAAATCAGCAAGACACAAGCACCCCAAAGTTTAGGGCTGCTCTGTTGACCAGGACCTCCACTTCATTCCACCTTAAATATCCCAGGAAAGAGAAAAATGGATAAAGTAGTTGTGGTCCTTATGTACAATGGAATATCACTCAGCCATGAAATCAATGTCGTAAGGTTAGTAGCAGCATGATGAGTGGATTTAGGTACGATGATTCTAAGTGAAATAAGTCACACAGAAAAGGACACTTCTCATAAGGTATCACTGATAGAGGGAATGTAAAAACCGTTACACTTGAACTGAATTACAAAACAGAACAGAGTCACACATGCAGAAAACAGACTATGGCTGCTTAACGGGAAAGGTGAGGTGGGGTGATACATAAAACAAGGGTATCAAATTAGCTCAGATACCGTTCCAGAAACCCAATATGTAATAGACAAGACCTACTCCTTGCTCAGAGAATTGGACTCAACACGCCCTATTCACCGCACAAGAATATATCTGACTAATAATAATCGTAAAACCTATGTATTGATATCTCTCTGTTAGTGTGTCAAGTGGGTGTAAAGCGGCATAAACACAGCAGTGAAAAGCAGCTAAACCCCATTATAAAAATAAATTACTTTGAAACACCCATGAAACAAAGGCAGTGAAAGAGAGAGAAATTCTTACACAATGCGTTCAGGGGCTGTGATGCAACCTGGATTGACCATATCTAGACACACAGCTGGATGAGACATAAGGGTGGACACTCTTGGGGCTGAGAGGTTTGGTGAGGTTGGGTGAGCAAACGCAGACCCTTTAAAGTAATACTGCGTGGTACCCATCGCATGGGTCCCAAATCTCCAGGTTCAAGGGCATCTTCCTATATCGAAAACATGCATGAGAAACCCAGAAGATGGTACACCGTGTGATGGGGAAAGGTTTCTAAAACGCACCTCATTTCTCATCTCCTTGTGCCCGGGTTCGCCATTCCAGCCGCTTTACCAGCAATCTCCCTACTTGGAGCATCAGCACCTTTCACCTCCTGTTCCGTACAGGTTGCAATTTGTCCTGAGGATGAACGGGAAGACGGGGAACCAACGAGAGACTAGCTCTTGGTGTTGGGACAGGCACAGGTCACTCTATTTGCCCATCAGAAAGAAGAATTAACCACAGGCTCAGCCTGCCCACCGGAACCAGAACAGGGCCTGAAGCCATCCTGCGCTTTTGCGGCCAGCTCCCAAAAAAGCGAGCTGTAAAATGGAGGTTCAGGGCACTGCAATTCACAAACCTGCAGAGTTATCAATGATAACTCTCGTCCACAAATATATTGAGGGAAGGCAAAGAAGAGGATTTGAAATCAAGGCAGAATTGCAGGAAACAGATTTCAGGAGGTATATTCGAATCGCCTTTAAAGCACATGAAAAGCGGCAAAAAGTTGACAATGATGCCCTTGGCCAAAAAGGGCGTATGCGTTTTTTCCTGAATATATTCAGGAAAAAATGCATACGCCCTTTTTGGCCAACCAAGCAACCTGGAAAGGCAAATCAGCGCTACAAAGAAGTCTCGCTTCCCATCGGTCAAAAGGGCCATGCTGAAAAAAGTGTCAAAACCAGAAATGCAGGACAGGCCATGGAGAAATGGGAGCCTTGGTACACTGATGGGCGGGATGTAAATTGCCAAGAGCCACTCCGGAGAAGTGTCCGGTGAGTCCTGAAACATCTGAAAAACACAGCTTAGAGAGCATAGGGCACTTCCACTCATGGGGGTATAAATTGGGAAAATTAAAAATCAGCAAGACACAAGCACCCCAAAGTTTAGGGCTGCTCTGTTGACAAGGACCTCCACTTCATTCCACCTTCAATATCCCAGGAAAGAGAAAAATGGATAAAGAAGTTGTGGTCCTTATGTACAATGGAATATCACTCAGCCAGGAAATCAATGTCGTAAGGTTAGTAGCAGCATGATGAGTGGATTTAGGTACGACGATTCTAAGTGAAATAAGTCACACAGAAAAGGACACTTCTCATAAGGTATCACTGATAGAGGGAATGTAAAAACCGTTACACTTGAACTGAATTACAAAACAGAACAGAGTCACACATGCAGAAAACACACTATGGCTGCTTAACGGGAAAGGTGAGGTGGGGTGATACATAAAACAAGGGTATCAAATTAGCTCAGATACCGTTCCATAAACCCAATATGTAATAGACAAGACCTACTCCTTGCTCAGATAACTGGACTCAACACGCCCTATTCACCGCACAAGAATATATCTGACTAGTAATAATCGTAAAACCTATGTATTGATATCTCTCTGTTAGTGTGTCAAGTGGGTGTAAAGCGGCATAAACACAGCAGTGAAAAGCAGCTAAATCCCATTATGAAAATAAATAACTTAGAAAAACCCATGAAACAAAGACAGTGAAAGAGAGAGAAAGTCTGACACAATGTGTTCAGGGGCTGGGATGCAACCTGGATTGACCATATCTAGACCCACAGCTGGATGAGACATAAGGGTGGACACTCTTGGGGCTGAGAGGTTTGGTGAGGTTGGGTGAGCAAACGCAGACCCTTTAAAGTAATACTGCGTGGTACCCATCGCATGGGTCCCAAATCTCCAGGTTCAAGGGCATCTTCCTATATCGAAAACATGCATGAGAAACCCAGAAGATGGTACACCGTGTGATGGGGAAAGGTTTCTAAAACGCACTTCATTTCTCATCTCCTTGTGCCCGGGTTCGCCATTCCAGCCGCTTTACCAGCAATCTCCCTACTTGGAGCATCAGCACCTTTCACCTCCTGTTCCGTACAGGTTGCAATTTGTCCTGAGGATGAACGGGAAGACGGGGAACCAACGAGAGACTAGCTCTTGGTGTTGGGACAGGCACAGGTCACTCTATTTGCCCATCAGAAAGAAGAATTAACCACAGGCTCAGCCTGCCCACCGGAACCAGAACAGGGCCTGAAGCCATCCTGCGCTTTTGCGGCCAGCTCCCAAAAAAGCGAGCTGTAAAATGGAGGTTCAGGGCACTGCAATTCACAAACCTGCAGAGTTATCAATGATAACTCTCGTCCACAAATATATTGAGGGAAGGCAAAGAAGAGGATTTGAAATCAAGGCAGAATTGCAGGAAACAGATTTCAGGAGGTATATTCGAATCGCCTTTAAAGCACATGAAAAGCGGCAAAAAGTTGACAATGATGCCCTTGGCCAAAAAGGGCGTATGCGTTTTTTCCTGAATATATTCAGGAAAAAACGCATACGCCCTTTTTGGCCAACCAAGCAACCTGGAAAGGCAAATCAGCGCTACAAAGAAGTCTCGCTTCCCATCGGTCAAAAGGGCCATGCTGAAAAAAGTGTCAAAACCAGAAATGCAGGACAGGCCATGGAGAAATGGGAGCCTTGCTACACTGATGGGCGGGATGTAAATTGCCAAGAGCCACTCCGGAGAAGTGTCCGGTGAGTCCTGAAACATCTGAAAAACACAGCTTAGAGAGCATAGGGCACTTCCACTCATGGGGGTATAAATTGGGAAAATGAAAAATCAGCAAGACACAAGCACCCCAAAGTTTAGGGCTGCTCTGTTGACCAGGACCTCCACTTCATTCCACCTTAAATATCCCAGGAAAGAGAAAAATGGATAAAGAAGTTGTGGTCCTTATGTACAATGGAATATCACTCAGCCATGAAATCAATGTCGTAAGGTTAGTAGCAGCATGATGAGTGGATTTAGGTACGATGATTCTAAGTGAAATAAGTCACACAGAAAAGGACACTTCTCATAAGGTATCACTGATAGAGGGAATGTAAAAACCGTTACACTTGAACTGAATTACAAAACAGAACAGAGTCACACATGCAGAAAACACACTATGGCTGCTTAACGGGAAAGGTGAGGTGGGGTGATACATAAAACAAGGGTATCAAATAAGCTCAGATACCGTTCCAGAAACCCAATATGTAATAGACAAGACCTACTCCTTGCTCAGAGAATTGGACTCAACACGCCCTATTCACCGCACAAGAATATATCTGACTAATAATAATCTTAAACCTATGTATTGATATCTCTCTGTTAGTGTGTCAAGTGGGTGTAAAGCGGCATAAACACAGCAGTGAAAAGCAGCTAAACCCCATTATAAAAATAAATTACTTTGAAACACCCATGAAACAAAGGCAGTGAAAGAGAGAGAAATTCTTACACAATGCGTTCAGGGGCTGTGATGCAACCTGGATTGACCATATCTAGACACACAGCTGGATGAGACATAAGGGTGGACACTCTTGGGGCTGAGAGGTTTGGTGAGGTTGGGTGAGCAAACGCAGACCCTTTAAAGTAATACTGCGTGGTACCCATCGCATGGGTCCCAAATCTCCAGGTTCAAGGGCATCTTCGTACATCAAAAACATGCATGAGAAATCCAGAAGATGGTACACCGTGTGATGGGGAAAGGTTTCTAAAACGCACCTCATTTCTCATCTCCTTGTGCCCGGGTTCGCCATTCCAGCCGCTTTACTAGCAAGCTCCCTACTTGGAGCATCAGCACCTTTAACCTCCTGTTCCGTACAGGTTGCAATTTGTCCTGAGGATGAACGGGAAGACGGGGAACCAACGAGAGACTAGCTCTTGGTGTTGGGACAGGCACAGGTCACTCTATTTTCCCATCAGAAAGAAGAATTAACCACAGGCTCAGCCTGCCCCCCGGAACCAGAACAGGGCCTGAAGCCATTCTGCGATTTTGCGGGCAGCTCCCATAAAAACGAGTTGTAAAATGGAGGTTCAGGGCACTGCAATTCACAAACCTGCAGAGTTATAAATGAAAACTCTCGTCCACAAATATATTGAGGGAAGGCAAAGAAGAGGATTTGAAATCAAGGCAGAATTGCAGGAAACAGATTTCAGGAGGTAGATACGAATCGCCTTTAAGGCACATGAAAAGCGGCAAAACGTTGACAATGATGCCCTTGGCCAAAAAGGGCGTATGCGTATTTTCCTGAATATATTCAGGAAAAAACGCATACGCCCTTTTTGGCCAACCAAGCAACCTGGAAAGGCAAATCAGCGCTACAAAGAAGTCTCGCTTCCCATCGGTCAAAAGGGCCATGCTGAAAAAAGTGTCAAAACCAGAAATGCAGGACAGGCCATGGAGAAATGGGAGCCTTGCTACACTGATGGGCGGGATGTAAATTGCCAAGAGCCACTCTGGAGAAGTGTCCGGTGAGTCCTGAAACATCTGAAAAACACAGCTTAGAGAGCATAGGGCACTTCCACTCATGGGGGTATAAATTGGGAAAATTAAAAATCAGCAAGACACAAGCACCCCAAAGTTTAGGGCTGCTCTGTTGACAAGGACCTCCACTTCATTCCACCTTCAATATCCCAGGAAAGAGAAAAATGGATAAAGAAGTTGTGGTCCTTATGTACAATGGAATATCACTCAGCCATGAAATCAATGTCGTAAGGTTAGTAGCAGCATGATGAGTGGATTTAGGTACGACGATTCTAAGTGAAATAAGTCACACAGAAAAGGACACTTCTCATAAGGTATCACTGATAGAGGGAATGTAAAAACCGTTACACTTGAACTGAATTACAAAACAGAACAGAGTCACACATGCAGAAAACACACTATGGCTGCTTAACGGGAAAGGTGAGGTGGGGTGATACATAAAACAAGGGTATCAAATTAGCTCAGATACCGTTCCATAAACCCAATATGTAATAGACAAGACCTACTCCTTGCTCAGAGAACTGGACTCAACACGCCCTATTCACCGCACAAGAATATATCTGACTAGTAATAATCGTAAAACCTATGTATTGATATCTCTCTGTTAGTGTGTCAAGTGGGTGTAAAGCGGCATAAACACAGCAGTGAAAAGCAGCTAAATCCCATTATGAAAATAAATAACTTAGAAAAACCCATGAAACAAAGACAGTGAAAGAGAGAGAAAGTCTGACACAATGTGTTCAGGGGCTGGGATGCAACCTGGATTGACCATATCTAGACCCACAGCTGGATGAGACATAAGGGTGGACACTGTTGGGGCTGAGAGGTTTGGTGAGGTTGGGTGAGCAAACGCAGACCCTTTAAAGTAATACTGCGTGGTACCCATCGCATGGGTCCCAAATCTCCAGGTTCAAGGGCATCTTCCTATATCGAAAACATGCATGAGAAACCCAGAAGATGGTACACCGTGTGATGGGGAAAGGTTTCTAAAACGCACCTCATTTCTCATCTCCTTGTGCCCGGGTTCGCCATTCCAGCCGCTTTACCAGCAATCTCCCTACTTGGAGCATCAGCACCTTTCACCTCCTGTTCCGTACAGGTTGCAATTTGTCCTGAGGATGAACGGGAAGACGGGGAACCAACGAGAGACTAGCTCTTGGTGTTGGGACAGGCACAGGTCACTCTATTTGCCCATCAGAAAGAAGAATTAACCACAGGCTCAGCCTGCCCACCGGAACCAGAACAGGGCCTGAAGCCATCCTGCGCTTTTGCGGCCAGCTCCCAAAAAAGCGAGCTGTAAAATGGAGGTTCAGGGCACTGCAATTCACAAACCTGCAGAGTTATCAATGATAACTCTCGTCCACAAATATATTGAGGGAAGGCAAAGAAGAGGATTTGAAATCAAGGCAGAATTGCACGAAACAGATTTCAGGAGGTAGATACGAATCGCCTTTAAAGCACATGAAAAGCGGCAAAACGTTGACAATGATGCCCTTGGCCAAAAAGGGCGTATGCGTTTTTTCCTGAATATATTCAGGAAAAAACGCATACGCCCTTTTTGGCCAACCAAGCAACCTGGAAAGGCAAATCAGCGCTACAAAGAAGTCTCGCTTCCCATCGGTCAAAAGGGCCATGCTGAAAAAAGTGTCAAAACCAGAAATGCAGGACAGGCCATGGAGAAATGGGAGCCTTGCTACACTGATGGGCGGGATGTAAATTGCCAAGAGCCACTCTGGAGAAGTGTCCGGTGAGTCCTGAAACATCTGAAAAACACAGCTTAGAGAGCATAGGGCACTTCCACTCATGGGGGTATAAATTGGGAAAATTAAAAATCAGCAAGACACAAGCACCCCAAAGTTTAGGGCTGCTCTGTTGACAAGGACCTCCACTTCATTCCACCTTCAATATCCCAGGAAAGAGAAAAATGGATAAAGAAGTTGTGGTCCTTATGTACAATGGAATATCACTCAGCCATGAAATCAATGTCGTAAGGTTAGTAGCAGCATGATGAGTGGATTTAGGTACGACGATTCTAAGTGAAATAAGTCACACAGAAAAGGACACTTCTCATAAGGTATCACTGATAGAGGGAATGTAAAAACCGTTACACTTGAACTGAATTACAAAACAGAACAGAGTCACACATGCAGAAAACACACTATGGCTGCTTAACGGGAAAGGTGAGGTGGGGTGATACATAAAACAAGGGTATCAAATTAGCTCAGATACCGTTCCATAAACCCAATATGTAATAGACAAGACCTACTCCTTGCTCAGAGAACTGGACTCAACACGCCCTATTCACCGCACAAGAATATATCTGACTAGTAATAATCGTAAAACCTATGTATTGATATCTCTCTGTTAGTGTGTCAAGTGAGTGTAAAGCGGCATAAACACAGCAGTGAAAAGCACCTAAATCCCATTATGAAAATAAATAACTTAGAAAAACCCATGAAACAAAGACAGTGAAAGAGAGAGAAAGTCTGACACAATGTGTTCAGGGGTTGGGATGCAACCTGGATTGACCATATCTAGACCCACAGCTGGATGAGACATAAGGGTGGACACTCTTGGGGCTGAGAGGTTTGGTGAGGTTGGGTGAGCAAACGCAGACCCTTTAAAGTAATACTGCGTGGTACCCATCGCATGGGTCCCAAATCTCCAGGTTCAAGGGCATCTTCCTATATCGAAAACATGCATGAGAAACCCAGAAGATGGTACACCGTGTGATGGGGAAAGGTTTCTAAAACGCACCTCATTTCTCATCTCCTTGTGCCCGGGTTCGCCATTCCAGCCGCTTTACCAGCAATCTCCCTACTTGGAGCATCAGCACCTTTCACCTCCTGTTCCGTACAGGTTGCAATTTGTCCTGAGGATGAACGGGAAGACGGGGAACCAACGAGAGACTAGCTCTTGGTGTTGGGACAGGCACAGGTCACTCTATTTGCCCATCAGAAAGAAGAATTAACCACAGGCTCAGCCTGCCCACCGGAACCAGAACAGGGCCTGAAGCCATCCTGCGCTTTTGCGGCCAGCTCCCAAAAAAGCGAGCTGTAAAATGGAGGTTCAGGGCACTGCAATTCACAAACCTGCAGAGTTATCAATGATAACTCTCGTCCACAAATATATTGAGGGAAGGCAAAGAAGAGGATTTGAAATCAAGGCAGAATTGCAGGAAACAGATTTCAGGAGGTATATTCGAATCGCCTTTAAAGCACATGAAAAGCGGCAAAAAGTTGACAATGATGCCCTTGGCCAAAAAGGGCGTATGCGTTTTTTCCTGAATATATTCAGGAAAAAACGCATACGCCCTTTTTGGCCAACCAAGCAACCTGGAAAGGCAAATCAGCGCTACAAAGAAGTCTCGCTTCCCATCGGTCAAAAGGGCCATGCTGAAAAAAGTGTCAAAACCAGAAATGCAGGACAGGCCATGGAGAAATGGGAGCCTTGCTACACTGATGGGCGGGATGTAAATTGCCAAGAGCCACTCCGGAGAAGTGTCCGGTGAGTCCTGAAACATCTGAAAAACACAGCTTAGAGAGCATAGGGCACTTCCACCCATGGGGGTATAAATTGGGAAAATTAAAAATCAGCAAGACACAAGCACCCCAAAGTTTAGGGCTGCTCTGTTGACCAGGACCTCCACTTCATTCCACCTTAAATATCCCAGGAAAGAGAAAAATGGATAAAGAAGTTGTGGTCCTTATGTACAATGGAATATCACTCAGCCAGGAAATCAATGTCGTAAGGTTAGTAGCAGCATGATGAGTGGATTTAGGTACGACGATTCTAAGTGAAATAAGTCACACAGAAAAGGACACTTCTCATAAGGTATCACTGATAGAGGGAATGTAAAAACCGTTACACTTGAACTGAATTACAAAACAGAACAGAATCACACATGCAGAAAACACACTATGGCTGCTTAACGGGAAAGGTGAGGTGGGGTGATACATAAAACAAGGGTATCAAATAAGCTCAGATACCGTTCCAGAAACCCAATATGTAATAGACAAGACCTACTCCTTGCTCAGAGAATTGGACTCAACACGCCCTATTCACCACACAAGAATATATCTGACTAATAATAATCGTAAAACCTATGTATTGATATCTCTCTGTTAGTGTGTCAAGTGGGTGTAAAGCGGCATAAACACAGCAGTGAAAAGCAGCTAATCCCCATTATAAAAATAAATTACTTTGAAACACCCATGAAACAAAGGCAGTGAAAGAGAGAGAAATTCTTACACAATGCGTTCAGGGGCTGTGATGCAACCTGGATTGACCATATCTAGACGCACAGCTGGATGAGACATAAGGGTGGACACTCTTGGGGCTGAGAGGTTTGGTGAGGTTGGGTGAGCAAACGCAGACGCTTTAAAGTAATACTGCGTGGTACCCATCGCATGGGTCCCAAATCTCCAGGTTCAAGGGCATCTTCGTACATCAAAAACATGCATGAGAAACCCAGAAGATGGTACATCGTGTGATGGGGAAAGGTTTCTAAAACGCACCTCATTTCTCATCTCCTTGTGCCCGGGTTCGCCATTCCAGCCACTTTACTAGCAAGCTCCCTACTTGGAGCATCAGCACCTTTAACCTCCTGTTCCGTACAGGTTGCAATTTGTCCTGAGAATAAACGGGAAGACGTGGAACCAATGAGAGACTAGCTCTTGGTGTTGGGACAGGCACAGGTCACTCTATTTTCCCATCAGAAAGAAGAATTAACCACAGACTCAGCCTGCCCCCCGGAACCAGAACAGGGCCTGAAGCCATTCTGCGATTTTGCGGCCAGCTCCCATAAAAACGAGTTGTAAAATGGAGGTTCAGGGCACTGCAATTCACAAACCTGCAGAGTTATAAATGATAACTCTCGTCCACAAGTATATTGAGGGAAGGCAAAGAAGAGGATTTGAAATCAAGGCAGAATTGCAGGAAACAGATTTCAGGAGGTAGATACGAATGGCCTTTAAAGCACATGAAAAGCGGCAAAACGTTGACAATGATGCCCTTGGCCAAAAAGGGCGTATGCGTTTTTTCCTGAATATATTCAGGAAAAAACGCATACGCCCTTTTTGGCCAACCAAGCAACCTGGAAAGGCAAATCAGCGCTACAAAGAAGTCTCGCTTCCCATCGGTCAAAAGGGCCATGCTGAAAAAAGTGTCAAAACCAGAAATGCAGGACAGGCCATGGAGAAATGGGAGCCTTGCTACACTGATGGGCGGGATGTAAATTGCCAAGAGCCACTCTGGAGAACAGTCCGGTGAGTCCTGAAACATCTGAAAAACACAGCTTAGAGAGCATAGGGCACTTCCACTCATGGGGGTATAAATTGGGAAAATGAAAAATCAGCAAGACACAAGCACCCCAAAGTTTAGGGCTGCTCTGTTGACCAGGACCTCCACTTCATTCCACCTTCAATATCCCAGGAAAGAGAAAAATGGATAAAGAAGTTGTGGTCCTTATGTACAATGGAATATCACTCAGCCAGGAAATCAATGTCGTAAGGTTAGTAGCAGCATGATGAGTGGATTTAGGTACGACGATTCTAAGTGAAATAAGTCACACAGAAAAGGACACTTCTCATAAGGTATCACTGATAGAGGGAATGTAAAAACCGTTACACTTGAACTGAATTACAAAACAGAACAGAGTCACACATGCAGAAAACACACTATGGCTGCTTAACGGGAAAGGTGAGGTGGGGTGATACATAAAACAAGGGTTTCAAATTAGCTCAGATACCGTTCCATAAACCCAATATGTAATAGACAAGACCTACTCCTTGCTCAGAGAACTGTACTCAACACGCCCTATTCACCGCACAAGAATATATCTGACTAGTAATAATCGTAAAACCTATGTATTGATATCTCTCTGTTAGTGTGTCAAGTGGGTGTAAAGCGGCATAAACACAGCAGTGAAAAGCAGCTAAACCCCATTATAAAAATAAATTACTTTGAAACACCCATGAAACAAAGACAGTGAAAGAGAGAGAAATTCTTACACAATGCGTTCAGGGGCTGTGATGCAACCTGGATTGACCATATCTAGACGCACAGCTGGATGAGACATAAGGGTGTACACTCTTGGGGCTGAGAGGTTCGGTGAGGTTGGGTGAGCAAATGCAGACCCTTTAAAGTAATACTGCGTGGTACCCATCGCATGGGTCCCAAATCTCCAGTTTCAAGAGCATCTTCCTACATCAAAATTATGCATGACAAACCCAGAAGATGGTACACCGTGTGATGGGGAAAGGTTTCTAAAACGCACCTCATTTCTCATCTCCTTGTGCCCGGGTTCACCATTCCAGCCGCTTTACTAGCAAGCTCCCTACTTGGAGCATCAGCACCTTTAACCTCCTGTTCCGTACAGGTTGCAATTTGTCCTGAGGATGAACGGGAAGACGGGGAACCAACGAGAGACTAGCTCTTGGTGTTGGGACAGGCACAGGTCACTCTATTTTCCCATCAGAAAGAAGAATTAACCACAGGCTCAGCCTGCCCCCCGGAACCAGAACAGGGCCTGAAGCCATTCTGCGATTTTGCGGGCAGCTCCCATAAAAACGAGTTGTAAAATGGAGGTTCAGGGCACTGCAATTCACAAACCTGCAGAGTTATAAATGATAACTCTCGTCCACAAATATATTGAGGGAAGGCAAAGAAGAGGATTTGAAATCAAGGCAGAATTGCAGGAAACAGATTTCAGGAGGTAGATACGAATCGCCTTTAAAGCACATGAAAAGCGGCAAAACGTTGACAATGATGCCCTTGGCCAAAAAGGGCGTATGCGTTTTTTCCTGAATATATTCAGGAAAAAACGCATACGCCCTTTTTGGCCAACCAAGCAACCTGGAAAGGCAAATCAGCGCTACAAAGAAGTCTCGCTTCCCATCGGTCAAAAGGGCCATGCTGAAAAAAGTGTCAAAACCAGAAATGCAGGACAGGCCATGGAGAAATGGGAGCCTTGCTACACTGATGGGCGGGATGTAAATTGCCAAGAGCCACTCTGGAGAAGAGTCCGGTGAGTCCTGAAACATCTGAAAAACACAGCTTAGAGAGCATAGGGCACTTCCACTCATGGGGGTATAAATTGGGAAAATTAAAAATCAGCAAGACACAAGCACCCCAAAGTTTAGGGCTGCTCTGTTGACCAGGACCTCCACTTCATTCCACCTTAAATATCCCAGGAAAGAGAAAAATGGATAAAGAAGTTGTGGTCCTTATGTACAATGGAATATCACTCAGCCAGGAAATCAATGTCGTAAGGTTACTAGCAGCATGATGAGTGGATTTAGGTACAACGATTCTAAGTGAAATAAGTCACACAGAAAAGGACACTTCTCATAAGGTATCACTGATAGAGGGAATGTAAAAACCGTTACACTTGAACTGAATTACAAAACAGAACAGAGTCACACATGCAGAAAACACACTATGGCTGCTTAACGGGAAAGGTGAGGTGGGGTGATACATAAAACAAGGGTTTCAAATTAGCTCAGATACCGTTCCATAAACCCAATATGTAATAGACAAGACCTACTCCTTGCTCAGAGAACTGTACTCAACACGCCCTATTCACCACACAAGAATATATCTGACTAGTAATAATCGTAAAACCTATGTATTGATATCTCTCTGTTAGTGTGTCAAGTGGGTGTAAAGCGGCATAAACACAGCAGTGAAAAGCAGCTAAATCCCATTATGAAAATAAATTACTTTGAAAAACCCATGAAACAAAGACAGTGAAAGAGAGAGAAATTCTTACACAATGCATTCAGGGGCTGTGATGCAACCTGGATTGACCATATCTAGACGCACAGCTGAATGAGACATAAGGGTGGACACTCTTGGGGCTGAGAGGTTTGGTGAGGTTGGGTGAGCAAATGCAGACCCTTTAAAGTAATACTGCATGGTACCCATCACATGGGTCCCAAATCTCCAGGTTCAAGGGCATCTTCCTACATCAAAAACATGCATGAGAAACCCAGAAGATGGTACACCGTGTGATGGGGAAAGGTTTCTAAAACGCACCTCATTTCTCATCTCCTTGTGCCCGGGTTCGCCATTCCAGCCGCTTTACTAGCAAGCTCCCTACTTGGAGCATCAGCACCTTTAACCTCCTGTTCCGTACAGGTTGCAATTTGTCCTGAGGATAAACGGGAAGACGTGGAACCAACGAGAGACTAGCTCTTGGTGTTGGGACAGGCACAGGTCACTCTATTTTCCCATCAGAAAGAAGAATTAACCACAGGCTCAGCCTGACCCCCGGAACCAGAACAGGGCCTGAAGCCATTCTGCGATTTTGCGGGCAGCTCCCATAAAAACGAGTTGTAAAATGGAGGTTCAGGGCACTGCAATTCACAAACCTGCAGAGTTATAAATGATAACTCTCGTCCACAAGTATATTGAGGGAAGGCAAAGAAGAGGATTTGAAATCAAGGCAGAATTGCAGGAAACAGATTTCAGGAGGTAGATACGAATCGCCTTTAAAGCACATGAAAAGCGGCAAAACGTTGACAATGATGCCCTTGGCCAAAAAGGGCGTATGCGTTTTTTCCTGAATATATTCAGGAAAAAACGCATACGCCCTTTTTGGCCAACCAAGCAACCTGGAAAGGCAAATCAGCGCTACAAAGAAGTCTCGCTTCCCATCGGTCAAAAGGGCCCTGCTGAAAAAAGTGTCAAAACCAGAAATGCAGGACAGGCCATGGAGAAATGGGAGCCTTGCTACACTGATGGGCGGGATGTAAATTGCCAAGAGCCACTCCGGAGAAGTGTCCGGTGAGTCCTGAAACATCTGAAAAACACAGCTTAGAGAGCATAGGGCACTTCCACTCATGGGGGTATAAATTGGGAAAATTAAAAATCAGCAAGACACAAGCACCCCAAAGTTTAGGGCTGCTCTGTTGACCAGGACCTCCACTTCATTCCACCTTCAATATCCCAGGAAAGAGAAAAATGGATAAAGAAGTTGTGGTCCTTATGTACAATGGAATATCACTCAGCCAGGAAATCAATGTCGTAAGGTTAGTAGCAGCATGATGAGTGGATTTAGGTACGACGATTCTAAGTGAAATAAGTCACACAGAAAAGGACACTTCTCATAAGGTATCACTGATAGAGGGAATGTAAAAACCGTTACACTTGAACTGAATTACAAAACAGAACAGAGTCACACATGCAGAAAACACACTATGGCTGCTTAACGGGAAAGGTGAGGTGGGGTGATACATAAAACAAGGGTATCAAATTAGCTCAGATACCGTTCTATAAACCCAATATGTAATAGACAAGACCTACTCCTTGCTCAGAGAACTGGACTCAACACGCCCTATTCACCGCACAAGAATATATCTGACTAATAATAATCGTAAAACCTATGTATTGATATCTCTCTGTTAGTGTGTCAAGTGGGTGTAAAGCGGCATAAACACAGCAGTGAAAAGCAGCTAAACCCCATTATAAAAATAAATTACTTTGAAACACCCATGAAACAAAGGCAGTGAAAGAGAGAGAAATTCTTACACAATGCGTTCAGGGGCTGTGATGCAACCTGGATTGACCATATCTAGACGCACAGCTGGATGAGACATAAGGGTGGACACTCTTGGGGCTGAGAGGTTTGGTGAGGTTGGGTGAGCAAACGCAGACCCTTTAAAGTAATACTGCGTGGTACCCATCGCATGGGTCCCAAATCTCCAGGTTCAAGGGCATCTTCGTACATCAAAAACATGCATGAGAAATCCAGAAGATGGTACACCGTGTGATGGGGAAAGGTTTCTAAAACGCACCTCATTTCTCATCTCCTTGTGCCCGGGTTCGCCATTCCAGCCGCTTTACTAGCAAGCTCCCTACTTGGAGCATCAGCACCTTTAACCTCCTGTTCCGTACAGGTTGCAATTTGTCCTGAGGATGAACGGGAAGACGGGGAACCAACGAGAGACTAGCTCTTGGTGTTGGGACAGGCACAGGTCACTCTATTTTCCCATCAGAAAGAAGAATTAACCACAGGCTCAGCCTGCCCCCCGGAACCAGAACAGGGCCTGAAGCCATTCTGCGATTTTGCGGGCAGCTCCCATAAAAACGAGTTGTAAAATGGAGGTTCAGGGCACTGCAATTCACAAACCTGCAGAGTTATAAATGATAACTCTCGTCCACAAATATATTGAGGGAAGGCAAAGAAGAGGATTTGAAATCAAGGCAGAATTGCAGGAAACAGATTTCAGGAGGTAGATACGAATCGCCTTTAAAGCACATGAAAAGCGGCAAAACGTTGACAATGATGCCCTTGGCCAAAAAGGGCGTATGCGTTTTTTCCTGAATATATTCAGGAAAAAACGCATACGCCCTTTTTGGCCAACCAAGCAACCTGGAAAGGCAAATCAGCGCTACAAAGAAGTCTCGCTTCCCATCGGTCAAAAGGGCCATGCTGAAAAAAGTGTCAAAACCAGAAATGCAGGACAGGCCATGGAGAAATGGGAGCCTTGCTACACTGATGGGCGGGATGTAAATTGCGAACAGCCACTCTGGAGAAGTGTCCGGTGAGTCCTGAAACATCTGAAAAACACAGCTTAGAGAGCATAGGGCACTTCCACTCATGGGGGTATAAATTGGGAAAATGAAAAATCAGCAAGACACAAGCACCCCAAAGTTTAGGGCTGCTCTGTTGACCAGGACCTCCACTTCATTCCACCTTAAATATCCCAGGAAAGAGAAAAATGGATAAAGAAGTTGTGGTCCTTATGTACAATGGAATATCACTCAGCCAGGAAATCAATGTCGTAAGGTTAGTAGCAGCATGATGAGTGGATTTAGGTACGACGATTCTAAGT
This sequence comes from Balaenoptera borealis, assembly GCF_965194805.1. Lineage (NCBI taxonomy): Eukaryota > Metazoa > Chordata > Mammalia > Artiodactyla > Balaenopteridae > Balaenoptera > Balaenoptera borealis. The sequence continues at coordinate 495,968 of NW_028123642.1, forward strand.
GAAATAAGTCACACAGAAAAGGACACTTCTCATGAGGTATCACTGATAGAGGGAATGTAAAAACCGTTACACTTGAACTGAATTACAAAACAGAACAGAGTCACACATGCAGAAAACACACTATGGCTGCTTAACGGGAAAGGTGAGATGGGGTGATACATAAAACAAGGGTATCAAATTAGCTCAGATACCGTTCCATAAACCCAATATGTAATAGACAAGACCTACTCCTTGCTCAGAGAACTGGACTCAACACGCCCTATTCACCGCACAAGAATATATCTGACTAGTAATAATCGTAAAACCTATGTATTGATATCTCTCTGTTAGTGTGTCAAGTGGGTGTAAAGCGGCATAAACACAGCAGTGAAAAGCAGCTAAATCCCATTATGAAAATAAATAACTTAGAAAAACCCATGAAACAAAGACAGTGAAAGAGAGAGAAAGTCTGACACAATGTGTTCAGGGGCTGGGATGCAACCTGGATTGACCATATCTAGACCCACAGCTGGATGAGACATAAGGGTGGACACTGTTGGGGCTGAGAGGTTTGGTGAGGTTGGGTGAGCAAACGCAGACCCTTTAAAGTAATACTGTGTGGTACCCATCGCATGGGTCCCAAATCTCCAGGTTCAAGGGCATCTTCCTATATCGAAAACATGCATGAGAAACCCAGAAGATGGTACACCGTGTGATGGGGAAAGGTTTCTAAAACGCACCTCATTTCTCATCTCCTTGTGCCCGGGTTCGCCATTCCAGCCGCTTTACCAGCAATCTCCCTACTTGGAGCATCAGCACCTTTCACCTCCTGTTCCGTACAGGTTGCAATTTGTCCTGAGGATGAACGGGAAGACGGGGAACCAACGAGAGACTAGCTCTTGGTGTTGGGACAGGCACAGGTCACTCCATTTTCCCATCAGAAAGAAGAATTAACCACAGGCTCAGCCTGCCCCCCGGAACCAGAACAGGGCCTGAAGCCATTCTGCGATTTTGCGGGCAGCTCCCATAAAAACGAGTTGTAAAATGGAGGTTCAGGGCACTGCAATTCACAAACCTGCAGAGTTATAAATGATAACTCTCGTCCACAAATATATTGAGGGAAGGCAAAGAAGAGGATTTGAAATCAAGGCAGAATTGCAGGAAACAGATTTCAGGAGGTAGATACGAATCGCCTTTAAAGCACATGAAAAGCGGCAAAACGTTGACAATGATGCCCTTGGCCAAAAAGGGCGTATGCGTTTTTTCCTGAATATATTCAGGAAAAAACGCATACGCCCTTTTTGGCCAACCAAGCAACCTGGAAAGGCAAATCAGCGCTACAAAGAAGTCTCGCTTCCCATCGGTCAAAAGGGCCATACTGAAAAAAGTGTCAAAACCAGAAATGCAGGACAGGCCATGGAGAAATGGGAGCCTTGCTACACTGATGGGCGGGATGTAAATTGCCAAGAGCCACTCTGGAGAAGTGTCCGGTGAGTCCTGAAACATCTGAAAAACACAGCTTAGAGAGCATAGGGCACTTCCACTCATGGGGGTATAAATTGGGAAAATTAAAAATCAGCAAGACACAAGCACCCCAAAGTTTAGGGCTGCTCTGTTGACAAGGACCTCCACTTCATTCCACCTTCAATATCCCAGGAAAGAGAAAAATGGATAAAGAAGTTGTGGTCCTTATGTACAATGGAATATCACTCAGCCAGGAAATCAATGTCGTAAGGTTAGTAGCAGCATGATGAGTGGATTTAGGTACGACGATTCTAAGTGAAATAAGTCACACAGAAAAGGACACTTCTCATAAGGTATCACTGATAGAGGGAATGTAAAAACCGTTACACTTGAACTGAATTACAAAACAGAACAGAGTCACACATGCAGAAAACACACTATGGCTGCTTAACGGGAAAGGTGAGGTGGGGTGATACATAAAACAAGGGTATCAAATTAGCTCAGATACCGTTCCATAAACCCAATATGTAATAGACAAGACCTACTCCTTGCTCAGAGAACTGGACTCAACACGCCCTATTCACCGCACAAGAATATATCTGACTAATAATAATCGTAAAACCTATGTATTGATATCTCTCTGTTAGTGTGTCAAGTGGGTGTAAAGCGGCATAAACACAGCAGTGAAAAGCAGCTAAACCCCATTATAAAAATAAATTACTTTGAAACACCCATGAAACAAAGGCAGTGAAAGAGAGAGAAATTCTTACACAATGCGTTCAGGGGCTGTGATGCAACCTGGATTGACCATATCTAGACGCACAGCTGGATGAGACATAAGGGTGGACACTCTTGGGGCTGAGAGGTTTGGTGAGGTTGGGTGAGCAAACGCAGACCCTTTAAAGTAATACTGCGTGGTACCCATCGCATGGGTCCCAAATCTCCAGGTTCAAGGGCATCTTCGTACATCAAAAACATGCATGAGAAATCCAGAAGATGGTACACCGTGTGATGGGGAAAGGTTTCTAAAACGCACCTCATTTCTCATCTCCTTGTGCCCGGGTTCACCATTCCAGCCGCTTTACTAGCAAGCTCCCTACTTGGAGCATCAGCACCTTTAACCTCCTGTTCCGTACAGGTTGCAATTTGTCCTGAGGATGAACGGGAAGACGGGGAACCAACGAGAGACTAGCTCTTGGTGTTGGGACAGGCACAGGTCACTCTATTTTCCCATCAGAAAGAAGAATTAACCACAGGCTCAGCCTGCCCCCCGGAACCAGAACAGGGCCTGAAGCCATTCTGCGATTTTGCGGGCAGCTCCCATAAAAACGAGTTGTAAAATGGAGGTTCAGGGCACTGCAATTCACAAACCTGCAGAGTTATAAATGATAACTCTCGTCCACAAATATATTGAGGGAAGGCAAAGAAGAGGATTTGAAATCAAGGCAGAATTGCAGGAAACAGATTTCAGGAGGTAGATACGAATCGCCTTTAAAGCACATGAAAAGCGGCAAAACGTTGACAATGATGCCCTTGGCCAAAAAGGGCGTATGCGTTTTTTCCTGAATATATTCAGGAAAAAACGCATACGCCCTTTGTGGCCAACCAAGCAACCTGGAAATGCAAATCAGCGCTTCAAAGAAGTCTCGCTTCCCATCGGTCAAAAGGGCCATGCTGAAAAATGTGTCAAAACCAGAAATGCAGGACAGGCCATGGAGAAATGGGAGCCTTGCTACACTGATGGGCGGGATGTAAATTGCGAACAGCCACTCTGGAGAAGTGTACGGTGTGTCCTGAAACATCTGAAAAACACAGCTTAGAGAGCATAGGGCACTTCCACTCATGGGGGTATAAATTGGAAAAATGAAAAATCAGCAAGTCACAAGCACCCCAAAGTTGAGGGCTGCTCTGTTGACAAGGACCTCCACTTCATTCCACCTTCAATATCCCAGGAAAGAGAAAAATGGATAAAGAAGTTGTGGTCCTTATGTACAATGGAATATCACTCAGCCAGGAAATCAATGTCGTAAGGTTAGTAGCAGCATGATGAGTGGATTTAGGTACGACGATTCTAAGTGAAATAAGTCACACAGAAAAGGACACTTCTCATAAGGTATCACTGATAGAGGGAATGTAAAAACCGTTACACTTGAACTGAATTACAAAACAGAACAGAGTCACACATGCAGAAAACACACTATGGCTGCTTAACGGGAAAGGTGAGGTGGGGTGATACATAAAACAAGGGTATCAAATTAGCTCAGATACCGTTCCATAAACCCAATATGTAATAGACAAGACCTACTCCTTGCTCAGAGAACTGGACTCAACACGCCCTATTCACCGCACAAGAATATATCTGACTAGTAATAATCGTAAAACCTATGTATTGATATCTCTCTGTTAGTGTGTCAAGTGGGTGTAAAGCGGCATAAACACAGCAGTGAAAAGCAGCTAAATCCCATTATGAAAATAAATAACTTAGAAAAACCCATGAAACAAAGACAGTGAAAGAGAGAGAAAGTCTGACACAATGTGTTCAGGGGCTGGGATGCAACCTGGATTGACCATATCTAGACCCACAGCTGGATGAGACATAAGGGTGGACACTGTTGGGGCTGAGAGGTTTGGTGAGGTTGGGTGAGCAAACGCAGACCCTTTAAAGTAATACTGCGTGGTACCCATCGCATGGGTCCCAAATCTCCAGGTTCAAGGGCATCTTCCTATATCGAAAACATGCATGAGAAACCCAGAAGATGGTACACCGTGTGATGGGGAAAGGTTTCTAAAACGCACCTCATTTCTCATCTCCTTGTGCCCGGGTTCGCCATTCCAGCCGCTTTACCAGCAATCTCCCTACTTGGAGCATCAGCACCTTTCACCTCCTGTTCCGTACAGGTTGCAATTTGTCCTGAGGATGAACGGGAAGACGGGGAACCAACGAGAGACTAGCTCTTGGTGTTGGGACAGGCACAGGTCACTCTATTTGCCCATCAGAAAGAAGAATTAACCACAGGCTCAGCCTGCCCACCGGAACCAGAACAGGGCCTGAAGCCATCCTGCGCTTTTGCGGCCAGCTCCCAAAAAAGCGAGCTGTAAAATGGAGGTTCAGGGCACTGCAATTCACAAACCTGCAGAGTTATCAATGATAACTCTCGTCCACAAATATATTGAGGGAAGGCAAAGAAGAGGATTTGAAATCAAGGCAGAATTGCAGGAAACAGATTTCAGGAGGTATATTCGAATCGCCTTTAAAGCACATGAAAAGCGGCAAAAAGTTGACAATGATGCCCTTGGCCAAAAAGGGCGTATGCGTTTTTTCCTGAATATATTCAGGAAAAAACGCATACGCCCTTTTTGGCCAACCAAGCAACCTGGAAAGGCAAATCAGCGCTACAAAGAAGTCTCGCTTCCCATCGGTCAAAAGGGCCATGCTGAAAAAAGTGTCAAAACCAGAAATGCAGGACAGGCCATGGAGAAATGGGAGCCTTGCTACACTGATGGGCGGGATGTAAATTGCCAAGAGCCACTCCGGAGAAGTGTCCGGTGAGTCCTGAAACATCTGAAAAACACAGCTTAGAGAGCATAGGGCACTTCCACCCATGGGGGTATAAATTGGGAAAATTAAAAATCAGCAAGACACAAGCACCCCAAAGTTTAGGGCTGCTCTGTTGACCAGGACCTCCACTTCATTCCACCTTAAATATCCCAGGAAAGAGAAAAATGGATAAAGAAGTTGTGGTCCTTATGTACAATGGAATATCACTCAGCCAGGAAATCAATGTCGTAAGGTTAGTAGCAGCATGATGAGTGGATTTAGGTACGACGATTCTAAGTGAAATAAGTCACACAGAAAAGGACACTTCTCATAAGGTATCACTGATAGAGGGAATGTAAAAACCGTTACACTTGAACTGAATTACAAAACAGAACAGAATCACACATGCAGAAAACACACTATGGCTGCTTAACGGGAAAGGTGAGGTGGGGTGATACATAAAACAAGGGTATCAAATAAGCTCAGATACCGTTCCAGAAACCCAATATGTAATAGACAAGACCTACTCCTTGCTCAGAGAATTGGACTCAACACGCCCTATTCACCACACAAGAATATATCTGACTAATAATAATCGTAAAACCTATGTATTGATATCTCTCTGTTAGTGTGTCAAGTGGGTGTAAAGCGGCATAAACACAGCAGTGAAAAGCAGCTAAACCCCATTATAAAAATAAATTACTTTGAAACACCCATGAAACAAAGGCAGTGAAAGAGAGAGAAATTCTTACACAATGCGTTCAGGGGCTGTGATGCAACCTGGATTGACCATATCTAGACGCACAGCTGGATGAGACATAAGGGTGGACACTCTTGGGGCTGAGAGGTTTGGTGAGGTTGGGTGAGCAAACGCAGACGCTTTAAAGTAATACTGCGTGGTACCCATCGCATGGGTCCCAAATCTCCAGGTTCAAGGGCATCTTCGTACATCAAAAACATGCATGAGAAACCCAGAAGATGGTACATCGTGTGATGGGGAAAGGTTTCTAAAACGCACCTCATTTCTCATCTCCTTGTGCCCGGGTTCGCCATTCCAGCCACTTTACTAGCAAGCTCCCTACTTGGAGCATCAGCACCTTTAACCTCCTGTTCCGTACAGGTTGCAATTTGTCCTGAGAATAAACGGGAAGACGTGGAACCAATGAGAGACTAGCTCTTGGTGTTGGGACAGGCACAGGTCACTCTATTTTCCCATCAGAAAGAAGAATTAACCACAGACTCAGCCTGCCCCCCGGAACCAGAACAGGGCCTGAAGCCATTCTGCGATTTTGCGGCCAGCTCCCATAAAAACGAGTTGTAAAATGGAGGTTCAGGGCACTGCAATTCACAAACCTGCAGAGTTATAAATGATAACTCTCGTCCACAAGTATATTGAGGGAAGGCAAAGAAGAGGATTTGAAATCAAGGCAGAATTGCAGGAAACAGATTTCAGGAGGTAGATACGAATCGCCTTTAAAGCACATGAAAAGCGGCAAAACGTTGACAATGATGCCCTTGGCCAAAAAGGGCGTATGCGTTTTTTCCTGAATATATTCAGGAAAAAACGCATACGCCCTTTTTGGCCAACCAAGCAACCTGGAAAGGCAAATCAGCGCTACAAAGAAGTCTCGCTTCCCATCGGTCAAAAGGGCCATGCTGAAAAAAGTGTCAAAACCAGAAATGCAGGACAGGCCATGGAGAAATGGGAGCCTTGCTACACTGATGGGCGGGATGTAAATTGCCAAGAGCCACTCTGGAGAACAGTCCGGTGAGTCCTGAAACATCTGAAAAACACAGCTTAGAGAGCATAGGGCACTTCCACTCATGGGGGTATAAATTGGGAAAATGAAAAATCAGCAAGACACAAGCACCCCAAAGTTTAGGGCTGCTCTGTTGACCAGGACCTCCACTTCATTCCACCTTCAATATCCCAGGAAAGAGAAAAATGGATAAAGAAGTTGTGGTCCTTATGTACAATGGAATATCACTCAGCCAGGAAATCAATGTCGTAAGGTTAGTAGCAGCATGATGAGTGGATTTAGGTACGACGATTCTAAGTGAAATAAGTCACACAGAAAAGGACACTTCTCATAAGGTATCACTGATAGAGGGAATGTAAAAACCGTTACACTTGAACTGAATTACAAAACAGAACAGAGTCACACATGCAGAAAACACACTATGGCTGCTTAACGGGAAAGGTGAGGTGGGGTGATACATAAAACAAGGGTTTCAAATTAGCTCAGATACCGTTCCATAAACCCAATATGTAATAGACAAGACCTACTCCTTGCTCAGAGAACTGTACTCAACACGCCCTATTCACCGCACAAGAATATATCTGACTAGTAATAATCGTAAAACCTATGTATTGATATCTCTCTGTTAGTGTGTCAAGTGGGTGTAAAGCGGCATAAACACAGCAGTGAAAAGCAGCTAAACCCCATTATAAAAATAAATTACTTTGAAACACCCATGAAACAAAGACAGTGAAAGAGAGAGAAATTCTTACACAATGCGTTCAGGGGCTGTGATGCAACCTGGATTGACCATATCTAGACGCACAGCTGGATGAGACATAAGGGTGTACACTCTTGGGGCTGAGAGGTTCGGTGAGGTTGGGTGAGCAAATGCAGACCCTTTAAAGTAATACTGCGTGGTACCCATCGCATGGGTCCCAAATCTCCAGTTTCAAGAGCATCTTCCTACATCAAAATTATGCATGACAAACCCAGAAGATGGTACACCGTGTGATGGGGAAAGGTTTCTAAAACGCACCTCATTTCTCATCTCCTTGTGCCCGGGTTCGCCATTCCAGCCGCTTTACTAGCAAGCTCCCTACTTGGAGCATCAGCACCTTTAACCTCCTGTTCCGTACAGGTTGCAATTTGTCCTGAGGATAAACGGGAAGACGTGGAACCAACGAGAGACTAGCTCTTGGTGTTGGGACAGGCACAGGTCACTCTATTTTCCCATCAGAAAGAAGAATTAACCACAGGCTCAGCCTGACCCCCGGAACCAGAACAGGGCCTGAAGCCATTCTGCGATTTTGCGGGCAGCTCCCATAAAAACGAGTTGTAAAATGGAGGTTCAGGGCACTGCAATTCACAAACCTGCAGAGTTATAAATGATAACTCTCGTCCACAAATATATTGAGGGAAGGCAAAGAAGAGGATTTGAAATCAAGGCAGAATTGCAGGAAACAGATTTCAGGAGGTAGATACGAATCGCCTTTAAAGCACATGAAAAGCGGCAAAACGTTGACAATGATGCCCTTGGCCAAAAAGGGCGTATGCGTTTTTTCCTGAATATATTCAGGAAAAAACGCATACGCCCTTTGTGGCCAACCAAGCAACCTGGAAATGCAAATCAGCGCTTCAAAGAAGACTCGCTTCCCATCGGTCAAAAGGGCCATGCCGGAAAAAGTGTCAAAACCAGAAATGCAGGACAGGCCATGGAGAAATGGGAGCCTTGCTACACTGATGGGCGGGATGTAAATTGCCAACAGCCACTCTGGAGAAGTGTACGGTGTGTCCTGAAACATCTGAAAAACACAGCTTAGAGAGCATAGGGCACTTCCACTCATGGGGGTATAAATTGGGAAAATTAAAAATCAGCAAGTCACAAGCACCCCAAAGTTGAGGGCTGCTCTGTTGACAAGGACCTCCACTTCATTCCACCTTCAATATCCCAGGAAAGAGAAAAATGGATAAAGAAGTTGTGGTCCTTATGTACAATGGAATATCACTCAGCCATGAAATCAATGTCGTAAGGTTAGCAGCAGCATGATGAGTGGATTTAGGTACGACGATTCTAAGTGAAATAAGTCACACAGAAAAGGACACTTCTCATAAGGTATCACTGATAGAGGGAATGTAAAAACCGTTACACTTGAACTGAATTACAAAACAGAACAGAGTCACACATGCAGAAAACACACTATGGCTGCTTAACGGGAAAGGTGAGGTGGGGTGATACATAAAACAAGGGTATCAAATTAGCTCAGATACCGTTCCATAAACCCAATATGTAATAGACAAGACCTACTCCTTGCTCAGAGAACTGGACTCAACACGCCCTATTCACCGCACAAGAATATATCTGACTAGTAATAATCGTAAAACCTATGTATTGATATCTCTCTGTTAGTGTGTCAAGTGGGTGTAAAGCGGCATAAACACAGCAGTGAAAAGCAGCTAAATCCCATTATGAAAATAAATAACTTAGAAAAACCCATGAAACAAAGACAGTGAAAGAGAGAGAAAGTCTGACACAATGTGTTCAGGGGCTGGGATGCAACCTGGATTGACCATATCTAGACCCACAGCTGGATGAGACATAAGGGTGGACACTGTTGGGGCTGAGAGGTTTGGTGAGGTTGGGTGAGCAAACGCAGACCCTTTAAAGTAATACTGCGTGGTACCCATCGCATGGGTCCCAAATCTCCAGGTTCAAGGGCATCTTCCTATATCGAAAACGTGCATGAGAAACCCAGAAGATGGTACACCGTGTGATGGGGAAAGGTTTCTAAAACGCACCTCATTTCTCATCTCCTTGTGCCCGGGTTCGCCATTCCAGCCACTTTACCAGCAATCTCCCTACTTGGAGCATCAGCACCTTTCACCTCCTGTTCCGTACAGGTTGCAATTTGTCCTGAGGATGAACGGGAAGACGGGGAACCAACGAGAGACTAGCTCTTGGTGTTGGGACAGGCACAGGTCACTCTATTTGCCCATCAGAAAGAAGAATTAACCACAGGCTCAGCCTGCCCACCGGAACCAGAACAGGGCCTGAAGCCATCCTGCGCTTTTGCGGCCAGCTCCCAAAAAAGCGAGCTGTAAAATGGAGGTTCAGGGCACTGCAATTCACAAACCTGCAGAGTTATCAATGATAACTCTCGTCCACAAATATATTGAGGGAAGGCAAAGAAGAGGATTTGAAATCAAGGCAGAATTGCAGGAAACAGATTTCAGGAGGTATATTCGAATCGCCTTTAAAGCACATGAAAAGCGGCAAAAAGTTGACAATGATGCCCTTGGCCAAAAAGGGCGTATGCGTTTTTTCCTGAATATATTCAGGAAAAAACGCATACGCCCTTTTTGGCCAACCAAGCAACCTGGAAAGGCAAATCAGCGCTACAAAGAAGTCTCGCTTCCCATCGGTCAAAAGGGCCATGCTGAAAAAAGTGTCAAAACCAGAAATGCAGGACAGGCCATGGAGAAATGGGAGCCTTGCTACACTGATGGGCGGGATGTAAATTGCCAAGAGCCACTCCGGAGAAGTGTCCGGTGAGTCCTGAAACATCTGAAAAACACAGCTTAGAGAGCATAGGGCACTTCCACCCATGGGGGTATAAATTGGGAAAATTAAAAATCAGCAAGACACAAGCACCCCAAAGTTTAGGGCTGCTCTGTTGACCAGGACCTCCACTTCATTCCACCTTAAATATCCCAGGAAAGAGAAAAATGGATAAAGAAGTTGTGGTCCTTATGTACAATGGAATATCACTCAGCCAGGAAATCAATGTCGTAAGGTTAGTAGCAGCATGATGAGTGGATTTAGGTACGACGATTCTAAGTGAAATAAGTCACACAGAAAAGGACACTTCTCATAAGGTATCACTGATAGAGGGAATGTAAAAACCGTTACACTTGAACTGAATTACAAAACAGAACAGAATCACACATGCAGAAAACACACTATGGCTGCTTAACGGGAAAGGTGAGGTGGGGTGATACATAAAACAAGGGTATCAAATAAGCTCAGATACCGTTCCAGAAACCCAATATGTAATAGACAAGACCTACTCCTTGCTCAGAGAATTGGACTCAACACGCCGTATTCACCACACAAGAATATATCTGACTAATAATAATCGTAAAACCTATGTATTGATATCTCTCTGTTAGTGTGTCAAGTGGGTGTAAAGCGGCATAAACACAGCAGTGAAAAGCAGCTAAACCCCATTATAAAAATAAATTACTTTGAAACACCCATGAAACAAAGGCAGTGAAAGAGAGAGAAATTCTTACACAATGCGTTCAGGGGCTGTGATGCAACCTGGATTGACCATATCTAGACGCACAGCTGGATGAGACATAAGGGTGGACACTCTTGGGGCTGAGAGGTTTGGTGAGGTTGGGTGAGCAAACGCAGACGCTTTAAAGTAATACTGCGTGGTACCCATCGCATGGGTCCCAAATCTCCAGGTTCAAGGGCATCTTCGTACATCAAAAACATGCATGAGAAACCCAGAAGATGGTACATCGTGTGATGGGGAAAGGTTTCTAAAACGCACCTCATTTCTCATCTCCTTGTGCCCGGGTTCGCCATTCCAGCCACTTTACTAGCAAGCTCCCTACTTGGAGCATCAGCACCTTTAACCTCCTGTTCCGTACAGGTTGCAATTTGTCCTGAGAATAAACGGGAAGACGTGGAACCAATGAGAGACTAGCTCTTGGTGTTGGGACAGGCACAGGTCACTCTATTTTCCCATCAGAAAGAAGAATTAACCACAGACTCAGCCTGCCCCCCGGAACCAGAACAGGGCCTGAAGCCATTCTGCGATTTTGCGGCCAGCTCCCATAAAAACGAGTTGTAAAATGGAGGTTCAGGGCACTGCAATTCACAAACCTGCAGAGTTATAAATGATAACTCTCGTCCACAAGTATATTGAGGGAAGGCAAAGAAGAGGATTTGAAATCAAGGCAGAATTGCAGGAAACAGATTTCAGGAGGTAGATACGAATCGCCTTTAAAGCACATGAAAAGCGGCAAAACGTTGACAATGATGCCCTTGGCCAAAAAGGGCGTATGCGTTTTTTCCTGAATATATTCAGGAAAAAACGCATACGCCCTTTTTGGCCAACCAAGCAACCTGGAAAGGCAAATCAGCGCTACAAAGAAGTCTCGCTTCCCATCGGTCAAAAGGGCCATGCTGAAAAAAGTGTCAAAACCAGAAATGCAGGACAGGCCATGGAGAAATGGGAGCCTTGCTACACTGATGGGCGGGATGTAAATTGCCAAGAGCCACTCTGGAGAACAGTCCGGTGAGTCCTGAAACATCTGAAAAACACAGCTTAGAGAGCATAGGGCACTTCCACTCATGGGGGTATAAATTGGGAAAATGAAAAATCAGCAAGACACAAGCACCCCAAAGTTTAGGGCTGCTCTGTTGACCAGGACCTCCACTTCATTCCACCTTCAATATCCCAGGAAAGAGAAAAATGGATAAAGAAGTTGTGGTCCTTATGTACAATGGAATATCACTCAGCCAGGAAATCAATGTCGTAAGGTTAGTAGCAGCATGATGAGTGGATTTAGGTACGACGATTCTAAGTGAAATAAGTCACACAGAAAAGGACACTTCTCATAAGGTATCACTGATAGAGGGAATGTAAAAACCGTTACACTTGAACTGAATTACAAAACAGAACAGAGTCACACATGCAGAAAACACACTATGGCTGCTTAACGGGAAAGGTGAGGTGGGGTGATACATAAAACAAGGGTTTCAAATTAGCTCAGATACCGTTCCATAAACCCAATATGTAATAGACAAGACCTACTCCTTGCTCAGAGAACTGTACTCAACACGCCCTATTCACCGCACAAGAATATATCTGACTAGTAATAATCGTAAAACCTATGTATTGATATCTCTCTGTTAGTGTGTCAAGTGGGTGTAAAGCGGCATAAACACAGCAGTGAAAAGCAGCTAAACCCCATTATAAAAATAAATTACTTTGAAACACCCATGAAACAAAGACAGTGAAAGAGAGAGAAATTCTTACACAATGCGTTCAGGGGCTGTGATGCAACCTGGATTGACCATATCTAGACGCACAGCTGGATGAGACATAAGGGTGTACACTCTTGGGGCTGAGAGGTTCGGTGAGGTTGGGTGAGCAAATGCAGACCCTTTAAAGTAATACTGCGTGGTACCCATCGCATGGGTCCCAAATCTCCAGTTTCAAGAGCATCTTCCTACATCAAAATTATGCATGACAAACCCAGAAGATGGTACACCGTGTGATGGGGAAAGGTTTCTAAAACGCACCTCATTTCTCATCTCCTTGTGCCCGGGTTCGCCATTCCAGCCGCTTTACTAGCAAGCTCCCTACTTGGAGCATCAGCACCTTTAACCTCCTGTTCCGTACAGGTTGCAATTTGTCCTGAGGATAAACGGGAAGACGTGGAACCAACGAGAGACTAGCTCTTGGTGTTGGGACAGGCACAGGTCACTCTATTTTCCCATCAGAAAGAAGAATTAACCACAGGCTCAGCCTGACCCCCGGAACCAGAACAGGGCCTGAAGCCATTCTGCGATTTTGCGGGCAGCTCCCATAAAAACGAGTTGTAAAATGGAGGTTCAGGGCACTGCAATTCACAAACCTGCAGAGTTATAAATGATAACTCTCGTCCACAAATATATTGAGGGAAGGCAAAGAAGAGGATTTGAAATCAAGGCAGAATTGCAGGAAACAGATTTCAGGAGGTAGATACGAATCGCCTTTAAAGCACATGAAAAGCGGCAAAACGTTGACAATGATGCCCTTGGCCAAAAAGGGCGTATGCGTTTTTTCCTGAATATATTCAGGAAAAAACGCATACGCCCTTTGTGGCCAACCAAGCAACCTGGAAATGCAAATCAGCGCTTCAAAGAAGACTCGCTTCCCATCGGTCAAAAGGGCCATGCCGGAAAAAGTGTCAAAACCAGAAATGCAGGACAGGCCATGGAGAAATGGGAGCCTTGCTACACTGATGGGCGGGATGTAAATTGCCAACAGCCACTCTGGAGAAGTGTACGGTGTGTCCTGAAACATCTGAAAAACACAGCTTAGAGAGCATAGGGCACTTCCACTCATGGGGGTATAAATTGGGAAAATTAAAAATCAGCAAGTCACAAGCACCCCAAAGTTGAGGGCTGCTCTGTTGACAAGGACCTCCACTTCATTCCACCTTCAATATCCCAGGAAAGAGAAAAATGGATAAAGAAGTTGTGGTCCTTATGTACAATGGAATATCACTCAGCCATGAAATCAATGTCGTAAGGTTAGCAGCAGCATGATGAGTGGATTTAGGTACGACGATTCTAAGTGAAATAAGTCACACAGAAAAGGACACTTCTCATAAGGTATCACTGATAGAGGGAATGTAAAAACCGTTACACTTGAACTGAATTACAAAACAGAACAGAGTCACACATGCAGAAAACACACTATGGCTGCTTAACGGGAAAGGTGAGGTGGGGTGATACATAAAACAAGGGTATCAAATTAGCTCAGATACCGTTCCATAAACCCAATATGTAATAGACAAGACCTACTCCTTGCTCAGAGAACTGGACTCAACACGCCCTATTCACCGCACAAGAATATATCTGACTAGTAATAATCGTAAAACCTATGTATTGATATCTCTCTGTTAGTGTGTCAAGTGGGTGTAAAGCGGCATAAACACAGCAGTGAAAAGCAGCTAAATCCCATTATGAAAATAAATAACTTAGAAAAACCCATGAAACAAAGACAGTGAAAGAGAGAGAAAGTCTGACACAATGTGTTCAGGGGCTGGGATGCAACCTGGATTGACCATATCTAGACCCACAGCTGGATGAGACATAAGGGTGGACACTGTTGGGGCTGAGAGGTTTGGTGAGGTTGGGTGAGCAAACGCAGACCCTTTAAAGTAATACTGCGTGGTACCCATCGCATGGGTCCCAAATCTCCAGGTTCAAGGGCATCTTCCTATATCGAAAACATGCATGAGAAACCCAGAAGATGGTACACCGTGTGATGGGGAAAGGTTTCTAAAACGCACCTCATTTCTCATCTCCTTGTGCCCGGGTTCGCCATTCCAGCCACTTTACCAGCAATCTCCCTACTTGGAGCATCAGCACCTTTCACCTCCTGTTCCGTACAGGTTGCAATTTGTCCTGAGGATGAACGGGAAGACGGGGAACCAACGAGAGACTAGCTCTTGGTGTTGGGACAGGCACAGGTCACTCTATTTGCCCATCAGAAAGAAGAATTAACCACAGGCTCAGCCTGCCCACCGGAACCAGAACAGGGCCTGAAGCCATCCTGCGCTTTTGCGGCCAGCTCCCAAAAAAGCGAGCTGTAAAATGGAGGTTCAGGGCACTGCAATTCACAAACCTGCAGAGTTATCAATGATAACTCTCGTCCACAAATATATTGAGGGAAGGCAAAGAAGAGGATTTGAAATCAAGGCAGAATTGCAGGAAACAGATTTCAGGAGGTATATTCGAATCGCCTTTAAAGCACATGAAAAGCGGCAAAAAGTTGACAATGATGCCCTTGGCCAAAAAGGGCGTATGCGTTTTTTCCTGAATATATTCAGGAAAAAACGCATACGCCCTTTTTGGCCAACCAAGCAACCTGGAAAGGCAAATCAGCGCTACAAAGAAGTCTCGCTTCCCATCGGTCAAAAGGGCCATGCTGAAAAAAGTGTCAAAACCAGAAATGCAGGACAGGCCATGGAGAAATGGGAGCCTTGCTACACTGATGGGAGGGATGTAAATTGCCAAGAGCCACTCCGGAGAAGTGTCCGGTGAGTCCTGAAACATCTGAAAAACACAGCTTAGAGAGCATAGGGCACTTCCACTCATGGGGGTATAAATTGGGAAAATTAAAAATCAGCAAGACACAAGCACCCCAAAGTTTAGGGCTGCTCTGTTGACCAGGACCTCCACTTCATTCCACCTTAAATATCCCAGGAAAGAGAAAAATGGATAAAGAAGTTGTGGTCCTTATGTACAATGGAATATCACTCAGCCAGGAAATCAATGTCGTAAGGTTAGTAGCAGCATGATGAGTGGATTTAGGTACGACGATTCTAAGTGAAATAAGTCACACAGAAAAGGACACTTCTCATAAGGTATCACTGATAGAGGGAATGTAAAAACCGTTACACTTGAACTGAATTACAAAACAGAACAGAGTCACACATGCAGAAAACACACTATGGCTGCTTAACGGGAAAGGTGAGGTGGGGTGATACATAAAACAAGGGTATCAAATTAGCTCAGATACCGTTCCATAAACCCAATATGTAATAGACAAGACCTACTCCTTGCTCAGAGATCTGGACTCAACAAGCCCTATTCACCGCACAAGAATATATCTGACTAATAATAATCGTAAAACCTATGTATTGATATCTCTCTGTTAGTGTGTCAAGTGGGTGTAAAGCGGCATAAACACAGCAGTGAAAAGCAGCTAAACCCCATTATAAAAATAAATTACTTTGAAACACCCATGAAACAAAGACAGTGAAAGAGAGAGAAATTCTTACACAATGCGTTCAGGGGCTGTGATGCAACCTGGATTGACCATATCTAGACGCACAGCTGGATGAGACATAAGGGTGTACACTCTTGGGGCTGAGAGGTTCGGTGAGGTTGGGTGAGCAAATGCAGACCCTTTAAAGTAATACTGCGTGGTACCCATCGCATGGGTCAGAAATCTCCAGTTTCAAGAGCATCTTCCTACATTAAAATTATGCATGACAAACCCAGAAGATGGTACACCGTGTGATGGGGAAAGGTTTCTAAAACGCACCTCATTTCTCATCTCCTTGTGCCCGGGTTCGCCATTCCAGCCGCTTTACTAGCAAGCTCCCTACTTGGAGCATCAGCACCTTTAACCTCCTGTTCCGTACAGGTTGCAATTTGTCCTGAGGATAAACGGGAAGACGTGGAACCAACGAGAGACTAGCTCTTGGTGTTGGGACAGGCACAGGTCACTCTATTTTCCCATCAGAAAGAAGAATTAACCACAGGCTCAGCCTGACCCCCGGAACCAGAACAGGGCCTGAAGCCATTCTGCGATTTTGCGGGCAGCTCCCATAAAAACGAGTTGTAAAATGGAGGTTCAGGGCACTGCAATTCACAAACCTGCAGAGTTATAAATGATAACTCTCGTCCACAAATATATTGAGGGAAGGCAAAGAAGAGGATTTGAAATCAAGGCAGAATTGCAGGAAACAGATTTCAGGAGGTAGATACGAATCGCCTTTAAAGCACATGAAAAGCGGCAAAACGTTGACAATGATGCCCTTGGCCAAAAAGGGCGTATGCGTTTTTTCCTGAATATATTCAGGAAAAAACGCATACGCCCTTTGTGGCCAACCAAGCAACCTGGAAATGCAAATCAGCGCTTCAAAGAAGACTCGCTTCCCATCGGTCAAAAGGGCCATGCCGGAAAAAGTGTCAAAACCAGAAATGCAGGACAGGCCATGGAGAAATGGGAGCCTTGCTACACTGATGGGCGGGATGTAAATTGCCAAGAGCCACTCCGGAGAAGTGTCCGGTGAGTCCTGAAACATCTGAAAAACACAGCTTAGAGAGCATAGGGCACTTCCACCCATGGGGGTATAAATTGGGAAAATTAAAAATCAGCAAGACACAAGCACCCCAAAGTTTAGGGCTGCTCTGTTGACCAGGACCTCCACTTCATTCCACCTTAAATATCCCAGGAAAGAGAAAAATGGATAAAGAAGTTGTGGTCCTTATGTACAATGGAATATCACTCAGCCAGGAAATCAATGTCGTAAGGTTAGTAGCAGCATGATGAGTGGATTTAGGTACGACGATTCTAAGTGAAATAAGTCACACAGAAAAGGACACTTCTCATAAGGTATCACTGATAGAGGGAATGTAAAAACCGTTACACTTGAACTGAATTACAAAACAGAACAGAATCACACATGCAGAAAACACACTATGGCTGCTTAACGGGAAAGGTGAGGTGGGGTGATACATAAAACAAGGGTATCAAATAAGCTCAGATACCGTTCCAGAAACCCAATATGTAATAGACAAGACCTACTCCTTGCTCAGAGAATTGGACTCAACACGCCGTATTCACCACACAAGAATATATCTGACTAATAATAATCGTAAAACCTATGTATTGATATCTCTCTGTTAGTGTGTCAAGTGGGTGTAAAGCGGCATAAACACAGCAGTGAAAAGCAGCTAAACCCCATTATAAAAATAAATTACTTTGAAACACCCATGAAACAAAGGCAGTGAAAGAGAGAGAAATTCTTACACAATGCGTTCAGGGGCTGTGATGCAACCTGGATTGACCATATCTAGACGCACAGCTGGATGAGACATAAGGGTGGACAC